>NC_064438.1:35697107-36000137 GCF_023343835.1 Lagopus muta
CGTTGAAATCTGCAGACTTCACAGCTTCCTTCACCTGAGAAACTTTGGTTCAGCTTAAAAAGAAAAAGAGCTTTCTGTATAAAGGATACCCTACACAAACAAGGCAGCCTGTGCTGAAAGGCAGTCAGAGCAAAGTGCTGCATCAAGTGAGCTGCCCTGAGGCCCACCCCTCTCCCCTAGATGAACACAGGTGTGCGGACACTCCTGTGTTCACACAGCTGTGGGTTTGCCCTTGTAGAGGAGCTTGGTAGATGAAGTGATCTCATTTGCAAAATTTAGGAGATTTACTGATTTTTACATGCTACCTCAAGAAAGCCAAACAAAGCATTTGCCAGCTTTATATCATATGCAAACACTATACCAGTCTGAGGTAAGAAATGAACAGAAAGACAATGTCATATAAGCTGTATCTGAAAAATCGGCTAGCAAAATCAGCCTAGCCAAATTGTAAGCCTTCCCACCTGCATACAGCAGAGGGCTGTGTTGTGCTTAGAAGAGCTAGAGCCACCAGCTGGGAAGCTTCTTCAGAGCAGCGGAAAAAGCAGAGGCTCTGAGCAGACAGAATTATTCCCTGGGCTGCTGTAGGAAGGGGAAGAGTTAGGAAGGACTGTACAACCTCCTGGTCTTCCATCCTCAGAGCACAGGGATACATCACTTCTGCTCCACCCCAGTAACTCGCAGTAAAATATTTGGCCGTGCAACCCCTCTTCCCCTGAACAAGCTTACCTCTCCTTTGGCCTTGCCCAACTTTAATTAAGAACATCAATAATTTTGCTACACTCATTTATCCCAGGAGAGAGAGGCCACGCTCTTTGCTGCCACTGTGTAAATCAATTACTTGCTCTATACTGGGAGGTACATGCAGTTCTCCTTGCTCCAATTACAAAAGGAATGTATTAGCATTTCTAGACAGATGTCACAGATGGTTAGAAATCCAGGAAGCACAGAGCAAGTGCAGTGAGATGGGGCTTTTGCCTAAGAAAGAAGGTACTTTTATAGATCCTTTAAAACAATACAAATTCTGTGTACTTGCTAGAGTACAAAATATTTTGCTTCAGGGATATAGTGCAGGATATTCTGAGATAGACAGTATGTACAGTTGCTATAACAATGCCAGCAGTGCTACTGCTATAGCATTAAAACTGCAGATAATTGTGATGAAGTTAGGTCCATAAGCAAAGAGATGGCCATTTTGAAGGCCATAGTAAGCAGAAACTTAAGGTCAGATCGAATGCTTTTACTTTTTCAGGGAGAAGGGGGAAAACAATAAAGACCTGCAGTATTTGAGCAAAGAAATAACATCATTAGCACTGCATCTCACGGCATTTCATTCAACATAAGCAACTGCCCAGCACAAATCCTGCTATCCCAAAATGCACTCAGTTTTGCTGTAATGCCAAAAAAAAAAAAAAAAAAGCCTTTATCAACACATATAAGAGCTCTTTTTCAGCTCTCATATGACTGAGCACATGCAGCTGATCTAATATTGGAGACGTGCTCACTTAAGGCCTCACTCTTCTGTTCCCAGCATATCTTGAGAAACATAATTCTCATTTATTTGCTGCAATGTATCAATACTCTGGACTAGCTCTGTAATCTAGACAAACCTACTGGTGAGCAAGTAGCAAGCTGTTTCTCATGTATTTTTGAGATGTAATTTTTGGTGCCTCCTGGAGTTTTATCAAGGGGACTCTCTTCAAAAAATGCCATATTAGGCAGAACATTAGCAAAGAGGAGTTCAGTCATAACTGCATTCACTGTTCAGCTGCTCAGGACCCCATTGCTATTTTCATTATTTGAATCACCCAAATATGGACTGATTTTGTACAGGAATGATGTGTGTAAGAAATTATTTTGAGGAGGAAGAGGCTCACTCTCATAGGTGCAGCAACTCCAAGTAAGCAAATCCATTCAGCATGTTCCCAGTCGAATCACAAAGCCCCCTCAGGGTAAATGATAGATGGGCCATGAGTCACAACAGTCATACTCCATTTTAAAACATTTGAATCCTTATGAGTGCAATCAAGACAGAAGCATGACAATGCTAGCCTTGAAACACTGGAATTAAGCCTCCCTTTTCTGTGCGAGACTTCAGTGATCACAAAATTTTAACAATTTGCTGTCATTTAGACCTATCTGTCTTGTTGCATTATTTCAGTTGACAGAATTAGCAGTTGGTTCAGAAATGAAACATTTCACATGTAGAGGAAAGAGCAAGAACTGTTGGAAACCCAAGAAAGTCAGCATCTTTCTCTAAGCAGCATGTATTTTGATCTCAGGAGTTACATGAAATAAATCCCATTTAGCAGATTGTGGACTACTGTCTCCCTTTTGATCTCCTGCACTTCAAGTAAAATCTGGGAATGGGGATGACTACAAATAGCAATGACCTTATCAGAGTAAAAATTTGTTAGGGTGCACTCCAAGAATTTGCCCAAAAAGTCATACTTATTTTTCCACCATTTGAAAGACATTGTGGGTCTCACTGAAGAGGTACAAACTAACATCCAAAGTCTCACCTAGGCAGGTGTGGTCCTCTTTTCTCAGACAAGCTGTTCTGTTCATGCCAGACTGATATGAGCAACAGAATTCTAATACAAGCAAATTAATCTCACTGTGGCACAATTCAGCAAAAATATTTGCAACAGTATGTTCGTTGTTACATTACAAGATTAATTGGTTGCTGATTGTGACATTCTAGTTTGTACACTTGGCTTTGCTATAACCCCATATATGTTATTATGCTAACAAGACACAAGCTTGCACGTGTTGTCTGTCTGTCTCCAGAAAATATCAGCTGTAGGACAAACTGTGAATTTCACAATTACTGAGCTAATTGTTCCTGCATGTTGAGCTCAGAAGCTAGTAAGCATCTAAAATCATGGGCTCTGGCCAGCTTAGATTCAATCCACTCTTTGCACTGCATCACATGCTGGTGATCCCTGTGCAGGTAAGTGTGTGGATTGCCTAAGGGTAGCTGGAACACTGAAAATGAAACAGTGAGATAAAACAGCTCCTAGACTAGGCATGAAGCCACCATATAATTAGAGCATGGTAACTAGACACAAACCTGACTCATGCTGACTTTGGCCAGTCACAGCTGTGACTGCAGAATTCCATGTGGTCCAGGTGCACAAACAACCAACCCACATCTCCACATCAACAGAAAAGCACATTTCATTGAAACTACTGATTTGTCAACATCAGGGTAGCCTGACAAAAAGCTGAGGGACCCTCCCTTGTAAGCTCTTTTCTGGTGTCATCCAGTTTCCCTATTAAAAACTAATCACAGCTGCACCTTCCTCCAACTGATTGCTCTCAAAAAATCCAAGCCGCTCTCAGCTGCTCTGCAGGTAGTGTTCTCCTTTGGCTCCACCACCTTTTGGGACAGCACAGGGGCAGGAATGGAGCTGTGGATGCCGTGAAGTAGATTTATATGGGCTTGTACAAAGCTACAGGAGTAGATATTTGCTCTCCCCTCATACCAAATGTTTTCAGCAACAAGAGTCAGCAATCTGGTTGTCCAGGCCTTTTCTGACATTGAGGGGAAACCTCCTTCATCTTCCAAAATCTGTGGAATGCAGATCTGCAGGAATAACGTCATGGCAGATCAAGGCAGGCCAACATGCTGAAGTCTGCTTTGCAAACCAGCTCAGCTACAAGGTGGTCTACAACTAGCACCCTACGTTTCTTTCCAGGCCAAAGTATCTACAGCTGTAGTATGGAAACATCCTCACCAAATAAATACAACACAAGTGTGTTGAGGTCACCATTTCTCAACGTCCTCAGATGATATTAAGGAAGCTAAAAGGGAACTGGGTAAGCAAACAGGGAAAGGAGGAAAAGTTGTTATTCTGTAGGGCATGTTAAAATGAAACTGGAATGTGGAAGGAATATTATCCATAAGCTAAAATACTGATGTACTTGTTTCAAAAGCCTTCCTTGAAACAAGGAAAAGTGAAACCAACCAAAAGTTTAGAAAAATGAGCTGTACCAGGAAACAGATTTTCAGCATCACCCATGAGGGCATAGATTTAACAGAATAGGAACAGAAAAGGAAAAGAGTGAGTAAAGAGGCAAAAGAGGGACACTCACAGATCACAAGTGGAAGGATAATGGAAAAGAGCACTCTTGTCAACCTTCATCTTCATAAAAATGTGGATTGTGTCTCCAGAATGTTGTGAAATAATTAGAAGAATATAAAGCAAATAGAAACTGCAGGCTTGCAAGACTGAAAGGACTTCTTTCTTTTTCATCTTAAATAAAGAATGGGTTTAACCTCATTTTGTTTGTTAAAGATTTTGATTGTTTGTAGCAACTGAGCTGTGTGTGCCTCACTTTGCACTGGGTTGCAGTATAAACAAAATCCAGCTGCAATACATGAAAAATCTAGGAGCAGTAGAGAGCATAATGCCTCTAATTAATGTCTGTTTGGACCTAAAATGAGGCAGTGAAGACTCAAGATAAACACTGTATTAGCTGTATAGCTGAGTATTGTAAAAGGTCTTACCTTTTGGAGGTAGAAACTAAATTTTCAAAACTAACATTAGGAAAGTGCATTGTTTTAAAAAATAATAGGATTTCTACAGGCTAATGAAAGCCAAGAAGCCCACTGGAAAGACATACACAAATTATCAAATATTTGTTCCATCCTTTAGAAATGCCTTTGTTCCCTGGAGGAAAGTTTTGAATACTCAGCTTAACATGTTGTTTTTACCAAACCTGGAAGAATTAATATCAATAGAAGGAAAGAGTGTGTAGACCCAATTTGAGTATCCAGTACTAGGATAAATTTTCATTATGCTCAAAGAAATCGTGTCTATCACTGGTATAGGTCTGTACAAATTAAAAATATGTGATATTTTTCCTTCTCAGTTACTCCTGGTTACCTCCTGGTTCCTCAACTGTTGCCAGGTTCCCTGTAAATTAGTGTAAATTGACCTGCAGAGGATGTTAAGCACTGGAAATCCTGCTCCCTATGTTTCTAGGGCATACAATTGAACACTGCATGTTGTTTGCGTTCCACATTGCCAACTTCTAACCACAAGAACAGAGTCAGCAGAAAGTAGGGCTGCATCTGGAGGAACACTAAGTGGGGGATAAAATGAAAACCCAAGGTGATTCAGTACAGGGTGGGGTTTCCTATGGCTTTGAGAGCACTGAAACATTATCTCAAAGTTAATGGAAACAAGTGCTACTTGGAAGCAGGTCCTACTGGAACCTCTCTCAGAGAATGCAAAGGGCTTTTTCCACCCACCTCCCTGACTCCTTAAGTGCAATCTAAGTTGTAAGAAGCTTTCAAGACAGTTTGCCAAAGATACACTCACTATGAAGACTTTATAGACTTAAATCAGAAAATATGTTTTTATTTTATTCTTCATTTACATTCAACATATCTGGCTGCCCTAAATAAGACATTTAAAAAAAAATCCAAACATCACATGGAACTACACTTTTTGGCTACAGACTGAACTACATCCAGCAGTCCTAGCTCAGGCTATCTGCACTCTGGATAGACAAGAGGTGATAGGCATGGATTGACTTGTGTTTCTTAAGAGTCTAAGACACAATACATTTCCTATAGGTTCTCTGTTTTGGCGCTTTGGTATCCTATTTGGGCAAAAAGAATTACACTTCCTTTCAAGATTATGAAATCTTGAGGAAAGGGATTCCCCTGTCCTGCATACAGATATAATCTGCATCCAGATTATACTGGATGCAGAATTCACTAAGTCATGGTTGATAACAAGTCAAATGAAACAGGCATACTGCCTTTCACAGTTCTTGGTCTCATGCAGAGCTGAGCTGTTAGCCAAGTGTTTGGCATCAGGAGCTCTCCGTTGATGTGCCTTGAGGACAGAGATCTCCAGCATTAGAGCCTTCAAACACACCCTTCATCAGTGCTAAGTTCACTTTATAGAACCATCCACTCTCAGTGCAAGAAAAATACACTTTGAGAAGAGATTTTCACTTGTTTTTCCACAAATACTTAGCTCTACTTCAGCAGATTTAGTTGGTTTAAAGTTTGAATTTTAAGTACAATTCACAGAGGGAGAATGAATAAATGTTAAGTAGACTGCACTCAGCACAACATAAAGCTGCTTTCTCTAAACAGTTCAGGTGAAATCCAGACACTTTGCACAGCAGTGACATTGAGCCCGCTGACTTGAATTGCAACTTTTCAACATTTTGACAGTGATAGTTACTACTGTTAGTACCTGTTACTTAATCTGTGCACAAATTGAACAGAGCTAGGTAATTTAGAAGAAAAGGAATTAAAAGCACCAACTCAAAACAAAGACCTTGTCCTCTACTCACAGCTATGTTGCTATGCTATTGTCACTGAGATTGTCTTAGTTTCAGCTGAGACAGAATTGTTTTCTTCAGTGTGTCTTGTATGATGGATGCCATGTTTTGGTTCTAGGATTAAAACAATGTTGATAACACACCAATGTCTATAGTTGCTGCTATGCAACTATGCTAAGCAGTGTTCTGTAGAGCCAAAGCCATTCACAGCAAAGGACCCAAGGAGGGAAAAGAATTAGGACAGCGGATTTAAACTGGCCAAAGGAATATCCCATACCATATGACATCATGCAGAAGGAGTTTTGAAGGGGGTGGGAGTTTATCTCCCTCTCTTCCGCTGCTCAGGATCTGGCTGGGCATTGGTCAGGGAGTGGTGAGCAATTACTTGTGCATCATTTATTATATACATTCATATATATAAATACATATACAGATATATATATATATACAGTCATAACTATTTTCCTTTTTTTTTTCCAGGTGTCCTCAGCAAAGGCACTATTTCTTTATCAAATTCTGAAGGAAAAATTCTTGCAGCATGGAAAACTCTCAGTAAAAAAAAGCTCTATTTTGGATAAAATACAAGTCATTTTTATATCACACACACAAGAGTAGTAGGACACCATCATGCTGCTAATTTTTATTCTATCTTCTAAATAAAAAGACCAAGTGTAGAAAGAATCTTATCTGCTACTTGAATCCATATACCTTACACCACATCCCCCCCCCCCCCCCCCCTCCCCCCCCCCCTTGGAAAATGGCCTTTTACCAGTAAATATCAGAAAAACACCCAGGGATTCTGTGGAATTTGTAGACTCTGCAAATATTTATGACAACCTGCAGTTTTCCTCACTTCAACACACAAAGCTCCATTCTCAGCTTCAGAGAACAGCTACATTAATGTAATGTGCCCACTCAACCTCTGTCCAGCTTCATTACGCCTATCAGAAAGCCTGGGTAGGTACTTAGTTCCATTTTCCATCTCCAGTTTTTCGCTGCTTCACAAAGAAAATATCCAAGCTCCGGAGATCTCAGCCCTGGCTCTGCCTTCACCTAGGTTCACCAGCTCAAAGTGAACATATCTGCTGGGAAGGACAGCATTTTAAGGAGTAAAAGAGTAGTATTTCCCCAGGGGCTTTCTTCTTATCCATCCTCAAACACATTCCATGGTCACTCAAATGTCCCTTTTGAAATCTGCTGATTTAATTAAGGGCTCCCAATATTTATTTGTTTATTTATTTTTAAATGCTATGCTGCACTTTCCTTCTAAATGAAAGTAAAGAGACTTGGGAAGCATCATATATCTGATCAGAAGTTATCTTACCTTGCCATAATAGCACATGTGCTTTAATAGCTCTGGATATGATATGCAGAAATTCTAAGCTGCTTCATTTTACTTTGGACACTGCATGTAAAGTGTTTGTTAGGATGCCTGACTAGCATAACATAGAGGAAAAAGAGTGTTAAACAATATTTCATACCGTAGTGGTTGCAGTGTTGAGAGCAAGAAATGATGAAGTTTTTAACTGATGAGGCTATGTGACCCATTTGCTACATACTCAGCGGCTTTATGACGCATACTCTCACCTTTTTAATAACTGATAAGAATCTCCTCCCTTCCCCATCTTCTGCTCCTGCTATAACCTGGCATGGATCAATAGCATATTTCAAGGGCTGTCCATGGTCCCAAGGGAGCATAAAATGGAACGCAGAGCATCTAGGGAGATGTATTGGTCCATAGGCTGCATGGTTTGCTATGCTATGTACAAGTGAATGGACAGGGTTTATTTTGGAGGAACAGGTAGATTAAAAAGAAAAAAAAATTTTTTTTTAAATCACTCTTATTTTGAGAAAGTCATGAGATCTGGGCCTGATCAGGAGTTAAATCTGTTCTGTGGTAACTATGATAACTGAAAAGAAACGAAGATGCCATGCCAAGGATTTACTCAAGTTATGCAGCTGAGGTTTCCTGTGAAACCACACACACACACCTTATCCAGCAAGGTCAACCAAAGCACTGAAAGCAGTAATTATGTTGTCTTGAAGATATTCTTTGTAAACAGAATACCTATTTTGAATTCTTACTTTGAATTCTTACTTTGAATTTAAGAAAAGACAAATTAGGGTGCCATTCCTCAAAGAAATTAAAATAAAAATAAGAGCTCAAATGGCTCTAAAGCAGAAAAGGAGAATACAGGTAGCAAGACAGTAATTCAGGAAATTGCAAGCTGTTTATCAGATAAAAAGGGGAAGTGGGCAGAAAACAATCTGGGTCATAGTACCAAAGATGAGTAAAGTAATAGCAGGAGTGTCTAGGGATAAAATGAAAATAGCAAGACAAAGTCAAATGCAACTAGGGAAGAACATTAACAGGAATGCTTCAGCAGTTAGTGGAACAGGAAATTTAGAATAGGAATGGGAATTAAGAAGATAAAAGTTATCAGAAAACGCCACATGTCCAAATTATTTAATTACATCATATAGGAGACTAACTAGAAATATCGGCAGAATGCAGATCATCATATCAACAACAAAAGGGGTAAAAATGCATACAGCAGAGTAACTCAACCATTTCAAAAATATATACATTTGAAAAGTAAATAAAATCAATGAAATAAAAGCAGATGAGTTGAATTTTTAATTCAAAAGGTCCATTTAGACAAATAAGTTATTTAGATATCTTTTTCATTCTCATTGGGCGTAATGCTGTTTGTCCCAGAATAATTCTACAACCTCTGGAATTAACCTCAGTAGTGTTAATGGACATACAGGAGAATTCAGAATACAGGCAGCTTCTGGCAGCTGGAAAATCTACTGCATCTCTAACAAGAGGAGGAAAAAGAGAAGGTGGAAATTAAAAACCTGCCAAGTTCAGTTACCAGAAAACTATTAGACTAAATTATACCGTCTAACAAACCCACTAACAGTACTAGAGAACAAATCACACCAAATCAATCAAATTTCCTTACATAACAGACCAGCAGGTCTTGTGGATACAGAAGAAGCAATAGGTGCCAAAACTCAGTTTCAGCTTTTGATGTTACTGAACATGACATTCTCATAAATGAGCTGCAGAGGCAAAGACTAAATCAAATTACCACAGAATGGGTGCAAATATCATCAGTTCTAAGGGGTATGTACCCACAACTCCCTGCCAAAAAGGAAGTATGCATCAAACAGGATATTTCGTGGACAGTGGCACCACCTCCAACCTCATTTTGTGCTTTCGTTAATAATTTGGACAGCAGAATAAACAAATTGTTTGTTAAATTTGAATATGACAAAGTAGGGAGAACTCCAAGTATACTAGATGTCAAAATAATAATAATAATAATAATAATAATAATAATAATAATAATAATAATAATAATAAATTTGAGAAACAATCTGGAAGAAGATACAAAGTGAATAGGAACTTAATGTAGAATGCTGAATTTTAATAGTAATGCCCAATTGAATGAATTTACAATAGAAAATAGCTGTCAGTTAACAGCACTTAATGGCATTGGAATACAATGGATATCCATCAGATGGGAAGTCAATATAATGCCACTGTTAGAAAGGCAAACATCAGGCAAGGCTGTATGAACAGGATTATTTCATGTGTTTGTCACAATACATTTTCTCCATTTTATTTGATGCTGATAAGGCCTCAGCTGAGAGTTTCAGAAGGCTCTAGTAAGAAGTTTCAGAAAGTTCTAAGAAATTATTTGGGGAAGTTGAGCTTATAGGTTGTTAAATTCCCATCTCACCCTTCCAGTCTTCAGCGGTGTAAAACCTTTCGCAAAGAGAAAAGAAACAGTCTTCACACACAGTGGACAGGACAGGTAGGAACAAGCTTAGATGGAATGAGGACTGTGGTTACAGATGAGGAAAATCATAGAGCCTCACCCCACAGCAGATTATCTGGTTATCTGTTTGTGTAAGTACGTGATTAATATGAAAATCATCCTAAAAGACAGATGTGCAAAGACAAGAATGATCAGAAGACACTGTTGTTCCCAAAACTGCAGACAGTTCTATCAAGAAAGAACAAAAGAACACAAAGATCTCTCTTCAAAACTGTGCATTGCTTTTTGTATTACTAACAGAGCTCTGCAAAAAAAAAGCTGGACATGTGGGGAATCAGCTGCTTCCTTTGCACTACTGCAAATTCCCAGTCTCACTGGCCTCATAATGGCAAGAAGCATTCTCATTAGGGCACAAAACAATTGTGTCTTGAGGTGTCTTTTGTTGATGCTTTCCTGAGGAGGCCTACTTGAACTAGAGGCCTTAAACTTGCAGCTCTTTTAAAAGTATAGCAATTTGATGTTCACAATCCACTTAATATCCTGCCTTGTTATATCAGTACATCAAGTAGGTTCATTATAAGGAGACCTCCACCCACAGCATAGAGGTGAGCTCTAATTCCTTAAGTGCTGTCACTGAAAATGTAAGTCACTGCATTTTGAGCTGCTGGCAGGGGTTGCAAGGATGAGATGTTGCTATCCTGCCACAGTAGCTAAGCTGTCAATGGGAAATTTATTCCCAGAGTAAAATTTTCTTTCAGGAGTAAAGAAAAGCTGAAAGCTGGTGCATGTGGGACAAAACACACAGAGTGGCTTGAGGGATACTTAGCCTGAGATATGCTATGAAGGAAGATACGGTCTCCCTGATACTCTTCCCAGCTCATTTATATGTGAAAACAGGGACTGGTAGCTGGGTTTCTCCAGATGAGTGACCCTATTACTGAGTTTGCAACTTAAGTTAAGGTGATGCTAACTTGAGCTATCAAGACTAACCACATCCCTTACTCATTAGGTTAGACATAGTGACAACAGAAGTAGAACAGGTACTTATTTTTGTTGAGCTCTCGGAACCAGTACAGTTCAAAGATGCTAAAAAATTTGTCTCCAGCAGCAGCAGAAGAACCCTCCTGCTCCTTTTGCCTACTGCAAAAGGAGAAAAAAATGTATAGGTTTGATCTCTGACTGAAGTGTTCTTATGCTTTAAAAAAAAATGTTTTTTATGATGTGGGTTTTTTTGTTGATGAGAATCCCAGACTGTGAGACAACAAAGTATTCCTTTTTAGTAATTTCTTTAAACCACACATCATTCAAGAATTCAAAAAAGAACATCAACAGAAATTCTGTAATAATGACAAAGAAAGAAAACGTCTGCAATAACAGGCTCTCTTTCTTTGGTTTTCTCTTTCAGGCCTTTCATGAGAACAATCAGCTCTCATAAATAAGCTATTTTCAAGTTCCACAGAAAACAGCTTCAAATTGAATTAGTAGAAATCAGATTCTTCTTTCTACTCTCTTCTGGAACCAATACTTCACTGAAAAAGGAGATGAGACATTCTGATTTCTTAATAGCAGAGTCATTCATAACAACAACTCTGAGTATTTACGAAAGTCTGGCTGTAGACAAGTGTGAATCAACTTCTGAGCCTAGCAGATAACCAGCAGATAGCAGAAAAAAATCAGAGCCAAGACCATAAGACACCAATTCAGAAAACAGCTAATTGAGAAGGAATAAGATTCTGCTCAACTGATGGGCTGTTCAGTTTTTACAGGAAACAGACTGTAAGATACTGCAGTCATTGCCTCTCCTGACCTTTTTCTCATTTCAAGCTCAGACAATAGTGCTTTCTATTCTGTTTTTATTGGTCCTTCTAACCATAACTTTTTATTGACTTATAACATCACTGAGAGAAATAAAATGTAAAGATCACCTTGGGACCATATCATCACTGCTATCTCAGCACTTTCACTGTATTTTCAATCTGTCACCCTATGAGTTAACTTAGTTGACATAAACAAATGAATACATACAATATATCCTCAGCTTCTCAGGCAATTCTGCCTAGCAATTCCCTAAACAAGCTGAATTCTGTTTTCTATATGCACAAACTCAAAAGTTATTTTGCTACTTTCTCTCTCACCTTTCTTCTGGATCTATTATTGATTTATCTGTGAGCACTCAAGCCCCTGCCATCATCTGCAACCCCAGTTGCCACCAGCTCTTTTCTGTTTGCTAGCAGGGACAAACACATACCTTTATATGTGGCTGGCTTCTGTTACATCATCAAGGCTAGGCACTTTCTGGGTCACTTGTATAGCCTCCTTATATGCTTTCTTCCCATGCAAAAGTAGGCCTGTGACCTTAATAAGTCTTGCAATATGTCCATCTGAGGTCTGCTGTCCTAATATAAGCCTGAAATTACCTGAGAAAGCACACAGCAGTATTAAACAATCTCACGCACAATTCAAAGGGTTTATCAGTAGCTGAATGAAGAGTTCAGATGTTGCTAAAATATCAGACAAAAGAGGTTTTCCCAGCTGAACTGCCTCTTGCAGGAGGTAAAGACATTCACAAACTGATATAACAATGGGAGGCATAGATGTTGGCTTTAAAAGGAATACTGCCATCATCAGTCAACTTACAGACCAACAACAGGCATAGCATTTGCTCTCCAGATCACAGTTTCCAGCCAAAAGAATAAGGAATGAAACCCTTGAACTATGCCTACCCATACATCTGAGCATGCCTTATGATTTCCCAAAGATAAAAAACTGAATGACTGTGAACACACATGCGCATCACATTTAGCAGAAGCAGTACTGAAAACCAATATGCCATATGGATGCTTATAGGCAATGCTGCACAGTGCAGAGAGGAAAGACATCATCTCTGTGTGCTTCAGCTTGATCAGGATTTCTCTCACACACTTCCCTTCTTTTCAGCATAGAGATGACTTTACATAATTTTCTTTCCAAGGAAATGCAGTGCTGCACAAATTCTCCTGCAGGGTACTTCTGGATCTCAGCACAAGGTAAAATCACATGGCAGGCATACCCTACAGCCACATTCTGACCTGGAAAACCTCATTTCCACAGAAATTGTCTCCCTTCTCAGTGTAGACATTCATCTTTCAGTGGCGACCACCATTCTGTTTGAGTAGATACCAGGAATTCAACAGACCATCAAAGTATGGCCCCTTCTGTGGTCTAAGACAGATAGATCGTGCATCTTACACCCTGTCAGTTTGAGCTGAGCACTACTTTTTTGTCTAGCCTATTGGAATACTCTATAACTACAGGGGAGGTGCATGGAAGGACTATTTTTTTTTTTTGACAAGATTAATGACCAAGAAAGATTTTCATACAGCCATCCACTAATTCAATCCCGAGTTTGGAAAATATCTGATAATTACGATTAAATACAGTAGAGTGCAATACACTGGGCTTTCACTCCAAAATGCCACCTTAAACCAACGCTTCTGTGGCTTAAAGTTCCTAATTCACTAACTGTCATATTTATATGAAAAATTCACACTTTCATTTGGTAAATTTTGGGGTTTAACTTTAGTTTCAGCAACGGATTATGTAAAATTTCAACACAGCCATCTGAAAACAAGGTTATGCTTTATGCTGAGGGAAATAATTCTAACATTTGTCAAAATACTAGAAACACCCATTCTGCAATAGTGAAAGTTCCACAGAAACCAAAAGCCTTTAAAAATAATTTTCATCCAATCCATTCTTTATGCTTGTCCAAGGGCAAATGAAATTTTCATTTTCAGCCTCTTTCCTTTTATATTAGTTCCACCCTATGCACCTTCCCTTTGATTTCACATAATGAGCCAAGTTTAGATTAGAATCACCGTAACACATTTAAAAATTCCTCCAGAGTAAGGAATGTAATTAACAGAGAATCCCCCCTGCAAAGGAAAGTAGAATGTCTTTACATTAAAAGCCATTAACAGACATCAAAATACCTAAGACCTACAGGTATTTGGAGTCACATAGTACTAAATGAGCAACAACAGAACGTTAAGAACTGCTGTACATATAAAACAGAGTCCCTGATATTTGTAAGGCCTCTTTCAACAACTTGGTTTTCCCATTATAAGGTCTACGTACCTTGTTTGTTTTAAATACAAGTACTCCCCCTGTGAACAAGCACAGATCTCTACAGTCTATAGGCTGACAGAATTCACAAAGCACTGCTAAGAGTTTCACCAGCAACACCACCTCAGGACAGCTTGAGTTTCAGCCAAGATTGCCTCACAGCATCTTACGTAGGATTTAGTGATAAGCTATTGTATAATGTAATTACCCATTCTGCTTTACTGTAAGTACTTGTAACATTTGAAATACACCTACTGTCATTGCAAAAATACTGTGAAGAAAAAGCTTGACTTTAATGACACTTCAGAAATTGAATCAGGGCTTGAATCTCTCAGGGAGTGTGGATGGTCATCATTCCTCAGTCTTCAATTACACTATGACAGTTTAGATGGGTGGAAAAATCTTGTAATGATACACTAAATTTCATATATTGAATTTGTTAAGAAAAACAGAAGAGCTTCTGCAGAAACTCCAGAGAGGGCATTTCACATCTAGAATTTCATTTCTCCCCATTACATGGAAAGGAATCTTGATTCAGATCAGGACTACGATGTTAGATTTTCCCCCTTAAATCATCCTGATGAAAGGGATCCTGATGAAAGGGAGAGCAGTTGTGCTCAGTTAATACTTCCGTTTAAGTCTGACCACAGCAGACTGAATAGAGAAACAATGCAAATGACATATAAAGTTTTATGCTTCTATCTTTAAAGCAAACAATCAAAAAAAAAAAAAAAGAAAAGAAGAAAAAGAAAAAACAACCCTGGTGCTAGGATGGGCAAGAGTGGAAGAAATTGTTGTCCCACAACAGCAGCTGTAGAAAACATGGGCAAATTATCTGATGAGAAGGAATTTCTGACAATAAAAAAAAAAAACTTTATTGGTGTCCTAACCCCAGAACATGCTGTTTTAGTGTTTTAAAGGATGACTTCTTTCTCCTCAGAACTTTGCTCACAGTCCAGTAATACCACAGGGTCAAATCTCTTCATGCTGTGCTTGTTAATCTCAATACAATCTTTTTTTGCTAGGCAGTAGCAGGTATCCCCTGCTCAGCATTTATAACACGTGCTTCTTTACTGCACCCAAGAGAAACAGCACAGCACATCCTATCAGACTAGTTGCACTAATCTACAGTAATCCTATGCCCACCCATTATACAATTAAGATTCAATTTATATTCATCCAGGTGGATTCTACACCTGGCATGAGGCAACTCCAGATCTTTGTACAATTTGGGGGACATTAGAGAGCACCCACGAGGAAAGCGATCAGGGGGCTCTGGCTGACAGCAAGCTGAATCTGAGCCAGCAGCATGCCCAGGCAGCCCAAAATCAGCTGTACCCCCAGGCGAAACAGGGCCAGCACAGCCACTGGGTGATAGAAGGGGTTGTCCTGCTCTGCTTGTACGGTGCAGCCTCACCTCGAGCACTGCTTGCAGGTTTGGGTGCCAGCGTATGAAGGATTTAAAACTACTTGACCATCCAAAGGAGGGCTATGAAGATAGTGGAAGGTCTACAGTAGAAGACACATGAGGAGCACCTGAGGTCCTGTGCTATGTTCAGCCCAGAGCAGAGTTGCTGAAGGGAGGTCTCAAAGCACTGAGCTCCGCTCTCTGTGACAGCAGCAGGGCTTAAGGGAACGGCATGGAGCTGTGCCAGGGGAGGGTGAGGCTAGAAGTTAGGGAAAGGTCCTTCACCAGAGGGAGGAACACATGGAACAGGCTGCCCAGGGCAGTGGACACAATCCCCAAGCTGCTGGAGATCAAGGAGCATTTGGACACCGCTCTCAGATATTGGGTTTGGGTGGTGCTGTATGGAACCAGGAGTTGGACTCGGTGATCCCTGTAGGCCCTTTCCAACACAGGATATTCTGTGATTCTAAGGACTATAGGACTAAAGGATGACAGTCCTTTCACACCGGTTTCTTTTTAATGTTTAAATGAATGCACAAACGTTTGTTTTTGTGGTTTTTTTTTTGTTGTTTTTTGTTTTTTGTTTTTTTTTTTTTGCTAAATTTCAGTGAGAAAGTCTTGCTTTAGAATTCTTGAGTCTTCCTTCACAAAGTAGTTAAAAACAACAACAACAAAATAACACCTACAACTTATTATGTGCACAGTAATCCCAAAGAAAAATTATCAGAGCCACCAGAGACATTACAACTGAGACTTGCCAGTCTCAGCCCGATCCCACCTCAGAAAAGTATCTTTGAGGAAGAAACTGAAGGAAGGAATCATCCACCAGGAGGGTATGTTTTTATACAGCTGATTGATCAGGGACATGCATACATATACACATGCAATCGCAACACATGTCCCTGAACAGCTAGATTTCGTGTCTAAGTTTCCTCTTACAGCTACAGCAGTTCTTACCATAGGAGTTTATAATGACAATCCCTGCAGCGTCCAGACACTGCACCAGCTATGGGGGTGTGTGTAGCCAACTCTGGAGCAGACCAGCAAGAGAGCAGCTGAGCCCCAGGCACAGCATATACCACAGTAGGCAGGACGCCAGCCTCTGGTAGGGGCTGTCTGACAGAGCTGATGTTATCAGCTGCACTGTAAGAGTTAACACATTTTGAGCTACTCCAGCTAAATCCCAGGAGCTATTGTTGTTAAAAGACTAACATAAAGCTACTTCAAGGGCTCAGATTTCCACACGCAGCCCTTAGATACTTCTCACAATTATTCTTTCTATCTGTATATAAAATACGGATGACTTGGTTAACAACATTCTTTTTTAAACAAAAGTATAATTGACCTGCTTCCTCCAAATGGAATATAAGGTGCCTCAGCTTGCAAAGAAAAAGCTCAAAGTATGTACATGAAGGAATTGATTCCCCAGTTAATATGACATTGAAGCAGACTGCTGTAGTTTCAGGGGAAACAACTTAATAGCCTTAGGATTCATTTATTATTCAAATTTAATGATGAATTAAATTTCTACCAATATCCTTACTTTAAAAAATAAAAAAAAAAAGACACTCATTTTGCTTCATAATTATTGTACTTAATCCTCCTCTTCATTAGATCAGCTTTACAAAAATCACCCTGAAAAACCTCTAGAAACATACAGTATTTTGTTAATGAAATAATTTCATCTTTAACAAAGCATCTAGAGCCAAAAAGAACAGTCCAAAGCTCCTAAGAAATTACTGATTTATAATTTGAAAAATACTGCTAAAAAAGATTCCTCAAATTAGCAAATTGAATCCAAGGATGATATCAATCAAGCCCACACTAACATAATGCAAGTGTTTAAAGGTTATGGTTGCCCTGTTTCAATAAATAAATAAATAAAAATAAAAAACCAGACAGCTAATAAAAGTCAGTACATCAAAAGGTTGTTTTTTTTTATATAAATCCTTTCACAATTAAAAATCATTTTTAGCATTCGTAATGCTACAGCACAGCTTTTTCTTGTGGTTGTTACTGTAATCCCTCCCCGTCCCCCTCGCCAGCCACCCCAAACAACTAAAACCCTCTCTCAGCAGTAATGTGCCTCAAATACAATGGTAGTTCACAAAGAAACATCACAGTACCGATTTAACCCATGGGCAGCATGAATTTACAATACACTACTTCAAAAAGAGAATGTTAACTACTCATTATCTCCATTTTTATTTTTTAAATACCTATGCACACATGTGGATGCACTTTAAAAATAAAACTGCCTGTTTGCTCTTCCAACTTTAAATAAGGAAAGACAGGATTACACACCTGTTGTCTCCAGCTTTACCAAATCAGTAACACCACTGCTTGGGCCTCTCATGCAGACATGGGATAAGTGAAATGGCAATTAAAAGATTAAGAAATTTTCACAAGAAATTCCACCCTAAGCAAGGCACTAATTTAGTGAGAGACCTCTACCAATGGCAGTAAAGCTATGGTTCACCTAAGAAGGCCCACTGTTTATAGCTCCAACATGATGATAGAGTTTCCATAAGAGATGCATAAAGTACTTAAATAAAAAAGGTTTTTTTGCTCTATCTGTGTGCATCTGAGAAAGCCATATAAACCTAAAAGACAGTGTATTTATAGAACTGTTTAGTTGTATAACTTAGGTAAAATTCCTCATTATAAAAGAAGTCGCACAAAAAATGTAACAGTACATGTTATTACTGGGCCACTAAATCACAATTCTTTGGTCACGTACTAGTTCTCATTTTTTTATAGGTCTGAGAAAAGTAAGCAACATTCAGAAACACACTAACTGCTCAAAGAAAGTTCTGCAGCAAAGCTCTGCTTTAAAGTTTTATTAAAAAAAAAAAAACACTTAAGAAAGTTAGGTTGTCACCATCTTACATTTCAGTATACAAAACTGAAAAAAAAAATCCCTATTAAAAAAAAAAAAAAAAAACTAAATAAAAAAGACAGGACTTCAGTCAAGGTTTCAGCTACTTATTGCTGTAGTTTTAACTCGAGTCCATTTATAACCCTACATTTTGGTCATTTGTAGAGAGAACACATTTGGAACGCTAGCAGCGATAGAAAACCCCTTTAAAACATAGGCTGTTACACTGTTGTGTGAAAATTACCAGAAAACCATCACCAATGGAACATAACAAACCATTAGGTAAAAGTACAATTTAATCGGTTGTTAGAAAAAGTGTTGATTTAAAGTACTATCCCAAAGCTTTATGTGGGCCTATGTCAGCAAAGTGCTTTTGTTCCCACTATGAAAAGACCATAACCACAGCACTTCTTCAAACATAAAGAATGCAGCCTTCATTGTTACAGTGCTTTCTCTCTATTTCCTCCAACATACAGAGCACAGAAACTTGAAATAATTGCTAATTCCAAATTCAGGTGATATGCACAAATATACTGTTGAACAAAGTTTGGACAAGAAAACAGTACACCTGAGTTCAGTCATACAAACTAATTTGTGTAAGTAGTGTTAGACGAATATATCCATGTCTCTAATATGAATCTAGATGTATTTTCTTACAAAAATGCATTGATAGAAATACCCAGGCAAATACATACCATACAATAGCAAAAGCTTTAAGCCCCATTTAATTAGATGATTTTCTGATTAAAAATAGAAGGCAATTAAGATTTACTCAAAATTACAATTAAGAAAAGCTTTCACAGTGCAATATCGAAACTGTCACAAAGTTAAGAAAATACTGATATCAAAGTACAATCACAATGTTAAGGTAGACAAAACTACTATACAAGGGCATATCTTGTAAAATCAAAAGGAATTAACACAACATAGGGGACATCTCGTGCCCCTGCTCTACATATCTCATTTCTTAGTCTTCAGAATCATCATGTCTTTCCTTTTTGGACATCAGTAGAAGTCTTGTTAAAACTAAGAGGTTCAATCTTCTTTGTCGACCAGATTTCAGAGCATGATTACTTCTTCAACATACATTCTTCATCACTGCACAATTTCAAAGTAGTGCAATATTGCCATGATGTGCTGAGGCATGAACACATAACCCGTGTACAGTGCCATTCCAACAACGGAAACTAGCATTGAATCTGAACTACGGTTAAGGAAGAAAGCATTTAAAACCAAAAGCACATCAGAAGTCATATAAGCACAGCATTACCATTTTTCTATTATCTAGCTCATAACATTATATTTGAAAATCCTAAGGACTAACTGTATTCAACAGTTACAGCTGTAGGAAGAAGCAACAGAACATTAGAAAACAGAACGCAGGTAGGGGTGATAAGCTGAATTACAGCAGGACGCTTTGCAAGATATCCACTGCCTTATCATAGACACAACAGTACAGACTGAAGCATGGGAAGGGAGAAGGAGGAATTGAAAACGGGCACTGAGGATATATGAATTATGCATACATCCTCCAAGGTATTAAGCAATACCTGCAGAAGCCAGCACAATCAGTCAGGCAGAACTGTCAACCACTGGAAAAAAAAAAAAAAAAGGCAAAAACAAAAGGATTATATGAATACCTGTACTGAGTAAGAGCTGTTACTTGTGCACAGCCTACTCACTATTAAGAAGACAGCATTAAATGCTGATCTCAACTTACTGGAATAGAATGACATAATAAATTCAACTTATTGTTCACAAAACATCTGGCATGAAAACTGTACTGCAACCATAAAGCCAGGAAACCAGTGTTCCCTAGGCTTTAAGTTACTACATTATTTGGTTTGCTGCTCTATCAGCTCAGACCTCTTCTCATAGACAAGGACCTCCATTTAAAAAGTGTTGACAGTACTTAAGGAAAAAAGGCTGCAAGGGTAATGAAAAATGTGGGTGACATTGTTACACACACCCTTCCAGACATTTCAGTCACAACACCTCACAGGATCAGCATGATTTGGAGTAAATTTATGTAAGTAAATAGATGCTCACTGGTATTTTACTATGGCAGAGCTGCAAAACAAACCTCACATAAAGCCATAAGCTAAGCAATCTTAAGATGATCCCTTCATTTAGCTGAACTTTCCAAATGGAAACCAGAAACTCAAAGAAGTCAGCTTACAGTGTAAACATACAACTAGACCTTTGTCACACTCCAGGATTCTCAAGGCTTTATCTGCAGAAACTACAGCATCAGACTATTCAAGGATTAGGCCATTCAAAGTTTAAGACATCAGAAATTCAAAAGTTTTACTCTCAACAGTAACTGGCAGAGATTCAGAAACACTATATAAAGCTCTGAAGATCAACAAGCACGATAACGCAGATAACAGTACTCAGTTTCCACAGGTGAAATCAGAGGAGCTGTGCATGCTCCGTAACTTTGAGAAATGAAGTTACCATAGCATGTGTGCAACAAAGGCTCTGTGACTGACTTCCCCGAGATAGAGCAGAGGTATATGTGATGCTTATTAGAGCATACCAGCTTCTGGGTGTATTTTTAGTCCCAGAAGATTGCACAATGCAAGACACTAAAATGAAGGTCAACCCATAGATCTACATTCCAGTACCAGTGCTCCCAGCACTTCTGGAACACAAGAGGCTGGAAATGCACCCAGCATGTTTCTGCACTGCCAGCTCCAAGGCCCTCTGCCCATGTGGTCCTTGCACAGTGCCTGGCAGACCTGGCCCACCAGCAGTGACAGCATTCCCTCTGAGGACAGGCACAGTGTAGCCAATCTGATGTTGCAAACAATACATGGGACACTCAGGGCATTATTTTAAGTGGAGCAACAATCACTTCACTGCAAAACAAGCACTTTATAAAGTAAGTAAACTGTCAATTAGTTAAATGGCTCACCCAAGTTAAGAAGCTGTCTGGTTAATACAAAAAGAAAAAAATATATATATTTATAACTAGCCTAATTGTAAGGAAAGCAAAAATGAAATGTTTTCAGTGATACACAGTACAAACAGATGAGGGTATTCTAGTTAGAAACATGGTATTTTGAAACTAAAAACCACTGCCTCTATAACTATGCACAGTGCATCTGTAAGTATTAGAAAGACAAAAAGTAATAATGACTCCACTTTTACCAAGTGTACACAAGAAAACTCTCTGCAACCTGTAACCAGCTGTAACCTGGGAAACCACTCTGATATATATATGAACCACTCTTATATAATGAAACTAGTTTCTTTACAACTGACCAGGAAAAGCAGCTTTTCACTCTTAAACCCTTCTTGATGGTTGAAAGCAGCTTTAATGTTTTTGTTAGTTTATCTCTGTACCTCTCAGCATTAACTGGAGCTGGCTCAGGGTCATTCATGAGACATAATTTTAACTCGAGATCAAAACAGCCATGCTTGCAAAGAATATCACTTGTGATAAATAACAGCCCCTAGAAGACCGCAGTGCCAGTCTGACAGAGCTGCTTGACGAAGCTCACCTTTAAACAATTTGCATACAGAAGCCTCCACATTAGAATCTATCCAGTTCTTCCACTCCAGAAGAGCCAAACAAATTTACCAGCTGAAGGATTAAATGCTCTTCTAACACAAACCGTGTGACAAAGTGCAGCCCAAACCAAAGCTCTCCAGGTTTTCAAGCACACACGTTTACTTTCTACTAGACAACAAAATAAAATTCACAAAAGAATTGTGCTGAGTAGAAACAGTGGGGCTCCAGTTGAAGAGTCGGGGGAAAAAAACTATCGCAATTCTACAAGAGAAAAATAATAATAATAATAATAATAATAATAATAATAATAATAATAATAATAATAAATAAATAAAAAAGCGCAGGAGAAAGCATGTCAGGATATAAACCCGGCCCCGGGCAGAGGCAGTCGGAGCGGCCAGATGCCTGCGACAGAAGCACACGCCGGCACTAGGGCTCTTCCCTGACTCCGGCCGCGCTACGCCCGCGCCGGCTGCAGCCCCGCCATCTCCCCGCGCACCACTCCCAGGGCCCCGCCGCCCCAGCCGGCCTCGGCTACAGCCCCAGGACACCGTTCACAGCCCACCCGGTCCCAGAGCTCCCCGCCCAGCACGCCACGCGCCGCCGGCAGAAGGATACTGAAGACGGTGCGCTCCCAAGGTTCCAGCATGTAGAGCGCGGTGACCAGCAGGTACTGGTAGTACAGCCACGACATCTGCTTCCAGGCCGAGCCCAGCGCCATGGCGCGCACCGCGCTGTCCCCGCCGGCCGCCAGCCTCGAGCCGCCTGCGCCGGGCCCAGGCCGATCGGAGACGGGGGCGGTGGCTGCCCGGGACCCGCCCTCCCCCGCCGTCTCCGCCGACTGGCCCCGCCGCGCGAGGCCCGGCCCTGGGCTGCGGCCTCCCGAAATGGAGGCGCTGCGAGGCGGGCGGGGCGCCAGCCGGCGGCGTCCCGGAGCGAGCGAAGGGGGATGCGGACATTCGGCGCCGAGGCTTCCGCGCACGTCCCCTGGCAGCAGGGCGGAGGGAGCGTAAGGGAGCCGTACGCTCTCCCTTCCGCCCTCACTGCGAGTCAGTCCTGGAGTCGGATACAGGGGCCGTGAGGCTGCCCGCATTCTTGTACAAAACAGTCTGTGCAGATCCCAGGAGAAGCTCGCGTCACACATTACAAAACCCAGCCCCTCTCACAGTCCCCATAGCAGAACGCACTGATTTTCCCCTACAGAATAAATCAGCTGTATGTACGAGGCTGTTCCTGATTAGATCACATCACACGACTGCCCGTCACCATGTGAGCAGATCTGAGTCATATCTGGAAGACCACTGCACACAATTTTTCTCTCATCCTGTTTCATTTAAATGGACATCCTGGATGTTAGGTATCACCTGAAGATGGCACTCAATATGATCCACCAGAAGTGTGTTAGAGGGTTCTGCAGAATGCTTCAACACTGTTAGTATTCAGAGGGCAAAGCCCACTCAAAACCACTGCTCGGATAAAGGAGAACTTAGAATCTGTCGACTTGGACTGACTAGATCGACCCCACAGAAACAGTGAAGGGCAAAAGATCAACTTCCTTTCATGAGAGTTGCTAACTTTGCACTTCTGAGAGGTGTTTAGGGCCAGACACTTTAGTGTTAGAAACTTGTAACTGCTATTTTGACTTTTTCCTTATCAAAGGCCAAGAGTTTGGCCTGGGACCACACAGTTATAACAGCCATTGGCAGCTTACATGGACAATTGGGTTTCAAATGCAATAGTTAGAACACAAACCCAGTGAAAAGCAACATATGGGGAAATCAAGCATCCCAATTAAGCCAACCAAGTAAAACCAACCCCTGTGTGCTGGAGCCAGGCCACCAGGAGAAGCCTCACACACATGCCAGGTGTGCACCACAGATGAGAAACTGTCAGCCCTCTGCCATAATCCTGCTCAGTAAAACAGCTTTAGGTGATGTCAGTTCTAGTGCAATTCTAGTCTTGCAGCTGCCTCACACCTAATGTAACCAGTGCTGTTATTGCAATGGAAAGCAAGGAAATATAGTCACAGGAGGGTGCTCACATGTCTTACAGAGCTGCAAATCGCAGCTCCAGGAGATAACTGCGCAAAAGAAAATAGCTGGCAGAGACAACCAAATTCTGTAGTAATTTATGTGGAAAGATCTGATATGGGATTTAATCCAGTCAGAATACATTCAGACATAATTTATCTGGACCAATTTATTTCAGCACAAGAAGAAATGAGCATAGTCATACAATTAATACCCCCACATAACTGGCTACAGGAGCTGTTGCCCCTACCTAAGACAGATGTTTCTTGTTGTAACTGATACTGAAGGAGTCTTGGGTTGTTGACACTGCCTGAAAGAGCTGCAGCCATAATGAAAGCTGCCTTTCTAAATAAACACAAAGTCCAAGGACACATGGAGCTTTTAGCACAACTAAAGCACTACTCCCTTTCACAGCTGCAAGAGCAGTATCAATATGGAGCAAACATGTCCCAGTCTCACCTGCTCCCATGCTCCACAAGAAGAGGGGCTGCAATTCAAGTGAGCAAAAAGCAGCAGCAAGAACATGATATAAGAAGGAAGGTAATGCTGAGAAGCATGCCAGCTTCACAATTTCCTGCTACATCCACCAGCTGTTTGTCCAGGCCTTTTACACCTTTTCACTTTGGTGCATACTCAGAAGGAAACTGTTGTTTATTAGTCCCTTGAAAAAAATGGATACTATTCCTCCGCGTAGTGTCCCATCCTCCACCAGTTCCATCCTAGTCCTGCTTAGGAATTGCCATTGACTACTGCTCTTCCTGCTCCCACCTGCACTGACTTTTATTCCCTGAACAACATTCTCACATTCTCCTGTTTTCAGCAGCTTAGTGCAAAGATCTTACCCTGATGCTCCATAGTTTTCATGCATTACCTGGACTGTGAAGACAGTTTGCATTGAGGCCACTGTGCCCTACAGCACAGAGTACAGTCTCTATGACATCTGCTCCTTCACAGTGTTACTAAGGAATAGTTCTCACATTCAAAGTTTTCCATATATGACTCCAGTCTTAAAGCATGTAATAATAGTCTATCCCACTTTAGATGGCATAATTCCCGACAACATGCCACAGGTAGTGAAAATGGTATAGAGATCTTATCTTAAGCAGATCCCATGTTACAAAACAAAGCTCAGTTTCAGTTGTAGGTTTGACGTGCAGAGAAAGATACACCAACCTGACTAACGAAGTGTTCAGCAGCTACCTCAATAGTTCAGTGCTTCATCAAGAAGTTTCTGCTGATGCAAAAACAGGAAGTCAAGACATTAAGGTAAAAATGCACCTGGTATTCCAAGCTGCTTCCTGAGAAACAAGCAGTAATTTCAGGATATTCATGTTCACCATATCAGTAGGGAAGTCAGCATTCTTCTGGATACAATAAAGACCAATTACAGTATTTACTCTTCTTCCAAGCTCAAATCTGTCCTAATGCTAGCGCAGCTACCTTTCTGAAATTACCAGGAAAAAAAAAAAAAAAGAAAGTTGCAACTTTCTAACAGTGAACCTATATAGCTTTCAAAGTAGGATTTACTTTCTTTTTTCTGGAAAGTATAATCAGTCTGCATTAATGCAAATTCTACAAGAATGCACGCATGTAAGACAAAAATTTTGATGGCTCCTATTTTCCCCATCATCAATAACAAGTTATTTCCTTGAAAACTGTAAAGAAAAAGGTGAATATTGATATTTGTACTAAATTCCCTCAGTAAAAGTTAAATAAATTTAATTTCCTTTAAAAACAAACAAAAAAACAAAAAAACACACATAAAGATAGCCAATATCCAAAAAAGCAATTAATAAATAAGTATGCAACAGTTTAGGATGCTTAGGATGGTTTAGGAGTGTTTAGAAAGCTCTGAAAAAGTGCCAGAAGAGGCACAGATCACACCAATCTGCATTGCAGAAAGTTGTCCACTGCACTGTGATACTTGACTAGAAAAGGAATTTGCTTCCAGCATGTCCAAGTTGTGGCCTCTGCATAATTGTTATTCAGGCAATGACAAAACCCTAAAACAGCTTACTGATTCTTTTCCTTCAGTTCCTTTTTACATCCTGCTCCACCTTGGCTTGCTATATCACTTTCACAGATTCCTTCACATTAATCCCAGATACATCTAATATAAGACTCTGGTCATTTATCTTCCTCACAATGTAAATCCTCAAATTTTGGTGGGCAAACCAACAGACTCTGGCCTACAGCATTTAGTATTCAAAGGGCCAAAATGTTCATCAGATTTACAAACAAAAAAATAAAAAACAAGTCTATGTAATCTCTGTCCTTTCTTCTGTCTGCTGCAATATCTGTGCAATAACAACAACAACAAAAAATCAAAATAACCTGTCAGATTCTTTTCTTCATACCTCTTTATATAAAAGTTCCAAATTGCATTGCTGAGCATTAAATGTTGATTTAAATGACACATGTTAGAATCACCCACACCAGCAAAGTTGATACAACCTAATCGTCCAATTTGTCTGTATAAAAAATTACATTTTTGAGATATGAATGAGCCATAAATCCAAACACAATGACAATTCTTTCTTTATCTTAACTATGTTTGTGCAAATCCACAAAAAATGCCAGCATAAAGGAGCCCAAAATCTTCATGGGGAACCACCAAGTTTAACAGTTCCATAGAAATGATTAATGCAGCTAGAGAGAACCAGCTTATACAGTATTTATTCTAAGCAGTAGTTCTAATACATATTGAAGTAATGGGCAGTACATACACAAGGAATGATCATAATACACAGATCTTACACTGTATTTACAAAACATTAAATCCTCAACAATGCAACCACCTGACAGTGTAAAAAAAATATCACTCTCAAATGCAAGCAGTTAACAGTATTCCTTTCATAAAAAGGAATACAGCAATAGCGTCAGAAGTCCAACCACTATAAAGTTCTCTGATAAAAACTTACATTTAAAAGAACATATTTTTAAAGACACTTCTGACACTGCCTGCACTTCTGATACTTCACACAGTCTTAAACAGAGCACTTTTTTTCTGCTTTTGCATATTAGCTGTGGCTGGCTAGAACATTGAAGAAGTGAAAAACTTCATCTTTATCCATCACTGCCACCTCAGTTGAACATTCAGTACATAATACTGGATGATACACTTCCTCCTCTTCTTGATTTGACTGTACAGGAGTAGTTTCCTCGCTGTGCTTCCTTTTCTTATTTCTTTTCTTTATCTTCTTTCTGTATTTCAGAATTTCCTCTTTGTTAACAAAGCAGTTCATCACAAACATTGCCCTGTACTGTGTTTTGTAAGATTCATGTCTATGGAGAAGAAGAGAAAATGCAAGTCATACCACTGGTAAAACTCTGCTTCCATGAAATAAGGCATCATCTCTGGAAATCAGATTAAAGATAGGAAGTGCCATGCCAAATGGCTGAAAGCCATATAAATATGAAGTTTTGTAAACAGAACAGTCCCAACTACAAAAAAATCACAGAAATGATTGAAGCTGTCTGTCTTGTTTTTCAGGAACGTACATAAAAACACACTGGTTCTCACTGAAATAAGCACCCCTGGAGTACAGCTTGGTATTACACAATCATGCATGACTATTCAGAGCTTATGATAGGTAGGCAAAAAATCTTGAAGTTGTGAACGCAAGTGACTCAAATACTGGTATTTATAACCTAAAACATTTCAAGCCTGAAATTCTGTATGATAAACAATCACACAACACATTTTAAAAATCCTGCCTACAATAAAATACATTTTTCAGCAGTCATCTGTATATCAACTGCATAGCTGGAGTACTTAGCAAACTTCAGGTCTGCATCAGCACATCTGTCCAGCTGCAATTTCAGAGCAGCCTAAACCAGCATGGTTGGCTGCAGAAGTCCTATCTTGACTTCCAAGGCTTGTCTAATGGCATGCTGAGGTATTTTAGTTTTTTGAACCCACAGAAGACAAGCCTGACAGTTTTCTGTCAGCTTAGCAAACTGAAATACTTTACTATAGAAGAGAGTCAAGGAGTACCAGAACCAGCAAAGGAAAGAGGAAACAGTGAGAAACAGCTCCCAGCACTGAGATAACTTCAGGCTGCTGGAGAATTTCACCTTTAATCAGCAAAAGTACTCAATAAATTAGAGGCAGTTTATTCCTCACTACACAGAATTTCTTTTTCCTTTGCTCAAAAATGCAAATCCTCTTCTGCCCAGGTTAACAGTAGTAATTAGGGTTGTAATGCAGTGAAACACTGGAGGACAGCAAAACAAGCTATGAATTCACACCTAAATGCTTTCCAGATACTACTTAACGTAACTATACTCAAAACCACAACTGCTGGTACTCAAACCGAGAAATAACATGCTGCCTTGATTTTGCTTAACCCTCTCCTAAAACAGACGCTTCAACGTGAAAATAATAATTGAAATAACTCTATTCCTTTAACCATCAAACCAACATAACTAGAAAAAAATATATAGCACAGAATCATGGAATGGCCTGAGCTGAAAAGGACCACAACGATCATCTATTTTCAACCCTCCTGCTATGTGTGCAGGGTTGTCACACTAGACAAGGCTGCCCAGAGCCACATCCAGCCTGGTCTTGAATACCTCCAGGGATGAGGCACTGACAACATCCAAAATGAACTTCCAGTTTAGTCCCATTTTTCTAAACACGTTCCTTCATCTACTACACTAAAGTCCTTCCTTGTTCTTCTTCATCTCCATGGTTGCAGGTTAAACTGATCAACATCATTCTTTTAAACTGGTATTCACCTACACACCTGATTCACATATAGCCATCTTCTCTTTATAAGCCCCATGTTGCAAGACAGAATTAATCAAATTGTTGAACACACTAAAACTGCAAATGACTCAAAGAGAGACATTACAGAAAGACTTCTTATTGTTCACTAATTACCTCTGACAGTCCAGGCATAAAGTTGTCATGCAAGCAGGACAATTTAAAACAGCATCACTGTTTGGAACAGATGAAGGTTTTGTCTGTTGTGGCTGCAGCACTCTTCTTTGATTACGGTATCTACCGAATGAAGTGAGGAAGGATAAAAAAAAAAAAGTGAAATGACACATCCTTGCCCATCAATTTGACCCTCAAACATTTTTTAAATTAAAATACATTGGTAATACCTGTCTCCTTCTCAACAACTTTTCACTAACTGCAACAACTAAATATAAGCACAGTGGAGAAAAACCACACTCAAATATTTTTCCATTTCATTTGTGTAGATTTTCACCCAAAGATGTGCATACTTTTGATGTGGATTTGTGCCCAATAATCATTTTCCTGGAGAAGACAGGAAACAAGAACAATCTCTGTTGGTAACACACACTGATGTGCTTTTCAACAGACTTACATCTCTCCTCTGCTGCAACAAGTACTTTTCACCCTTCCAAGAAACCTCAAGTAAAGCAGTTTTGAACTGTTCCTATTACACATTTTTCATCAACATCACAGTTATTTTTATAAGATCTATAGACTGGCTTAGTAAACTAGGAAGTTTTGATTTTGAAAAACTGCATGTTTTAGCATTCTTTAAAGAATGCTAAAGGTCACTTTAAAGAGTCCATTTCCAATATACACATGCAGAAGTTTTACAAGTTTTTAAATTCCCCGTGCCATAAATTCTAAGGCACTGAGTGAACTTGACAGTATAGGGTTTTTCTATACGTTCGGCATGTCTACTGGAATGTTTCAGTTTATGGTAAACATCCTATAATTATTTACAGTCTCTTACCTCCTCCTCTGTGAGTCTACCCACTCTTGGTCTCGACTGTCTTCTTCTGGGTCATATAGCAGCTCATCATTGGTAAGAATCCGACGTTGCTGATGTTTTCTTTTTTTCTGGACATCTTGCACAACTGTAGAGAATTAGGCAAGCACAGGTTCCATCGGTTAGATATATGATGATTCTCTACTCAGCTGATCAAAAAGTAGTAATTTTTTCAATTTTCATTTTAAATACATGCAATAAATGTAAACTAACTTGCAAATATCTAGTTTACCCCTCCTCCAAATAGACCACCCCAAAGGACTAAAGCACCTTACATACATTGGGATACATCATAAAGTTGCATGAACTTTGTTGAGACTACATAGGCTGGTAACTGCCCCCAAAAGGGGAATAGCTTCTGATGCCCTGAGAGGATTCTACTGGATCTGAGATACAGTACCACTCTGAAGATGCTGTCTTCTCTCTCAGCCCCTTACCTGTTTTGTCTTCATCTTCTGAATCAGAATCAAAGTAAATGTCATCATAGTATTTTGAAGTGGTAGCAGATCCAGCCTGCCCAGTGCTTGAAGAAGTACCTGTATGAAATTGAAAAGCGGTAAGAACATCTCACCAAAAGGACAACATGCATATAGCCCAGAACAAACCCTCATCTCCAAGTTGCCCGACTCAAGAGCCCCTCAGTCTATTTATGCATGTTAAGCTGCAGCTCTCCCAGTTTATTCCCATGTCCTGACCAACCACGTTATTTGTATTATTTCATTTACAGGTGAAACTGCTCAATTCCTTCGAGATGAACCTCAGGTAAGGTACAAAGGAAAGTTTATTCTCTTCTTCTTTAAAGTCATACAAAAGAAATACAAGTGTGGCAAACTGTTTCATAAACTTTGATCAACATAAAATCTAAATGAGAAAAAACAAAAAAACAACTACATCTCATACATTCTGTACTAACTTCATACAGAAAGTTCATAAAAGGTTCAGATCAATTGCCAATCACATCTACCACAGCCAGTCTGCACCAAAAGTCTCTGCACTGGGTGCACATAGTACTGTAAGTGCTTTTTGTTAACTGCAAACACAGAATTAAAGATCAAGTTTGACCACTAACACAAACAAAACCATTAAATCTGCTGCACGGGAAATGAAGTTCCTACATTAAAACAAGCACTACATCAATACTGCAGAAAACTAAGAACACTTCACCAGATGTTTTGTACTAGGTAAAAAGAACGAAAGTTCTTTAAATGCCAGAGCAATCTACAGCACCCAAAACAGTATAGAAACTCCAGAATGGATAAATCCTTTACACAGTTTCACCACTTGATGCAACTTATAATTATGAGCACTTTGGGGATTAATATTTTTCCTGACTCTTTTCCCCAGTCGATTTGGGATCTTAGGATCGTAACCCACCATATGCCATTCCTTTCAGCAAGAACATGCTCCAAACATGATAGCATCCTGAGCCACTGGGCAAAGAGACTGCAAACCACTTGAAAGGCTTCTAAATACACACGCAAAAATTACTTAAAACAGAAGTTACAGAGACACTGGGGAAAAAAAGAGGGCTGACCATAAAAAGAAAAATCACAGTGTAACAGGAAATTAGAGATTCAGAAACAACAAAAGCAAAAATCTTAGAATAGATGAAACAAATGCATTCAAGGTACCCAAGTACCCATTGCTGCGGAACTGAAGAGCCATTTTAAGACCTTTCCACAGGTCTCAAACAGTACTCCATTGCTACTGCAACCCAACACCCCCCCCCCCCCCCCCCAAGCTATGAGAACACATCAGCTTCTTAACTGGACACCACTTAACTCTCAGTTTCAGAGGCAAGCAGGTGTCAAGATTGATTTACCCATTTCTGGTGATTTCCATTTGCCTTCTATGTTTCTCACAGTGGTGTTGAGCTCTGCCTCCATCTCCTTCTGGAACTCATCTTCACTGGAAGATTCACTCTCCCCAGTCAGGCATTCCCGTAACAGCTTCCGCTTCTGGTCCGGAGTGCCGTGCAAGAGCACATCCACCTCATCTTCAGAGCTACAAACATTCAAACATCACACACCTAATTATTATTAACAGCTCACTACACTGACTAATTAGGACAACCACCGTCTGAGCTGCGTCGAAATACCGAGGAGCACTTATCCGTGTATTTATGCGAAATCCACCGAGCTATTTTATTATTAACCAGATTCTGACTGGTTTTAATGCAAAGGAGCAATTGACTGAGTACAGCCTGCCGCTAGGCGCCAGCAGCACGGCTCCGGGGGCTCCGCGCAGCACTCGGCAGTTCGGTGTGTCGGGGATTACAAAGGCAAACACCCGGGCTCCAAGGGATCGCTGCTGTGACTTGTGGCGGACAGAACCCTCACACCCTCAGCGGCCTCCTCCGTTACCGGCAGCACGAGACAGACCAAAACCTGCAGCGAAAGGAAGCGGCAGCCCCTAGCCCGCCCCGGGAGCCGGCTGGCACCTGCTGAGCGCTCGCTCCTCGTCGCTGGGCTCCTCCACCACGTACGGGTCGTCCTCCTCCTGCAGGCGGCTCATGGCGGCGCCCCGCCCCTCGCTGCCGGCCCGCTCCCGCCACTTCCGGGCTCTGCGCGACTTCCGCCGGAAGCAGCACGGCCCAGGCCCAACCCCCAGAAGGGAACGCACGCTTCCCCTCCCTCCACCGAGCACCGCCCCGCTGTGCTGCCCCCAGCGGCGCGCTAGGGTCAGGCTGAAGGTTGAAGAGACACACCCAATAGCAAGAGGCTTGAAAAAAATTTAATGAGCTACTAACACTGAACAACGAGGACTAGTCTAAAAACTGTTCCCACAATCCTACTTAAAATATTTACAATTGTGTTAACTGTATATACATTGTAGTCTTTTGTCCCTTACAGTCTATTTATAGATGAGTTCCTTAGGAATTATACCTTTTTATCTGGAAGATGAACAGCACAGTATTAGTGTAGTTGCCATTAATAGAAAATAGTATATACACGACATGAGTTGCTAATAGCCCCTGGGCACTGATAACCACATGTCTGAGGCTATGCCTAAGATGCTCAATGCAAAGAGCACGTGAAGCTGAGGAACCTCCGTCTTAGAAACCATTCCATGTGCAGTGCTGTGGTTTACTACACTGTGCAATTCACCCTATTTGAAAATAAACCTAGCCCTCCATGCAGCAGTACCGGAGAGTGTAATTACAGAGACAGCCACTGACATTGGTTGGCATCTCCAAACAAACAAACAAACAAAAAAAAGCCATTCACTGGAATTCTGCTGCTCTACTGCAGGGCTACAAACCCATACAAAGCAGCAATCCCCCTGATGAATGATTAATCAAGTAAAGCCTAATTTTATGACATTCTGAGATTATACAAGAGAACAGCAGCTCTTGGAAAGGACTTGTGGTTCAAGGGAGAGAGAGAAAGCATTCAACAAGTGACAGTGGATTCAAACAACATAAGGCGTCCAGAGCTCTAAATCCAGTTAGCAGGAGATACAGTTCAGGCATTCCTTTATTGGGTATGCCTTTACTAGTTATTTTCTGAAGCAAAGCTTCTCATTTGTATAAAAGTGGGGCAGTATTACCTTTTCTACTGAATACCCTTCTGCCAGTTTATTTTCCCCTTCCGGAAAGAAACCAGCTAGTTCCCTTAAAAAACACTTCTGCCAAAGAAAATGCAAAGTCAGCACTAAGGTAAGAAAAAAAAAACCAAAAACTATGCTCGATAGGGAAGTCACAGATGAACAGAGGCAAATGGGTAAACCTGAGAATGCAAGTGAAAAATTACCAAGTGAGTACTTCATGTCAAATCAATCTGGTACCTGTTTTACAGGATGAACAAAGAAAAAACTGCTTAATCTGATTTACTAGAAAATATTAAGCTTATAGATGATACAATGTCTGCATAATTTTAGAAAAATCATTGATTTTATGGTTTATTTTACAATAACTGGATTAGTCTACAAGTTAAGGCAAACATACTAATGTATTTGCTTCTCCTTTTAAATCATAGCTATAAAGGTTACACAAAGTTCTTCAAAACTTCTAAGAAATGTTCACAATTGAAAAAAAGATTAAGTTTCTTGATATCAGTAAATGGAAAAAGCTAAGACAGTGTATACAATGCATTATAGGAACAATAGTCAAATATCTAATGGTCATAGTTAAGCCATTTGAATAATGTACTTCAAATGGTGAACTTCAGAAATTACTTACAAAAGTAAATGATTGGCAGCTGTATCATAGTATTCATAACATGTACATAATTATATTGGCTAGTTTCACAAGAACAGCATTTGGTTTCTGAACAATGAAAGCATATAATGATTAAATAAACATGAATATGCATGAATAACAAGTAAGCTGTTGCTTTGTATAGTCTTGAGCTACTTTCAGGTCTTTGTTTTAACTTCTTTTTTTTTTTTTTTAAAGGAAGAGCTCACTTATGTGCACTTTGTCAAACAATTTCTCCAGGGAACTATAAATGCCTACTTAAAGTCATGAAAACAAAATCCAGGAGGGCAGCCCTTGTTAGCGGGAGGACGGAGCGCAGCTTATGTGTCACCATTTAACACTGCCAGGCAGCTCTGCAGCAGCTGTAAGTTACCCTGTAAAAATACAGAAAAATATGACCACATCTCCTTGTACATTCAAGGTACAAGAAATGCTTTTTTTAAAACAGCAACAACAGTCATCATTAAGGGAAAACAGATTCACGTTAAGTACATGTGAAGACATTTAAGGAAAAGATTTTTGTTGACTTTAAGAATGCTGTGTCATGACACTGAACTTGATATTCAAAAATAAGTGCTACTACCATTTCCATGTTGTTTTTTTTTCCCCATGAGTTTCTCACAGAAGATCTAGTTTGGCCATATCAACTATTCTATGCAGAGCAGTCTCAGCAAAAGTGTTCAAAGCTGTAAAGTTTTCATTCTTTACACAGAGTTGCCATTACCCTGTCACTGCAGTATCATTCCCAAAACAGAAGCATTCATACGCGCAAATAATGCTGATTTTATCAGAAAGTGTTAAGCAGTGCTTTGCAATCTTCTATCCATAGCAACCATTTCAGCTTGTCGTTTTTTTTCCCAAAGATGGGCATTGTGTAAGACTTCTCCCCACAGATTTATATGCTTAGCTGCTTGATTTAGCCACAAAAGTTTCAAAGCTGAGACTACAGAAAGCATTAATAGAACATTAACTAAGTTTTATCTCTGCAGGCAATTTCTGCCCTTCTTTCCAAACAGAGATTTTGTACATCAGTTTTTAAATGATATTTAAAGAATTCTAACTCTACCAGGTTGACTTTCAGATTTCTAATTGAATTTACAGAGCTAGCAGTTAAAAAGCTACCACTGCCAACTATGCACAGGTGAACTACTGGTAAGCCAGGAGATACTCTGCAGAAGAAAACAATATATATCAGTATTCACATTGTTTTGTGCATTCAGTTATACTCAGATCACTTCACATCATCGTCTGTTCACTCTTAAACAGCTGTACTATATTTGTTCCCCATTCTGAAACCTCTCTGTAAGAAATAATAATAGATTATTAACTGCTAAATGTAATTCCTATCAGATTCAGGCAAAATGCAAGGACAAACCACTCTGAATGCCCTGTTGTAAACATGGGAGAAACTACTTCCTTTTAAAAAAAATCCTCCAAAAACTAACCTGAAAACATGTCTCCAAACAAACAAACAAACAAAAAAACCCTGTAACTAATCAGTATCAGAAGCTGTAATTGTGTAATTATCAACGTCCTTGATAAATTGTCCACACAACTACTGAAGAATGGATAATTCTTACTTCTTCACAATTGAAAGCCTACCAAGTGACCAGTGGTAGATACACAAAAGGACGTTCGTTTCTCTGCCTGAAAAGGTCAGAGATCATAGCTCTCGCCTCTAGCAAGGTTTTTCTTATACAATCCACATTAAGCAGTTAACCACATTAAAACAGAAGGTCTGTTAGGTCTACCAAACCCTTTTCAGACTTATTCAAAAGACATATTTCAGTTACAGCTTCAGTAGCTTTTTGTTCTTTCATGTTTATAAGCGTAGGGGACAGTCACAAGCTGCTTCACTTGGCTTGAATTCTGTGATATGAACAAGCTCCATATACAGGAGATGTGTGTGGACCTGGTGGCCCATCTTTGCAGTGTATAGGATTCATAAACCTAAAGGCTCTATTATTGTAACATTTAATTATTAGCTAGTAACAAAGTCATTAATGGAATGGATTTCGTTTTCAGCTTGAAGTACTTCTGGACTGCATGCCTGTTACCTATAGCAGAAGTGTGACAAGTGATCTTTTGCCTATCTCTTTACAGTTCAGCAGGAACATGAAATAATTTGCAGTTCATAGGCTATTACATAGCACAAAAAGGTTCTCAGTCATTTCCAGCCTCAGTATGACAGCCTACTGACACACAGGCACACCATTCGTTTTCATTAAGTTCACAACAATAACCTTATTTAAGTTATAGTAAATGAAGGACAACAGAGGCACCATCGCTCTTTCTAGCTGCAACATTTTATATACTTGACTTGCACCAGCACAGCTCAGAAGTCCTCCAATTTCACATTCAGAAAAGTACTTCTTACCAACTCAAATTCCTGAGCATTAAAAATTACAGTTATTGGTAGACTGCGGGGACAGAATAAATGACTTCTGACAAAACATTTAACCAAATCCCTTAGCTGTGGATTTTGCTTACTTTCTTCTTCTGCCAATTCCAAACAAACATCTGTTATCAGTAAAGCAACAAGGTGTTTTTGTTTTTGTTTTTCCTTACATCAGAATTTATAAAGGCAGTATATATTTATATTTGTGGGAAGATCTTTGTGTTTTTTGGTTTGTTTTTTGTTTTTGAGGGAGGTAGCTCAGTTAAAATTCCTGTCATAACACGAAGTGCAGCCAAGGCTCTAAATGTTTTAAGTATACTTCAGAAGTTGCACCAAATTTCAGACCATCAGTCCTCCCTTCTTGAACATGAAAGCACAACAAAAGAATGCCCCAAAATCCAATGGTAAAATACTGAGTAGGTTTAAACACAGCTTTTGCACAACATGCTTGAACACATGTAAACTACAGCTGCTTAAAATTATTAAGAAACACAGAACAGGCCTAAAATACTAATTTTTTAAAAAATAATTCAACATTCTCTTGCTCCACTGTTAAAAAGTCTGATCTGCTAATCAAGTATACCTACACATTATGCTATGCATCTGCTAAATAAAATCTTTTGTTAGCATTGCTTAGTTGAAGGCAAAAAGAGTTCCAAAAGTATACACACAGAACTGATCTGACTTTAGTTCTTGACTTCATACAAGTCTCGTATGATCTCATGCTTAAGTCTGCCCTACTTATCAAGTCCCCAGCATCTGGATAACAGGAAAAAACACTTCCTATCTCACAAAAATAAATAAATAAATAAATAAAAATCATGAGATGAGATTTGAAAAACTGGCAGGTAGTCATGCTAAAGCAATAAATACCAAAGAGTTAGCAAAACATAAAGCCACAGTCAACACTGTCTTCAAGGGCATAAGTTTTCTAAAGACAATTCATACCAGGCCCTCAGATATATTTTACTGATATTATTCTTATTATTTAAAAAAGTTGTGGAAAGGTTACCTTTCTGGAAGATGCTTATCATCAGACTCCTCTCCCTGGACGTAGGAGTGTGTATCACACAAAACTAATGCAGGCGTTTTGGTTATTCAAGCATTTAATGCTTAAAGCCAGTTGAAATAAAGGCCAAAAAAGGACCATAATTACCTTAGCATGCTTTAATTCCAGTTCTGCTAGTTCCACTAAATTTTTTCTGAATGCTGCAACTCTTCTTGTCTTGAAGTCTATCAATTCTATATAAAATAAGATTGGATTCATTAACAGTATTATTGCTAGTGCCTTGACTTTCCTTCAAGAAGAAAGAGCTTAGTGATGTCTCATCTAGAAGAATAATTAGCCCGATTTACAGGGTCAAACAGTTCCTTTAACTGATGAAGACAGAAGAACCTTGTATGAATCTGTCCCAGATGAGTCAGATTACTACTTATCCACAACAATCTAAGCCTGAAAAGCAGTACAGTTCCAGGAAAGAGGCCAACATGTAAAAAATACTGCCTTCCTTCATAATTACTGTAACTGCATCTTCAGTAAAACCTCATTTCATAAACCCTCCCTTATTTACTATCACTGTTGCAACAGACTGCATAAAACCAAAAGGTGAATTTTAACAGTACTCAAAAATATCAGGCTTGCCTTTACTGACAGCAATTGCCCTTTTATATCTTAGTCTATGCAAACAAGAGAGGGATAAAAGATAATCTGCACCTAGACTTTGCTCTGCCAAGCAATTACAACATTGATATTACTGACTAATGAAGCTATCAGAACCAAAGGAAAATATCATTTGAACTGTCCAAAATAAGCAAATAGTAATTAAAAATAACACTTTTGCTTAGGAAATGCAGAACAAAATCTTAATCTCATTAATATTAACTTAAATTCTATTATTTTTCAAGTAGTAACACAGAATCAAGAGCCACCCAAATACCTTGTTTTGCCGATTCAGATATTTTCTCAAATTTCTGACAGCATATCTGCTGAGTAGTTTCAGCTTGCAGCACATCTTTGTTTTTTGCTCTTGCTTTATCCAATGCCTTATTAGCATTTTCATAATCCACTAGTGACCTAGATCTTCTATACAGGAGATCCTATAAAGGACAAAGGCCATACAGAACTTACACTAATGTACTCAAACATTTTAGCATATACAAAGTGATAAAGAAAATTAGATTAAAATTAACCTTTCATCTTGTATATCTAACTAAATTATTTTCATTCATTGTATTTCATCCTGCAAGTCACAGAAATGTCCATGCATGCCTGATCCAGCAATTTAATACTGTTTGGTCTGCATCTTGTCTGACAGAAGCTAGCACCAGATGGCTTAGATGATACTGCAAAAAGTCTAAGAGAAGGCAATCATGGGAAATTTAACAGCTTCTTAGATTAGAAACAAACTGTATTTCTGATCTGTAGTCTAAATATAAACAGGGCTTAAGAAATAGCACTATTTTTTTTTTGTGCAGCAGCTATTGGTGCGATCTAAATACAGACACTTTCTGCCAAACGCTCCCATATTCTACTATTTAATCATCTTATATCAAGCAGCAATAAAAATGAGTCTTTTTAGGTACAGAATATCCAATCTGCCCACATTTTTGTATCAGCGCTTGCAGAGAACTGGAGTATTTATCTTCAATATTAAAAGGAACAAAACAAATCTGCTTGCAGTCTACAGCTTGACAAATTTATCAAGTGCTCTTCTACCGTTTTTAATTACACTGCACGTTTTAGCCTTGACAAGTTGTTCATACAGCCCAAACAACTGCACTGCTATTTCTTATGTAAAACAGAGATAAAATTTGCACAGTTGAAGGAAAAATAGAAGGCTGGAGGTGGTATTATTTCAACCTCTCCATTTAAAAAAAAGCAGTCTATTTCTCCCACCACTCACCCTTTATTAAAAAAAAAAAAAAAAAAAAAAAGAAAAAAAAGGGACACCAATCCACCAAACACAAAACATAAGTTTACCTTAGCAGCTTGAGATTCCCTTAAGTAGTATTTCAGAAGATCAGAAAGTTTAAGATCTTCATCAGCAGATACCCGGGCCTCTATTTTCTGGGGAAAAAAAAACAGTAAGTAAAAACATTGATTTAAACATCCAAATATCAGACATATATTTGTATGATGTAAATACAGTATGAACTATGCAACAGTGCAAGACACTGTCTTCTTCAAAAGTTAATCATGCATTTGTGATACAATACTTAAACATGCAAAAAGGGAAACTGTATTAGTCTTTTCTATTAAAATGTGACAACTGGCCTTCTATTTTAAATAAAAAAAGCTTTTTTCCCCAATTCCTATTATTATATACTAGGAAAAAAATATAAAAGAGAAACAAAAACTTATCTGGTATGAAGACTTGTACAAGTGTAGTCTTCAAGATCAAATGAAAACAAATTTTAAGGCTCTACTTTAGTAGAGCAACTGTGTAACTGAACTGCATTAAATGGTTCAAAATACTACTCTAAAATTTGTGTTTTGCATTACTGCACTTAAAACAGACATTTCTATGAACTTAGAGTGTATAAATGCATTTTTAAAATCTTAAGTTAAAAAATTCTAAAACCTAACATTTGAGGTCAAAGCAAGTTATCTCAGAATTTCCATTTCCTTCAAAGTACCTACTTAAATACAATGTTTCTGTTTAGGAAAATAACACTTTTCATTCAAAACATTTCCTAATTTGTGACATGCATGTGTAGAAACAGGTCTTAACTTCAGAAACAAGCAACACGACCACTTCTTTTTTTTTTTAATTAAGGATTATTAAGGGTTACATTTCTTTTTTTCCTTAATAAGTTCTATGGTAATCAACATGAAGTATGAAAAGCAGTCTAAGCATTTCAGAGGCACAGCGCCTTTACTTACTTATTACACAGAAGACTGCCAAAAATTTAGTAGACCAAGTACTCCTAAGGATCAATCATTTTACAAACAGATGACTGAAAAATTTATGGTTTTTCATTCCCGAATGCATGCTGCTTATATATTCAGTATCACAGTATCACAGTATCCATAAAACATCTCCATCCTAATGCATAATTAACGCCAGATATCCTGGTACTTCAAAGATGGATACAAAGAATATATCTACAAAGATTTCAAGATACATACCCTTGTTTTATCAAATAATTCCGATACCTTCAGAAAGAACCTGTAGGAAGGAAAGAGCTTATATTACATTATTGAACAGTCTAATCAGCTTTCTATAAATCAAAATACGTCTGGGTATGGCAACAAAGACTGTAAATGCACTGCTTATAATTGTCATTTACAGAATCTAAAGAACATTAGGAGTTTCAAACTGCAGTACTTCAAACATTTAGGAATTGTACAACTTCAGAAAAGGTAAAGAGAGAAAGTGTAATGTAGGGATGGATTTTACTGCAGAATAATTTAACAGCTCCTCAGAGATCCTTTAACTTCTAGAAATTAAACCTAAAATACCACCATCCTGGTTAACAGTCCTACACAGTTACCAGTTCTCCTTCATAACTTTTCTCTAAACAGTAAACACAATGCATGCCCTACTTGGAATTCAGTAAGCTTGAAAAGCAGCACACCTTCATCACAGGAGATGATACACACGTTTCACAACAGTGGACTGAATTACAGTAGTTTCATTTTGACAGCGGACAGATGTGATTCCTGACAGACTCTAACAGACTACATCAAATCTCATTATTATAAACAAAGTAATTGTTTATAATCATTACAGTAATCTGTAAGGTATCAAAACATTTGGAAATATATAATTATAAATCAGGTAAAATGACAAAAAAAAGTCACCGTTCTTACATACCTATCTATTGTAACACTAGTAAATGTTTACAAGCATTAACAAACATCTTTAGCTAGTTAATCTTTACTTTCAGATACATCAAACAGTTCACATTCAAGCAAACCACTGAAAGAGTGAAAAAACATATCTGCACATAGAAACCTCCTGCTATTTTCAAAGCTTTCGGAATTTCCATTCCTTTACTTTCCTAAAGGCAGTAATAAGTTGCCAGAACAGCAAGGTTATCATTCAAGATGCTGTTAACAGGAATTTCCAAGAAATCTGTACACTCAGACCTGTGATACGCCCTTGTTGCATTCACTGAAGCACTTTAAAAACTTTTTTAAAAAGTGAGAGTTGAGGCTTTGTCTGTTCTGTGAGGTATCACTGTCTACAAACTACAGAAAACAATAGCATTTTTCCCAGGAAATTATTAAAGCAGTAATATTAAAGCAGTCTCACATTACAGAACATAAATGCTAGTGAAGAAAATCCCTTAACAGGATACATCTGCAATAAACTCTGCTCTTCTCATAACAATAGTGCTACCAAACTCAGCAGGTCATCATTAAGACTGCTATTTAGCAAATTCCCCCGTAAGCTATTAACAAAATCTTACTTGCATATATCTGTGGAGTCCTGTGTTCCTAATGCATATAATGAAGAACCAATTCTATTATAGTCATCCGCCACATCTAGGAAAAAAGCAAGCAGTAGTTTTACTATTTAATTTCTCTCCTTTCTGGAAATCAAGTTCCTTTATTTCTTCAAGAGTTCTGGCTTTTGTTTTGTTTTTCCTCCTACAAGGAGCATGCTTTAATACAAAAACAGAAATAAAATTTAAATTTATGTCATGTATTATGAACTTCACACAACAAACATGGCTCTCTTACCAAACTGCAAAGACTGTATTGAATATCCCTAGATAAATTACAACTAGCACCTGCTGAGTATGTTTATTGTGCAACATTGTTAAGTTTTATTTAGAAAACTTACAGAATCAACAGTTGATGTTCAGAGTTAAATTTGAAGTCCAGAACTATTTAAAAAAAAGAAAAAAAAAAGAAAAATCCATGTGCTTCAGGGTATTACACTGCATATCAACTGTGAACTACCAAAATACAGTGCTATATACACATCTTTTCTTGCATGTGTTTAATTTTCAGGAAATCCTTACCCATCAGTAATTAGTTACTAGTTGAAGAGGAACTGGAGTTAAAACATTTTAAACAATAAAATCAGAAGCAGAGTTTGTGAAGAAGGCTGCCTAATCTGGCTAGTGAGATACTGCTACACACAGATTGCTCCTTTAAAAACTTCTAGTGTGAACTCAACAGATCCAACCAATGAATAGGAAACTATATTTGTTTCTTGTTTTTGTTGTTCACAGAAATGCTTACATTTGCCAAGTTTCTAGATGAACTACCCTAAACATATGAATTAATTTTCTTGTTTCTTCAGAAGCAATTCTCATCATTAAGCTTGGACTTTTGTTCAGAAGATTGAGTGGGTCACCATCTATCCAATTTATTTCTCCATATATCCCAAGCTAATTAGCATTGCTGGTCACAGTGAAGAAGGGTTTAAGGTTATTATAGGTTAATTAACTGTTAATTATGGATAATTAACGTCGACTATATTTCACACTTAAACATCAAATACATTGGAAATAGGAAGACATTTGCACTGTTAGCTTTGAAGTTCTCTGTAGATCAATGAATTACAGATTGCCCATTTCCAAAATAAGCTTCTCAAGTTATGGGAATTCCCACTGGTGTTTCATAGAAGTTGCCATTAGACATATAGGGTTTGAGTCTGAAAAACTGAAATCAAGGGTAATGAAAGTCAAGCTTGTCATAGTTTTCTCAAAACACAATTATATTTTCCTAAAGCAAAGGTTTCCCATTTTCTCAAATAGGCATAAAGCAATTGAGAAAGTTATCTACAGCTTCAAAAAATGACATTAGCTAGCATTCAGCTTTGGAAGAAAAATCAACAGCAACTAATTGCAGAATCTCACCTCAGCAACAAAAGGGGTCTCGCAAACCAAGCTACTGAATACAAATTCCAATCCCCAATCTAGAAGGCTGAAAAATGGAAATCAGATCTCCCAGACTATAACTAACAGCCCAAACAGGAGTTTGTTACTCAGTAAGTCAATGCAATTCCTAGTGTGCTAAGAAACTGCACTCTGATAACCACAAGCTAACTAATAGAGAGCAACTTCACTAGGAGTAAAATCATTAGTAATGCTTTATTAACCACTTCACAATTTAAAGTCTAAGAATCAGTCTTCAAAAAAAAGAAAAGTACATAAAGTTTTGTTTCTCTCCAAAGGGACTGAAGAGACCTTCAGCACTGAAACATGCTGTTCATACTCCACCCAGACTACTATAGCAAAGGTTAAATTTTAAAACAATATTAAACTTTGTTTTTCACTACCAGAAGACTACACTTTGAGAAATTCATCTTTTCTTGTTAAAAAGTAAAAACTACTGCTCCTCACAAATCATTTCTGTGTATTCCAGAACAGCTCTCCTTTTGAAAAAATAACTCACTTTTATGTGATCTTGTCATTTTATCAGATTTGGCAGAAGCATCTTTGACTCGGTTGTGGTATTCTACAAGGAATGTCCTTTCATGTTCAAAGAAATCATCCACATCCTGGAAAAAAAAAAAAATTTCACTCATTCTGTATTGTGCAAATCGCACTGAGAGAACGCGGATATACTGCTGTTACTGTTCACGTAAACTGTTTTCCTCCTTACTTATTTAATCATGATCTCATGTTTTATTACAAATTTGTAACAAGCATTTCAAAGGTCTAAGTAACTAAACCAGAAGCGAAGAAAATCAGTTTACTACTACCGATCACTTTGTTGATAGAAATACAGGATAAATGTCAAGCACCTAATCAAGGACACTAACCAAGAAACAGGCAGGATGGAATAGTAAGATAACTCAATCGTGCAAATGAAATGGTAACAATACAGACAATACAAACTTGCAGCACTGACCTTTATGGCAGATTTCTTTTAAGGTCGCAAATGTAGGTAAATTTAAATTGTTACTATATTACCTTTAAGATATGTGGCTTAAAGTAGAACTTTAAAATAGCAGGGATACTCAATAAGACCTAATAGACTACAATACAGGCTTTGAACAATGTGCTTTTTGAGTAACCACTGCTAGTTATTTTAACTTGATATTTTTTCTCCATCTCATAATTAATCCAGTGTTATACCCTCCATCCAGAAAATTTGAAATTCAAGATTTTATTACTAGGAACTTCCATTAATTTGCTTGCAAATGGAAAGTTAATGTCAGAAAAAAGAAAAAAAAAAAAGACCAAAAAACAGCGTCTGCAGAATTTTAGTTATAAAAACATTATTTCAACATTAGGAAATGTTGAAAGACAATGTTAATACATTTCTAATCTTGATACATTAAGCAGCAACTACCTTTACTCCTGAAACAATGACACCATCAGCTGATTTCACCATATTTTTAAAGAAGTCTTCCAGTTTCTCTTTCTTATTTTTCCCACGAACACTCAACTGAAAAAACAAATCCATATATCAAGTTACTTCTTCTGCTGGAGGCAATAGTAGCTTTTTTTTTTTTTTTAATTCTAGATATATAAAGACATACCAAAGCTTGCTGCTTCTAAACCAGCTTTCCTGCTCTCTACTTAACTGAGCTCTGCATTAAAGGAAATAGAGCACCATGCACCCAGAATCAGACTACTCTGATTTACTACTGTCCTTTATACTTATCATATTCTTCCATTAAATAAAATTCAGCAATATTCTAGCAAATATATATGACATCAAATTAACGACACACGTGTCACTTATCAATAATACAGTACTTATCATGCATAGTATAACCTGAGTTAAACTTCTATTACCAGATTTTGCTCTTCTGAGTGTAGAATGACAAGTCTCTCACTTTGAGAAACAAGAAGCATTAATCCCTCACTGCACTGAAGATAATGTTGGTTTCAGTCTATTCACGCTTTTTCTTCCTAAGTTTGTCAAGTTTAAGAAAGATGGGTTCCTTAAAAAGCTGGTATTTCTAAGTCAAACAGCAAGAGGATTCTCTGTAACACATCTTGAAGGTAAGTACGTATTCAGTCGAACCAATATTTGTCAAGATTTCTATTTCAACATTCAATGTTGATTTCTGCAATTTTAATAAAGCAACTAAAATACATTTGCAGAATGAGCAACCACCAACTCTAACACCAAGCAGCTACTATGAACTCAGACAGACTTCTTTCAATCAACTCACATAGTAACTCAGTATATAACATAACTCAATATATAAAATAACATAAGATTCTATGGATAGCCACAGAATCTACATCTCCAGAAAAAAATTAAAGTTTCACCGACATTATTTAAAGAAAAAAAAAAAAAAAGAGAGGAGGAGGAGCTTTCTTTATCATAACGCTTCAGGAGAAATCCTCTGGTTTTGTAAATTCTTTTGCAATAGAATTTAAACCATTGTTCTAAATTCTGAAAAATTTATGATGTGTTTTTTTGTTTTTTGTTTGTTTTTGTTGTTGTTTTTACACCAACTCCACGCCCCATCCCAAGTTTCAGTGAAGGAACAGACAATTGTAACACCATGTGAAATCACCACCAAAAGCTAATCTTTTTAATCCAAAACATAATAGATTCCCACTAATATTTTTTATTTTGACACTAGAGTATTTGGTTGCCCAGGCAGCAGCAGAATTAACTCCTACAGACATTAATGAATTTGCAACTTAAAATACAAATACGTCAAGGAACTGATGCAATTTGCTCCAGGAGGTAACGCTTTCTTAATCAATTTTCCACACCACCATAAAAGTACATCTTGATTTTTCTTGCCAGCAATCTAGTTTTCAATACTCACGTCCTGATTATATTCCAAGAAGACATGGAAATTTAAATCCTTTCTCAAAATAGGATGTGCAGCCACACGACACAAGAACACTTCATGCATTGCAACCGTCTTCTTGAATATTGCCAAATATTCGCTGAAAACAAAAAATAAGAGAGACTAAGAATTTCACTTGAAGCAATAAAATTTGAGGTAAGCCCAATGAGAAGCTTTAAGAGATCCTCAGTAAGGACACAAAATTTAAGTAGTAGAGGTTATCATTCTGATACTTTTATATATTTATATATATAAAAGACACACATATAAAAACAAATAGTATAATGTTAATATGAGGGGGAAATTTGAAGCCCTAACATATTACTGATAGATTTTTAAAGAAGACTCAAATACAATCTAACTTTTAAGACTAACACAGATAGGTTTGCTGCAAATGTAGTTTCAATTGTGCCTTTTCACTGCCTTCACAAAAGTCAAGAAATTGAGATACATCAGTTAGTAGATAGCAGACGCATAATTTCTTTCCTCCCCATCTCCATCCCCTTGCCTATTTGCACCCTCCTTCCTTACTTAAACATTCAAATCATTTGGTTAGCTCTTTAAATAGCAGCCTCTTATTCCATTATGAAGTATTTAGCCTTTTTTTTAGGCAGATTCTTACATGGATGTCTTGCTTCACTGTGGTTCTAAAAGTGAAATTAAGTGCCTTTGGTAAGTACAACCAAAACAATCACATGTAACCTTTACAGTTATGTAGTTGCTCAGACCAACCAACTCAAGGAAATACTCATTTGTGATTTAATTAAGAGGATGGCATTTTTATTAACACAAGTTTTCTAAAATTCTTCTTGCTCTGCAAATTCAATCAGTAAGATGCAACTTCTCTAGAAACAAGGAAGGGGCCCTTTTCCCCATTCTGAGGGAAAACAGTGAAATGATAACACTTTTGCTTCCACTATGTGTGAGGAGGTTAAGATTTACATACCAGCAAACCAGCAGGGCCAGTGTTGGGAGATGTTTGATCTCAGTGAGAGTAGTAGTCATTCAGTGAAGACAAAAAAGGAGGATGCAGAGGATGGAGGTGGCAGTAGAAGAAACTCAAAGTTTTCTGTGTTATCCAACCCCTAACCAGACCACAAGAGAATCATGATCAGGGCCGCTGGAAAACCAGATACTTTAAAATGTAGTGTTTTACTAATTCCCAGTTCTCCGTATATGAAGTGTATATCTACTCTGCTATAAATTATGTGGTATGCAACACTAACACGGAGTTTTAAGATATTTGCTCACAGCTGCTGGCATTTGGAGAGAAAACATCAGTTCTAAGAGTTCTATGTACTTCTCTTGCCAATTCAGAGCTCTTGATAGAAGCAGTCTAGAAGCAGTGTAAATATACACTTGAAAACTGAAACCAATGACAGGAAAAAAGATCAAAGAAGTGAGTGCATGACAAGGAAAGTAGAAGGAGCCAGGAGAAACTTTACTGCGTAACTCAACATAGAACAAGACGACTAAGTTCAAATGTTTCAATACACGCTAAATTGGCAGTATGTGAAGATGCTATTTTCAGGAAGTATACTCTCACTGTGCAAAAAAAAAAAAATTTCAAGAAAAAAATTTTCTAGTAATTGCTTCCTGTATTTCTTAGGGAACAGAAGGTTGGTATCTACGTTTACAATACCAACCACATGCAAAAATCCCTAGTTCAATTACTATATGCACAGAACTTATTGTTTGTTGGGGAATGAATGGGGAACACCAGAAATAAAAAAGACACGGGCTACCTCCTCCCTTTCCAAGTGCTCTGTGAAGAAAGGGATCTAACTAGGTTGTTGTTTCTCTTTTCCTTATAAAAGAATTCTCAAGAACAAGCTGACTTTCTTCCCGTTTCAGAAGCTTGTCAGTGAAATAGTCATAATTTCTAAGCAGTGATTTCTAGAATTTTCCTAATGGCTCTGATCATGATCACTAAGATAACCTTGGTTATGTAGCAACTTGATTTTCAAGCTTTTATCTCACAGAGAACCACTGCAGTGAAATCAGAAACATGGGGCAGCCAACAGCACTAAAATTTGAAGGGAAAAAAAAAAGGTAGTAATCAAGTCTACATACGCCTCCAGTTCTTGTTTCATCTTGGTGAATTCTTCTTTAGTCATCGATCCTTCTCCTTCTCCGAGCTTCTGCAACTTTTCCCTTGAGGCATCAAAGTCAGGCCTGGGTGGTGCTGGTGGAATCTAGAAACAAGTAACTTTTTTAAATTCGTTCAACTTTTGTTCCATTACTGACTGGATACTATTTGCCAGAGAAGGTTCCTGCAGCTTTTTAATATATGGCTCTCTCTTTTGTCATTTATTAAGGCATTTACAGATAAATCCTCTCGTGAATGAGTTAGGTATCTGGAATTAGCGAGCCAACTTTCACCAAATGTCCTTGAAGATTACTCAAGAGCTAACTAAATGGCTTTTGTAGTTTAATTACAACAGAATTCAAGCAATACCTAGCTTTCCCAATGCAAGGAATTAAAAAAAAGAAAAGACCAAAGCATCGAACGCAGGGTGCAGTTTTGGGCTGCAGATGGCTGCACTCAGACTGTTCTGTATTTCCTTTTATCATCAGTTTTGGTTTATTTGGTATGGATTGTTTCTTCTTGAAAGAAAGAAAGAATTCTACAGTCTCTTTCACACCAGTTATAACTCTCAAAATTATTAAATTAAAAAAAAAAAACCCACATTCTGTGCTGCTTGCAGGAACCAGTTTTTTCTTGTGGCACTGCTGACATTAAAGATACATCTGTTGAAATAACAAAGCACATAACAAACAAGTCCCCAGGTTATTGTCATAACAGTATTGAAAGAAAAAATGCTGCAAACTGATCCTGAATTGCTATGAGTAAAGAGAAATAGAACAAATAAAGCTAAAATGTGCTCAAATTTAAGTTCGTTGATATTTTTGCATTACATGAATGAATTACAGAACTAGTAAAATCCAGAATTTACTCAGAAAACTGTTGAAAACTAGTTGCTAGAGATCAAACTCCACTCACTCCCAATACCTATTACTAAAAAAGATTAGCTCAAGAATAGTATGACTTCACAGATTATCATAATTGTAATCATTAGTGAATTAGAAATACACATTAAAAATACACACTGAATCAATGGGTAATCTCACCCAAACACAAATACCTAACTTTCACACCAGGATAGTAAGTATTTCTATCCGTAATTAAAGTATGAAGAGGCATCCCATCATAAGGTGACTACTTTGAGGACATATCTTCCTTGAACGCATAAAATAAACAACAAAACATGTTAAAGTTGTTAACTTATGTATTAGTGTGCTCTGTACTTCCACATGGTTTTTGGAGGGGATTTCGGTTTTTTTCCCCCTCAAACTGTTTTATGGTAAAGTCATTCTAATCTTCAAAATGGAAACTGAAAAAGCCTAATTACTAGTGCTCAGTTACTGCACTCTGCCATTGAAGATAAAACAAAGGCAACACGAAGCTCTCAGCTAAGTTAAACATTAGCTTACAAAAACAATATTACCAAGTTATACAGTCTCCCACACTTCAATACTGTAGAGCAAAAATATGCTAGGATATAGATTAAGCTACTCACTCCTTAGCATTAAAAGACAACCATAGTGATTTTCCTCCAAATTTGCTTTAAACATAAATTTTGTGTAATTGTATAAAATGAAGTAGTAAAGCATCTGATCTTGTTTTAGTAGGAACACCTGCTGTTTCCATCAGATGTAAAAGCAGCCTTGAGCCTCATGCCCACAGAAACCAACACACGTAAAACAAAGGAACTGTCTTACTTACAATATAGCCAGCATAATCCTCATTCTCCACAAAGGAATCATGAAGCCAAATGAACTCTTCATGTTGCCGAACAACGGAAAATTCACTTTGTTTGAAATTTGGTAAGGAGCTCTGGAAAGGGAAAAGGAGGAAGAGTTACAAAACAACAAGAACAGTTTTTCATTACTATATTAAAAGAATCCTGAAAAAAATATTGAAGTATATCCCTGTAAAATAATAATAGTAATAACTCAAGCATCAAGATAAGCATCTTACCAAAAATTCATACAGCAGTAATTACTCCCATCTCAATTAGTGCATCAAACAATTGGAATGGTTTGCCCCGAGAAACTGTGCAGTCTTCACCATTGAAGATATTCAAAATTCAACTGGACAAACCTTAAGAGACCTGCTCTGCTTCACTCTCATTTGATGGTGGAAGTAGGGAGAGGAGAAAGGACTAAGTGATCTCAAGAGATCATCTTCAATCTCAACTATTCTGTGATTCTGCACTCAATAAGCCAACAAGTTTTCAAAAAGAAGTCAATACAAGCTGTAACTAAAAATGACTCTTGAATACAATTCCATTATGAAATGTATTTTTAGAATTTGAAACCATGGCTAGTCTAAGTAAAAAAACTACTCTGAAAAATACTGAGGTTTATCAAAGATTCTACCTACAAATAGGCTGATTAATAGGCATAGAAATCATATGATAACACACCAGTGCAAAAAAAGAATGTTACTTTATTCCATACTTTTATTTTTAACTTCCATTTTTTGTCATCATTTCTTTGAGCATCATTACTACATGGTCTCTTAAACATGAGATAATGCTGTTCTCTCATCTCCTTTGGAATATTTTACAGTTGCTTCCTGAACAGTTTAAGTAGTTCTCTTTTTTATAATTAAGAAAATGCTCGATGCACAAACCCAGGCTTTTACCTTTGTATGGACAGTGAACTTCACTTTGTCCCTCTCACTGAGTGCATCTGAGATATCCACTTGCAGAGCAGCATCAGTCTGGAGATCAACATTTATTGCTCTAAGCTAAACAAAGAGAAAGAACCTATTAGCTTAAATATATAGATCAGCTAAACATACAAACATGTTAACTGCATTTCCCTTATACTTTCCTTGAGAGGAGCCCCAATCTAATGTGACAAACACCTTTAAAAGAATTATGAAAATAATTCATTTAAAAGAGCAACATTAAATAATCATGTAAAGGTAAATCATGTAAAGAAGTAACTAAGAGTCATAAAGGCTCCTTTAAGAAAAAAAGTGGCCCTATATTTCAAAGAAGGAGGAGCTATTAAAGAGCTGGTTTGCTCACATTGTCTTACACCATTCTTTTGTTTAAGATGCCCCAGATAGATCAAAAGTGCTAAACAAAAAACAAACAAACAAACAAACAAATCCTCTGAAGTTCACAGAGCTAAGTCCTTTTGGACATATTTTTTTCTGAAAAAAAATAAGATAATCTCTTGAAAAACAGCATAAGAAATGGCAATAAGACTAGGAATCCCTGTTTTTTTATTTTTTCCATGGGACATGAAATCTGAACTCCCACAATATAATTCAAGTCATGAAACAAGACAGCAAGACAATCAAATACAGAAAAAGAAGATAACTACCTGAGCACAGTGATCAGAATAGGCAATGCCTGGCAGTAACTAGACTGAAGGCTTCACCACTACTCAGTCAAACCAACTTCACCTTACTTGCTGTTCTAGAGCAATCTGTCCCACAACAATTTCAGTCATGAGCAACCAACATTCTGAATATTTTTACAACTACGAAGGCGAAATCAGAAATTTTCTACAATTGCACTGCCAGAAATTATTTCAGTCTCATGCTTGCGATGTTCACTTTTTACTGAAACGGTTTCCTTTGATGTTGTACTTATTTATAGAAATACCAACTTCTTCAGTATAAAAGTGCTTTTCCATACAAAGTTGCACTTTTTCCTATAAGATTTCTCAGGAACGCATTTTGAAGTCCGCACTCAAGTACAAAAATGCATTAATTATCAGTAACGTGCAGCACAAAGGCTGCACACAAGGAAATTTTGAAGGGAACTCTTCAACATGCTGGAACAGCATCAGGACGGAAGCATCAACCACCACATCTAGTTTTCCATCAGTTATCTTAAACCTTTTGCAAATTTCAGTGGCCGGCTCCCACTTTGCCCTCAGTGCATGAACAACTCCACTCCTTATGCAGCAGCAATGAGACTACTTGAGCTTACAATTACTGTATTAAACTAAGCCATCATACAGCCTAGAGTACCCTGCAAGGCTGGTTCACCAGCAGAATTTTCTTGCTCAAAGCAAAGCTGGAAGTGATTACACAGAGATACATTCCCACACATGACATAGGGGTTTTTGTTTTGTTTTCTCAAGTTCAGAGGCTACTGCCTCACACAAAGATGTGACATTAGCATGCAGTGACCCACTGCAGATCACATCTATAAAGCAGAATCTCTCAGCTCCTACTGCGCTTCTGAAGTCCTTTAGATCTAATTTAGGAAAGAAAAATATAATCTGACATACCAAACTTGGCCTTATGTCAAGACACCACAACATCCCAGCTTGTAAGAAAGTTTCTAGTGGTTACATTGCTTGATGCACTGTTTGTTCTTCTCCAGTCCCACAGAAGGAGCACAGCTGAGTACTCTCAGAAAATAATCTGGATTATTCCAATGCTGTTGGTTTGGTTTTTTTTTAAATTATTATTCCTCCAGAGGTCATAACAATTTCTATTAAAACATTTTGTTTTCCTTTCTAAAAAAAAAAATGGTAAAGTACAAAATTCTACAACTCTGTAAAACAGCTCTTCATATTTGTTACTAGAGTTATGCAGCATCTAGAGCAGCATTTCCTATGGGACCATTTGCACTATTTACAACATTCAAAATGAAATTCTCATCTGCACTGAGAAAATGAAGAACAACTTTAACCATGACAACTCCACTCACAGCACACATTTTTAAAAGACTAATTGTTTGATTTATACTGAGTTAAGTTGTAACGATCCTGAAGACTTTAATCACATGTTAAATTATGCCATGCAGCCCGACTGCCAACAGGGAACGTTTTCATCTGCAATGGTAATGAAGCATTCAATGAAAGGTGTCAAAGACAATCACAGAGTTGAAAGACTCTAAATTTATTCATATGACACAACCCCTCATATTGTATTACTGGGAATTAAAATCACAACATCATCACACAACAAACTTAAGCAATCTCTCATCACTACTCCAAAAGAACGCTGCCACCAACTGATAGCTTCTGAGTTATGAACAGAAAAGGAAATGAAAACAAAATGCTACAGAACTTTCCAAAGTTTGATTTGGACCAAAATGAAACTATTTTAAATTCTGGAAAGAAATATGGGTGGGACAAGTCCCTCCATCTCCTTTCTCTTCCCTCCCCCCTCAATCCAATACAACACAGCACAATCATTCTATGCTTAAATACACGCTCTCCACTTATGCTGAATGTCTTGAAAAACATAAGTTAATTCAGTTGCTTTGCAGTTTCCTATGCTATACAAATGAAGTCCCTTTTTTATTCAAAGTCTAGAAAACGCCAGAAGCCAAATACAGGGCTAAGTGATGTTACAGCACTAAGAGAATGCAGTGCAATTGAAGAAGATTTAGCATCTAAGTACTCGTTTAAGGACCAATTAGACTTAATATGACAACAAAAAGAAGCTGGTAAAGACAAGGGAAACAACCAAACCTTACATTCCTAGGCAATGTCTTCCTTCAACAACAGTAACTAATTACAATGCCCTTAGCTTTCAAAAAGGTTAGAGACAAAGGATCCTTTCTTCAATTGATTCTTTACAGGCAGATAAATACCCAAGGCAAGAGAAATAAACAATACTTTACAACAGAGGAACACCAAGCCTCACCGCAGCATCAAGTTTCTAACAGACCTGCTCTAAGGCATAGCACCCTTCCTCTAAATGAGTACACAAGCCAAGTCAGCTGAGGTAAATACAGATATGAAATACACAAAACAGTTCTAGTATAGCAATACTATGCCACCCCTTTAAAACGCTTGTTGTTTACATTAAAGAGATCATGCAACAAAACACAACCAGGAATTGAGTTACTCTCAGTGGACTCAATAGTATCTTCCTAAGCATGATTTAGAAAAGCAGTTCCCGCAAGCTCATTTTATGAAAACCATTTAAAAACAGTTCCTTCTACAGACCACCCACTGCTACTTCCTCAAAGACAATTCTCAGTGCTCTATTTTACAATCACCAAGAAAAGTCTCCTCCATATGATATAATGCAACTGTTAAGAGAATTCGTTTTATGTGGCATCAGCATAAATTCCAGCTTTCCTTTCATCCCATCATCCTCACATTAAACTTAACACAACTGTAGCTGACCAACACTGTACTGAAGAGTTAAAAGTACAGTTGTTAATCTCTGAATTATAGAGAGGAAAGAATACTTGTTTCCAAAACTGAAAGCTAATTAACCAGAAATTGTAATTCACGCTTTCAAATAAAGATTCAACTGACCATTTTTTTAATCACAAACAGGGAAAGGCAACAAACCAGAACTAGGAAAATGCTCTTTGCTGTTTATTTTTACTACTGCTGAGAAAAACGTTAGGGCTTTGAAGATAAGAGCACAACAAACCTATTCATGAACAGACTGCTAGTGCTGCTTCCGATTAGGTTTTCTGTATCACGATCAAAATAACGCAGATAACAGCCTATGCTTTAAACCCAGGGATTTTCAGAGCAGTGTGAAGAAAAAAAAAAAAAAAAAAAAAGCACGACTGAAAATAAGAAACCAAAACTGGAGAACAGAGGACACTGCTTAATTCCTCAGTGTTTGATGCTAGAGTGAGAGGAAGGGAAAGAAAGAAAAAGAGGACTGTGCTTGGCCTACTGAGATGATGTAAGTTGTCCAACAGCACAAACAAGACTGCTAAGAGATTTCTAATGGCTTTAAAATTACGTTGTGAACTCTGACTACTTGGGGCCTCAAAGGGAAAATTAAAACACAATCAAGAAAGTTTTACACATTCTATCTACATCCTCAGACAAAAAACAAACTAATCATTCACTTCAGTGCTGTTCCTAATTGCCAAAGAAAACACACGTGGAATATTATTCAAACCCCCTCCAACCCAGGGCTGAAGAATTGGAACACAGAATGGTCTGGGTTGCAAGGCACCTCAAAATCCACCCAGCCCCAGCAACTGCCATGGACAAAGCTGCTCCCCACCAGTTCAGGCTGCTCATGGCCCCAGTCAGCCTGGCCTTGAGCACCTCCAGGGATGGGGCACCCACAGCTTCTCTGGGCAGCCTCTGCCAATGCCTGACTAGCCTGAGTGAAAAATTTCCTCCTAGCATCTAATCTAAATCTTCCCTTTTTCAGTTTAAAGCATCTCCCCCTTGCTCTAACATTATCTGCCTATATATAAGGATATGCAGAATACAGTTAATTCCTACCACACACAGTCAAAAAATCAGAAGGTACTGAACATTACGCTTGATGTTTGAGTATGACATACATGATACGAGTGTATGCCAATACAGAGTTGTTCACATTTGGTGTCTTTAGCAATGTAGTAGACACAGCTCCTGTAATGAGCAGCAGCAACCAAGACAATCCCTGCCATCCTGTCCAGCAGCTGCTCTCCTATCTCACCCAGTCCTTCTCAAGATACTACCTGATAGGTCAGCCTGAATGAACCACACCAGATTAGCCTATTTGTTGCTTAACCAAGACATGGAAGTTAAAGATGAACGCAGCAGATATAGTGAGAAGACAAACAGAGGCCAGAAGAGCAGGTCAGAGAAGTGTTTTCTCAGTAAGGAACATCACCGTGGCATCCACTCCCAACAACAGAACTTCTGTTCAATAAGGAGCTTACTAGGCAGTGCCAGCCTACAATGCTGTCCCTTTGTTATCCGCGGAAACGGGAACCCCTGGGGCCTGAGGAGAGCAAAGGGTGCTGCGGTGGCTCCCCACGCAGGGCCGCACACCCCAGACCCGCTGCCCGGCTCCGCGCGGGGGCGGGGAGGCACAGCGAGCGCGGCCCCGGCGGCACGCACGGATCTGCCCCGGCTCTCCAACAAAAGCCCCCAGCAGCTGCCCCTGGAAACGCGGGGACCGCAGCAAGGGCAAATCACAGCAAATCACCCGCACGGGGGACCCCGCCCGGGGGAAGCCTTCCTCCGGGACCGCCCCAGCCCCAGGCCTCGACCCCGCCGCACGGAGGCCAAACCCGCCCCCGCTCCCCGAGTGCCACCCCGCGTTACTCACACCTCGATCCTCCTCCGAGAGGAAATCTGGGCCGTCGTCAGAGCCTTCCTGCTGGGCGCAAAGAGGCGAAGGCGGCGGCGCGAGCCGAGGACAAGCGCGGGCCAAGGCCGGCGAGAGGGAGGAAGGCAGGATGGGGGAGAGACAAAGCGCACAGGTTAGCGACCGGCCGAAGGCGCCCGCCCAGCCCCTACCCCCGCCCCGGCCGCCTGGGCACCCACCATCATGGCTGCTCGCCGCGCTCCCGCCGCCGGCCCTCCCCGCCAGGCCGCCCGCAGCCCAGCGGCGAGGCGGGGCTGCGCGCGGGGGCGGGGCGGCGGCGCCTCTCGCGAGGGAGCGGTGGGTGCGGGCGGCTCGCTCCCCGCCGGCCCCTCCCCCTTTGCCGTGCGGGCGGTGTGGAGGCGGGGGCGGCAGGCCCGTGGTGGGATCTGGGGTCCGCAGGCAGAGCGTCGGTGGCCTGTCGCAGTGCCTTCGCCTTTCTCCTCTCTGGTTGACGCGTTACTGGCCGAGCTCCCTTCCACAAGCTGCTTCCTGTGCTTGGTTTGCTGATGGCAGCGTGGCTTTGTTCACGCGTGCAGAATTCAGAAGGATGCGCAGGGACAGAGGCAGCAAAATCTCTGGAAGCAGGCAGTGCTATCTGCCTCATCCCTGACCTTCATCAGTAGCCATAATTTCCACAAGAGACAGGCTTCCACAGCACCATACCTTTCTGGGAGCACATGTGAAAATGATAGTGCAATTATGCTGTGCTAGAAATAAAGCCATTCATTATTCTGGTTTACAGGCAGTTGTATGGCTGGCGGCTACCTTTCTTTCAGATGAAGAAACGGAACTGATAAATGCCCCTTCGTTGAATGACTGTGGAAAACACCGGAATCAAACAGTGCAAGGAACAGTGCAAGGAAAAGGGCTGCTGAGTGCAGGGCTCCAAGGCTGGGCTGTCTTTGTGGGTGAATCAGCCAGAACAGCAAAGAAACAGTATCAGGGTGGGGCTTTACGATCAGCATAAACTGATCTGAGCCTGTGCGGTTGCTGAGAGATGGTGGCAAGTATGGACGTTAGCAACCTCTGGGTATGCAGGCAGATGAGGGAATTGATCCATCTGCAAATTAACCTGGCAGCAAGTGGCTGCTTTCTATCCTAGCTGACTCTGCAATGCGGCCAAGTCCACACCTACATGAGCACTAACGGAACGGGGCCATCACCTCCAGCAGCACCGCAGGATCAGGGGGGCCTGAGCTGATCAGGAAACTACACCTGCAGGAATCCTATTCCTGCAGCCATTCCACAGGACTTAGAAATGTGCCTAGAATTTGAAAAAAGGAAATTCTCTTAATGTGTGGGGAAAGGCCTCTTGCCATGCTTTTACCATGCTTTTATGATGCTTCTTGGGTGTGATTCAGAATTCTTCAAACAGTTTTCATGTGCTCCATCAATTTTTGTGTTGATACAGGCATGTGCAGTGTTACCCAAAGTGCTGACTACTCAGGTTGAAAGAATTAAAAACATTTTACAGGAATCTGAGAAACAGTATGTGATCTCTATTTAAATACCAGTCTGGTCATGCTGAAAAGGTAAAGCCAGAGTTATGCAGAAAGCTGATATATGCAGGTTTACCTGCACACAACAACATCCTGTTCTGTGCACAGTCTGTGCTCAGTGCCATGCTACCACTCCACTTAACAATGATCTAACCTTCTGGAAGAACTTAGTGCAGTGACAGAATTACCTTATTTCTTTAAATTGTTAATATATTATTGTATAACCAAAGTGCTCCAGTCAAAGAATTGTGAAAAGGCTTTACAAATAATAAAAAAGACAACTCCTTTGTTCATATTGCTGAGGAATCCGTAGTGACTGGTATGAGTTCAGCAGGATGACCATCTTAGCAGCATCTACCAAAAATAAATAAATAAATAAATAATAATAAAAAAGCTATATGCCTTTGCAGTGTAGCTCTGGAAACAGTTCAGATGGTTCTCGGATGGCACAGAAGCTAATAAAAGCCATATCCCTAAACAGCAGGAGTACTGTGGCTTTGAAGGTATTCAGTACAAAATGACACCTAAACTGTGAAGCAGAAATCTTACCCATGATACCAATCTTTTGTGCTGCACTGATCCCCATTCCCTATCTTGCTCTACTTGTGTCCCATGCTCCTCCCCGCTCACACCACAATGCTTGCTGCTTGCTTTTTGGGCCACAATCTCCTTTTCCTCTGCCTGATCTGTGGCATCCTCTTGGCAGGAGAAAAGTTGCTATGTCTACAAAGATCTACAGCTCTTAGGACACAGTGAAATCTGGAAAGGTCAGTGTGCATAATGTTAAAAATGAGTGATGTTGGATCATTTAGCAGAACTGGAACTAAGAGCTGAATGCAAGTCTCCATCTGCCATGGGGACATCCTAGTTACTGGGCTAGCAGACTAGAGATGAACACTACATCTTCTCAGTGCTCTGCTGTTAAGGCCCAGTTCAATACTCCTTCACTGAGGCTGTAGGATCACATTATGTTTCCTCTGACAGCTCACTCCACCTGGGGAATTTACATCTTGCCTGTTTGCACACACTGCTATATGTCTACAGAGCAATAGTAAACCAGGTCAATGAACTAAATATAGCCCAGGAAGAGTAAAATTACAGTATAGCCAAGGTAATCTGACAGCCCTTTAGTAACATCATGTTCCTCCCTTCCCTCTCCATACTCCTTGGAGCTTTGCAGCAGCTCTCATCTCAGTCAGGCCCTTCCTCTGCTCGACCAGTCTAACTAGCAGAAAAATGACACAGGCTAAAGGAAGAGAAAGTTGTTTTGGTAGGTAAGATGCACTGACTCATAAGCTGCTTAGCTGGCCCAAAGGAGGATGCAGGAGTCTGAAGCTAGAAGAGAGTGAAGTCTCAGGGTTCTCAGGAATGATTTCCTTTACTAATAACAAAAATTTCCTTTACTAAGAACATCTCACACTTGCTCCCAGACATGCACTGTCTCTACTCAGCTACTCCTTGTATATCTCATTTTTCCTGGTTTTTTTTTTCCTTCATTTTTCCTCCCTACTGCCCTGTTTTATTCAGCTTCATTTTTAGCTGTTAAACTCTTGCATCAAGGATCACCACCATCGTTCTGAGTCTATAGGACCATAGGAAAAAACTGGGAATCATTCCATGCGAATGAGGAAACTACGTCACTTTTGTAAAACAGGCCTTCAGCGTGCCTAAAATATTCACCTGTAAGGCCTCATAGTGTCAATAGATGGTGCTGTATACATATTTTAGGAATGCTTTTTGGCAGAGATTTTTCAATTATCGTTTGAGTCTGATATCCGTGAAAAACCAGAAGCCACATAATTTAAATATTAGGCTTTCCTCAGAGAATCACTGCAGAAATATCAAGACTTTTCACTCCTTGGCATCATGTCACGTAGTACAATATGTACCTTATAAATAACAATTGCGTGATTCAATGAATGCAAGAATTTGATGTATGCAAGTGCAGTAGTTCTGATATTTTTATTAGCTTATATACATCGAAAAGTGTGAGAAACTCTTCTCCTTGCACTTATCTCTCTTGAGAAATTTTCCTGACTTCTATCTCTAAACCTATTTACTGTCAATTTTCTTCACATAACCTCTTGTATTGTTCATGTGGAGTTCAATAAAACATCTTGCAAGCAAACTGGTCATCAAAGTCAGCTTTCCTATATCTTACTGATTGTTTCCTCCTTTTGTTTAATCTTTCAGATGAAAATATTTTACTTTCTTACATACTTCTTTTCTTGCAGACTAGCTCCTGCACTTTGTCAGCAACAACCCCATGCAACACTACAGGCTTGGGGAGGAGTAGCTGGAAGAGTGGCATTAGAGGAAATAAATCTGGGGGATGTTCGTCAGCACTCAGCTGAACATAAGCCAGCAGTGTGCCCAGATGTCCAAGAAGGCCAGTGGCATCCTGGCTTCTATCAGAAATAGAATTGTCATCAAGAGCAGGGAAGTGATGATCTCTCTGTATTCAGCACTGGTGAGGCTGCACCTTGAGTACTGTACTCAAGTTTTGGGCCCCTCACTACAGGAAATACATTGAGACCTTGAAGCACGTTCAGGAAAGGGCAGTGAAGCTGTGAGGGGTCTGAAACACAAGTCTTATGAGGAGTGGCTGAGGAAGCTGGGGTTGTTTAGTCTGGACAAGTGAAGGCTGAGAGGTGATCTTATTGCTTTCTACAGCTACTGGAAGGGAGGTTGGCAAGGTGGGGTTCAGCCTCTTCTCCTGTGTAACTAGCAATAGGACTAGAGGGAATGGCTTCAAGTTGTGCCAGGGGGAGATTCAGGTTGGACGTTAAGAATACTACTTGTCTGAGAGAGTGGTCAGGGGCTGGAATGAGCTGCCCAGGGAGGTGGTGGACTCACCATCCCTGGGAGTGTTCAACAAACATTTAGGTGTTGTACTGAGTGACATGGTTTAGTGGGAAACATTGGTGATAGGTGAATGGTTGGATGATGTTAGAGGGCTGTTCCCAACTTGGTGATTCTATGATTCTGTGATATAAAGTTTCTCTATTCCTAACTGAAACTGTTTTAAGGAACCATATCAATAAAGCCATACTGATTTTGGTTGATTAGGTGAGTGGGTGTTGTTGGTGGCATTTTTGTTGTTTTGGTTTTGTTTTTTTGTTTTTTGTGGAAGAGCACAAAATTACATTTTAAAACAATAACAATAATATTTACCTTTTATTTCTGTGGAAAAGTAGGGATTTTAAGTGTAATGTTTTCAGAAGATTAAAGCTGAAGAAGAAAAATTGCTTCAACAGTTTATTACAGATCCACTCTAAACAGCTCTGTAATTAATGGAGACTTTTTACCTGTTATGGAGATAGATCACTCCACAGCCAAAAAAAATGACCAAACTGATCATAGTCCTTCATGAGCACAAAGAGGATGTGAGCTGTAGAACTGAAAGAACAGAGAAAAGAAAACAAAATATAGCTTGGTATTGTCTACGTCTAGTAACTTCTAGCCACTACGAAGAACAGTAATTTCCATCAAAAAATATATATATGTTTCTCAGTGTGGAATAGACTCCTGTGAATTCCAGTGCATTATGGGGCTGTATGCAAATAATATAAATGTCTTCAGATGGCAGGGATTCTGAAAAGCCACACTGTTGCAATTGTAAATATCCTGGCCTCCTTCTGCCACAGATGCTGAAAATGTATGCATATACATTGTAATACAATTCAGCACACTTCTACACTTCTTCCCTGGAAAATGATCTATTTCTTTTCTTTTTCTTTTTCTTTTTCTTTTCTTTTCTTTTCTTTTCTTTTCTTTTCTTTTCTTTTCTTTTCTTTTCTTTTCTTTTCTTTTCTTTTCTTTTCTTTTCTTTTCTTTTCTTTTCTTTTCTTTTCTTTTCTTTTCTTTTTCTTTTTCTTTTTCTTTTTCTTTTTCTTTTTCTTTTTCCATTTTTAAAGTTAATTTTTGTGGCATTATAGATACATTCCATCTTTGTACTTGTCTGCCATGAATGACTAAATGCCTGTATAGAGCTATACTGAATAAGAATTTTGCACTACCTAATGCCTCATTTTTTACCCTGCCATGAACCAACACCAAGAAGATGTAAGAAGAATATATTTTCTAGCAGAGGTAAAAATTGTTTATCCTGAGCCCTGAACATTGTGAAGGAGTTTTTCTTCTTTGGTTGCATTCTGTTACTAACCTAACCATCTCTCTTTTATAATAGAGTGTAGGCAATCATTCCTCTACACAAATACATTATTGTAAAAGGATACATAACTAGACAGTGTTATCTGTAACTCCTATAGGGTGTAGGAGTCACCATGAAGAGGCTCTTTCATTCCTGACACAGGGATGCATAGAAATGTTTGCAAATAAAACAGTAGACTGAACAGAGTTTCATCTCCCTAATTTGGACTTAAAGCCAATGAACTCAGCTTTTTCCTAAACTCTAGTCCTTCTTTCTTATTTTAAAACATCTAAAGCATGGAAATGTGGGACACTTCAGGGAATATTCTGAGATAATTCTTTTCTTTTTTTTTTTTTTTCATTGTTCTCAAGTCTTAATATGTCTTTCTTTAAGAGAAACCCAGAATTTCTAGCCTCCCCTTTGGTCTATAGTAAGAGTTTTATTTGCCCCTAGTTTGGCAAAATAAATAATAAAATAAAATAAAATAAAATAAAATAAAATAAAATAAAATAAAATTGCATTTATTAATACACCAGAAACAGAAAAGCCTTTTTGTTGACATCACAGCTGAAACCAGAAATTTTCTTTTTCCATGTTGCATCTTAGATTTTTTAGTTTCAGAGCTGCCAGTTTTAATTCCTGAGTTGCTGAAGGCAGGATGAATGCTTTGAGATATCAACCCCATAGTAAAAAATCTTAACCCTATTAATGAGTAACTGCAATTGTAGGAACTTTATGGGAGAATTCTCCAAAGCAATTTTACCGCTGTTTTCATCTCAGGTATTGATGAGTCTGAGGTAAAAATACCAGAAGGTCATTTACAGGAGTGCTTCCATCAGGGCTAGCTGTGATAATTCTTGCTAGGGAATACTAAAACATTTTCTGAGATTCAGAAAAATCTCAGTTTAATTGAGGCCTTGTTGATAAAAGTGTGACTGAGAAGGATAGAAAGCAGATTAGCTAACAGTGACCTCATGCACATCATTCCTCAAAGGCTAGCTCTGCCACAGCAGGGCAGCACCAGGCTGGGTGCACAAAGCAGCTCTTGTCGTGTCTTGTCACTGATACAATAATGGCTATCAGGAAGGACTTCACAGTGCGTCTTGTTTTGCTAGAACAGATTGAATGACACTTTCTAGGTGCCTATTTCTGGTGACTATTAGTCATTATTCTTTGACTTTTGCTCCTCATTTTGTTTCCTTTTCTCCTTTTCTCCTTTTTTTTTTTTTTAACTTTTCATGTAATTCTTACTCTTTTTTTTTTTTTTTTTTTTTAAACATTTACTATTTTTTGTTCCCAATCTCTCATTTCTATTTCAACCTACCTCTTTCTTTCTCTTTGTTACATTTCTCTCCATTCCTGGTTTCTATCAGCCTTGCTTGCAGGCAGCTGTCTGTGCTTTCCAGCAGATCACAGAATGACATGTCTCCCCTCACTCCCAGCCTTCATGTCCTCTCTGTAATCAGTCCTAGCTCACTCCCTTTCTGCCTCTTTTCTTTTTCTCATTCTTATGTTCAGTCTTCTGTTCTCCTTGTGTACTTATCATAAGTCCCTTTCTCATTTGTCATTGTTGCATCCTTCAAAGCCTGTCAGGTTGCCAAACACTTTGCTTCTGAGTTCTCCTCTGAAAACCTGAAGTACCTCCTAGCACATCACATGAATGTCAGTAGTATTAGAGCATCACTTGCAGCACAAGAGAATGGTGAGACCTATTAAGTTGCCAAGCAGTACCTTGGTGCCCTTTGTCTTCCTGCATGTATCAGGGAGACTTATCTGGCTATTCTCATTGAAGAGATCTCATTTGAAACAACCAAAGCTAAACTAAGGGGTAAAAAGAAAAGAAAAAAAAAAAAAACACCACAATGTTATTTCTGATATATATTTTACCAGAGAAAATGCTACGTTTGCTAGGTGCCATCAACCAGTATTAAAACAAGTCAGCTGAGACACCGTTTAATGGCCAGAGGCAGCTTTTAAAATGCTATGATGTCTGACTCAGAGACATAGCTGATCTATCTCCAGGAGAATCCATTGTGACACTCGTTTTACAGCGCATGTGCGTGAGATCAGCTGCTTTAAAATGCATCCTATGTTTCATCCACAGTCTCAACTGCTTGCTTGCCCAGTGGTCCAGACAAAAAAAAAATACTGCATCCAAATGTGTTTCTTCTCATATGCTGTCATCATAGGCCTTAGGACTGACTTGAGGCTTATTCAGGAAAAAAAGTCAGGACACGCAGACGTTGTCCGGCCAAGCATATCCTGTGCATTCCCTTTTCCTGACTAAACAGCTATGCAAATGCTTGTTAATTTAAGTTGTGCTGGGCAGCTCGTTGCAATAAAAGGCATGGGTTATGCTGCCACTGCACAGAGCACTCACTGGCAGCCTTCATTGCAGTTTTACTTCCAGCTGTCTGCTTGTGATTTAACGTCCCTTGAGGCTGCTCAGCTCGATTGATGGTGCAAAGCAGCAGGATGTGCAGGGTAAGTGCAGAGGCTGAAGGACAGACTCCTGCTGTGTGACCAGCCACACTTGAGCTGCTTCCCATGCTCCCAAACAGGCCCGCTCTATCTGACTCACTGCACTGTCTCTCTGACTTTTGAAATGAAGAAAAGTTTCAGAGGTTCCCACAGGTGTTGTCAAGGGCCAGTGTAATTTTGTACTGAGCTTAAAAATCCAGTGAGTGTTCAGGCTGTCCACCAGAAAAGGGTTGGTTTTCCTTTGGATTCGTGAATCATTCCCACCACCCCAGGAGCCTTAAGTACACTACTGCCTGGGCATGTGGGGTACACATTTAGAGAAATATCTTTCTAACGGCACTCTGAGGCCTAGATTGAGATCTACCATGAAACAGCACCAGGGAGGTATCAAAGGCCATGCTCTTGTAACAGGGAAATAGACTTTTTTCCCTTCCTTCTTACTGTGCCACTTCTGAGGCACTAAAATGCATTGTGACTCCAGCCATTTAACCTGTCTTTAACCACTGGCCTCTAACCAGCCTCTGACTCATGCAAAACAAATTAGAATACATGCAGGTCTTGCTGTGGTGCTCATAAAGGCCTGGTGGTGCTCACTGGTGGACAGGCCCTGCTGGGCAGACCATGCAGAGTCTGTCACCGTGCACACTGGGATAGAACAGCTCACCTCACCATGGAGATCTGCAGAAAGCACATAAGCAACAGAAGTGTTTGTCAGCCTCTAGCCAGCATAGTTTGATGGTGTTCACCAAACTAAGCTATTATCTGCAATGAGGGGTAATGGGATAACATTTAGACCTTCATTAGCACTTTACTCAGTTGAGACAGTTTCATAGTCAATTTACAGGCAGTATAATACCATGACAGGTTGTATCTTTGTTGATGAAAATTAGAATGGCAATTTTGTAATTGTGCTCAAACACAAGTGAGCACTTAGTAAGGCTGCTTTTGTCCCAGCTGTTCACTGTATGTAGCAGGAAGGGAAGAAGGAAAGCACTGACTTTTTTATTTTTAGTTTTTCTAAACACATAGCTTCTGACTTACAGATTTTTGCATCCAGTAGGTAGCTCTGATGGTGAGCAGGAAAGCCAGCATCACTGACTGTTTTACATGTGACCACACTGGGCTGCACAGGTGGCTCTGGGACAGGGAACCGCACAACACAACTAGCCCAGCAAATGCTTTCTGTTGCTGTGAACTTCCTTTTCAGTGTACAAAAACAAATACGGAACATCAATTTGGGATGTGATTTACTATAACCCATGTTATGGTAATTGCTGTATTCAGATCTGTCCACAGTTGTCACAGCAACTGTGGTATGTAGGGCCAGGTCCTGCTGGTACATGGAGTGACATGAGCAAGAACATTTTTTTCATCAGTGCAATATTTGACTCTATTCAAAAGACTGAAGGCTCAGTGTCTGTCTGTTTGCGACCTGCATAGGAGAACTATAAAGGAAGATAATAATGTTTATATTTTAGATTTATTTCAAGCACATAAGTAAGACGGTCAAAAATGCATCTCTTTCCTCTCGGTTCTTCTGCTGGTGCAAATCAATGTTTTTTCCATTAAAATCAATTGAGGCTTTCTGATTACATTAATATCATTATGTATGATTTATTGGCACTAGTCATTTGATAATACTGTACAATGGGAAATCTTTTACCTTAACTTCTTTTTATAAAGCTTAGAGGACTCATACAGTTTCACTTAGTTATATTTTGCTTTAGTTTCACCTTCTCCAAAAAATTCCTTTTGTTATTTCTCACTTGAGGGGGCAGCTATGACTAAGTGGCTGAACAAAACCTTCAGATTTACCAAACCTGCAGTGCAGTTCATTTCCCACCATTTAAGGCAATGCTATTCTTGGAATTTATGCTTTGAAATTTCCCAACCCAGAGAATCAGTACTTTACGACAAAGGTAGGCACCAGGCTAAGCCTCAGTTACTGACCAAAGATAGAAAGCTTTAGGTTAAATTTTTCCCTCCACATCCCATAGAAAAGAACCTCTCTGCCATATTTCTTACTTAACATCTCCATACAATCTCTGAAGTGGAGCACTGAAGACAGAGGAACTCCAGAATTAAGTGCTGGCAATCAATTCCCCTTCAGCTTGGGCTGGCCTTTCTTAGCTCTGGCCTGTAAGTAATCCTGTCTCCTAGTTATGCTGACACAAAATCAGCTCTGATCCACATACAGTGAAGACTTCTACTTAATCATGACTACTTTATGTTAGGATGTGCATTTCAGTTGTACAGAATATCCCAGCATGCTGGAGTGATACAGTATCGTATAAAACCCTGCAGCCACAACAGAATTGAATTAAACCAAGACAGTACCTGTGGGACAAGCCTATGGGAGCCTAGGCAGAGCAATGGTCATATTAGTCTACTGGTGATTCATTAGGTGATGCTCTTCCCTTTGTGATGTTTCTGTAGCAATGCCCTAAAGGTGCAGGGGCTCTACTCTGACTTTCACATGAATCATGAAACATCTCAGCTGCCTAAGATATGACTGTGTGTGACACATGTAATCTTTGTGATGAGCTAAGGCAAATAAGATCAAGTAAGTTTCAGTTTGTTCACTAAGGCTCCTTGTTAAATCTATACAACATTGGCAGCTTCAGTCCCCTCCTAGGGCTCTAGCAAATTTAAACCCCCTTCTTTTGGGTCACCTGCTGTTCACATTTAGTTCTGAATCTAAAAAACACCAGCTTTGCCTGAAGTGCTGCCAGCAATTAGTTCATTTTGGGGTACAAGGCTATCACACAGGGCTCTGCAGGAGGATAACTGCATGCCCCAAAGGTGAAGGCTGGCTAAATGATACTTAGAGAATTGGGGAATGTCCACAATAAAGTTTATAGTTTAAATGAGAGAAATATGAAAACTATGAAACATTTCTGATACATTGTTTTAAAGTTATTAATGGAATATTAGAAAATTGCCTGATGTGTTCTAATTTTTACATATTTTTATTTTGAATGAAGTGCCAAATATTGGGGCTTAATTTGTTAACAATAAAAGTGAGATACTACTTGCTTAACATTAAGTTTTAGATATATTCAAGACATTGAACAGGTGAACTAGACAACTGCCAGAAAAACAACATAGGTCTGAGCCAAATAATGGTCCAGATTTTAGTATATATTTTAAAAGAATAAAAGATAAAGAGGGATGTAAAAATGGGAGAAAAATGTCTACCCATTGATAAATGGTGATAGACTCATCTGATGTGTTCACTTGATAATATACTTTCCTGTTCTGTTCAGAGATAGATACAACAGAGATAGATCTCATCTTGCCGAGCTTCCTGAATGCAGTTTGTGTGACACCGAGTGAGAAAGTATTAATTAATGTGAAAATCAAGACTAACATTTGAACTGTAAAGTATACGAGAAACTAACTGAAGACTTCTGTCAAGAGAAAGGGAAATTACTAGCAGAGCTTCCTAGATTCACTCTGGGAACATTTTTATTTAATCTTCTCATTAATGACCTTGGCATAAAAAATAGAAAGCAAATGAATGAGCATATGAAATTAGCTGACAGCACAAAACTGGAAGATACTACAGATGCAGAGGAGAACTGGAATATCACACAGGAAGATTTGTATGATTTGAAGAACTGCGGGAAGAGAAACAGGGCAGAATTTCAAGGTAAATAATGTTAAGTGATGAACTTAGGACCAAAAGAAATGTATAAATGCATGAGGATAGAGCAAAGGAGGAGAAAGAAGTAGGTATGTCAGTCAATGTATATCAGATGTGAATGGAAGAAGATGGAGGATCCTAAGATGCAGAGAAAGGAATATGTTAGTATCTTTATGACATGTAGTGATAAGACCTGGTCCAACAAGTTCAGGACAGATCAACTCAAAGTGGACAAGCTGCCAAGAGGTGCTGCTAGGACAATTAGAGGAATGAAGAAGGCTGTCTTATAAGATCTTGGTATGAACAAATAAAGTTAAGGGAAAGGTAAAGCTATTCAGATGAAAGAATAATGCATGCACAACATAAGATGTCCAAGAATATATTTAGGCTGCAATTAAAGTAAGGCTTCAAATTATGAAAGCATGGTTCTGGCGCACTCTCTCTGTCACAGTAGTAGAAAAATCTAACTAATGTTAAGGTGAACTTAATATACTTGGAGGAAAAAAACAACAAGAATGGGCAAAGGAGGCAACATGGCTTGATAGCTGGCAATAGCAGGTGGCTAGAATGTAAGCCACATGGGATGCCATCAGATCCTCCATCTCTTGTCAGCCCAATGCATCACAGAAAACAGATATGCAAACTTTCACTTGCAAACATGGAGTCCTGTGTCATCTCTGATCACTGCAGTTTGGAGGTATGTTGTCAGAGTCTTGCAGACATTTCAGATGCTAGGGTACAATTTATGGCCAGAATACAGCCAAGGAAGTCTGTCTCCCTTTGTCTGTTTTGGCTTTATGCTTCTGCATTAGGCCAAGGAAACCCTATGTGGGAAGAAGTAAATAAAATAGCTTTGGTCTGTTCAGTAAGTCCGCTCTGCAAGCTCTGGCAACACAGGTGCTGCTGCCTTTGAAGCAGGAATTGGTTTTCATAGGAGTAACTTACTGAGAAATCTCTCTTACTTCCTGGATGTGAGTCTGGGGAAGTGTTTCTTTGACATGTCATCATCAGAGCTTAAGGTGATAAAAACACACTTCTGATCAAAGACAATGATGAAAAGGCAATTTCTGGAGGAAGCAAGTTAAAGACATTGTGATATTATGCCATAAAAATAAATAGAGAATTCTTCTGACAAATGAACCTTGTTCTTCCAAAAAAATCCATCAGGCTTATAAGTGAGAAGTACTGCACAAACAAGTTACAAGAATAAGGTATATGTTCAATCTGGAGATGTTTATATTTAGTAAGATCTGAATCTGCAAAGTACAAAGTGAGATGGACACAGTGATGCATCACTACCATGGAGACACCACATCACCATGTCTGAGTTCTAGACAGCTGCTTTGTGATCACTAGTGAGAGACTTCTTCATTTAAAACATTTGTACCGTCCTTGACACAGACGCCAAGCAAACAAGATTCTAATAACCAACTGGTGTCCTTCCAAATGGAAAGTTCTGCTTCTTGAGGTATGAGAGTGATCATGTGTTGAAGAGCTTGAGAGGGTGATCTGTATACCTTAGCAATGCCAGAAAATAAGCCTTAGCCCATCCTTAAGGGCTCAGTCAGGGAGTGCCCAGCTCCAGGCTTACAGGTGGGTCCTGGATTTGGAGCTGTTTTCTGAGCTTACAGTCACAGAAACGAGGCAGCCTTTTGTGCACACAGGCAAAACATCACAATAGGCACAAAGTGGCCATGTGACTGCAGCATTTATTATTGATGTAATGCATTAAAACACAAGTACTACAAGATTAAATTAATAACATATTCAGAACAACCATCTGCTTAAAATAATTATAGATGTGTGTATTATGTATATGGAAATCATCACATTTCAGGCTGGAATATACTATCTTCATTGCCTAGAACTACAAGGTGTGATGCATGCTCTGAAATGCACATAATGCTGGTACCTTATTAACCTTAATCTGCTGTACATCCAGAGCATTTCACTGCTGCCATTGCATCACAGCAGATACATCTAATGATTCCACACACTGAAGAACTTTGCAACAAGCATTTCTGAAATCTCCACTAATTTTAATGGGAGCTACCCCTAATTATGCCTGGATTACATCAATCCTGACCAAAAAAAACCAACTTTATATGTGCTTAGTATATGTGCACCTTCTGAATTCCACATAATATCAGGTCAGATAATTTACCTACAACTTATTTTCTAACTAGTCTACAGTAAACCCATTTACTCCTCTACTCAAAACACAGCCAGATACAATTCACCCAGAATGCCAAAAAAGCTGAAGATGGATGGAGTTTATCTCATTCGAATACTGAATGAACAAAGCAAAAAAACAAGCTGTCAAGAAATGCTGGCCCTTGGATATCAAAAGCTGCATGACACATTCCCCATGCAGAGTGCTTGGGAGGACTGTGGCATGGCAGGAGTCCCAGCCTCCACAGTGCTCCTAGTCAGCACTTCAGAATCTGTGGAATTTGGTTAATTCATATCACTGATCTTCATGGTGAGAGAGTGGCCAAGGCACAGCAAAATGCAGTGAAAGGAGGAAACTAGGGCTGGAGCCAGGCACGTGCAATTTTGACATGGCGCAACTCCAAGTTTTATGCTTAAATTAAACTTTAAAAGCTTTTAAAGGGTTTATGCATCTTCTGCAGCATTATCAGCAGCTGAGATGTGCTGGGCTGAATCTCACCACTTCTCTGTCCAGTCTACAGTACTCAGAGTACTGCAGAATAGGCAGGGTATATATATATATATGTGTGTGTATATATATATATATATATATGTATATATGTATACATGTATATATGTATGTATATATATGTATATATATATTTACACACATGCATATATATAATTTAATATATATAATATAAAAATATATAAATATATGAAATTATATAAATATAATATTATATATATATATGCATGCTGAGAAACCGACACAAGTGATCACTGGGCAATCAAGATTCTTACCTGGGATTTGCCAGGCAGATACAAGTACGAGGACATGAGAACTATTTGTCTTTTTCCACAGACCCAAACATAACACTGGTCTAAGTTAAGTATATTGGGAATGTACATAAAAGCTGTGTGATATTTGAAAAAGAATGTCCAATTCTTGCTGGAAGAATTGGGTGTACTGTACAAGATGCTTGCAGTACACTGGCCCAGCACTGCCTGGAACAGAGAACAGCCTGCAGGAGCGCAGCAGCTTCCCAGAGCACAAAGTATAGCTTCTCCAGAGTTAGCCCTCATACTGTGTCGTGAACTGTACAGTCCAAGGCAAGATTCAGAAACATCTCAGACATTTCAGACATTAGTCCTAGATAAAAAAGCATAAACCTGACCTTTTCTGCAATGAGTGAGAGTTGTGAATTCCTGAATTCACTGTGCGGTGCAGCAAGGATAAGAGCCAGGAGAAACGCAGGGGAACGCAAAGCCTGGCTTGTGCAGGAAGCCTCTTCTCCTCAGATACGTCATTAACTTGCCTTTGCTGTGTTGTCGAAGAGCACCCTCAGATGGCCTTCCTAAATATAATCCTTTTACCCAAACTTTTCTTTTTAAGATCAGGAAAAGGAAATAAATCCTCACTGTGTTGCTGCCAGTTTTTCATGCTTATGACTGCACAGAAAAACTTGAGATGAATTAAGCATAATGAAAGTTTTCCAAAAACAAAGCAGATGAAAATATGTTAATATAAGCTCTGGTAACAAAAGGTTACCTCCACAAACATGTATGTACATACATATATAACCAAGTTGGTAATACATTCATAGTAAGTTGGTGATACACTCGTGGCAGTTTTCTATGTATTTTATAAAAGAGATTTTCTTGATATAGCTATGCAGTCTTAACAAATTGCATGCAATTGACTCTCATATTTCTGTGTTGATATACACTGCAAAACACTGTTTCTACACTGTACTTCTATCTGTTTCTACAACTTCAGTATTCAGTGGGAGATACATTCCTGTATCCATAGCACCTCTCCATGCTGCAAGAACACAGTGCTTTTGTGAAAGCTAATGGCTGAAAACGTCTTTTTTTTTTAATGATTGAAGAAAAGGATAGTTCAGGCTGAACTATCTGGCACTGAGAAAAGCATAAAATAACCCAATATAGCAGCTCTCTATCTAAATGGTCAAGCCTGCATTTCAAAGTTAAACACTGTGACTATAGAGGAACTGTTCAAATATCTTGAGACACTATTCTAAAGTATTTGCCACAGTTTGATAAACTGAAGTTAAGTTAGCTCTTTGAACAATTTATAAGGTGACATGCTTTTAACATGAGAAACCAGCCATTGGATCAAAAGTGGGATTTTTTCCTGTTTACTGTGTGCTTTTAATACACAACAGTAATACAGGGGAGCAGGAGAGAACCGGAGATAGCAGGGAACAAAATGAGAGGTGATGAGAACAGGTAAAACTGATGTACCAAGAGAAATGGGAGGAGTGGGGTGAGAAAGCAGGTGAGAAATTTCTGAACATAGGCCAAGGGTGTGGGGGAATGCTCTGGAGAAGAAGGGACACAGGAAGCAGTCAAGGGGAGGAGGAGGGCTCAATTTGATCATTTTCCTCTTTAAATAAATGAAAGACTCAATGGGACATTCGCACGTGTTCAAAGTGGAAACAAAGTGTTATTTACCAAAATGACAAATTCTGATCCAAGAAAATTTTCTTATTCCTCTTGCAGACAGCATGACTTGTAAGGTTACTATTATTATTTTGGTTTAAACTTCCATGGTCACAGATACTGTAGCATCAGTGTTCTGTGCACTCTTTCACACTGCACCTGAGAGACGGGAAAATAAGCCTGACAACACAGCAGTCGCCCAAAATAGAATAAGTGAAATGGCTGCTTCTATAATCAACCTTAGTTTTCAGCTACTTAGAAGATGTTGAAGAGCTATAACTCAACATGTTATAAATCTCTCTCTTATAAAAAAAAAAAAGTGAAAACATCAAAATACTCATTACAGATATAAATGCTCTATTCTATGTTTCTCTGGAGAGCTCCAAGTTTACAACAGCACAAAATGAACTCAGACTAATATCACAAAGTAATTTGACTAATCGTCTCTCACAGATGCTGGCACCAGATCTGTGAGATGGTCTATCCTTATTTCAGCATTAAACACTACAATAATAATTTCATTCCCACTGAACACTCTTGAATACTCTCAAACCCATGTGTCCTTTTTCTTTAATTGTGATTCTATCCCTGTAGAAAGAGGAAGCTCCATAAATCTGAGTCAAACTGTTTGCTCTTTCTTACAGGAGACTGCATAAACTACAATCTTACGTTCAGCTCACATCAAAGATATTCTGCTGAATAGCAACAACAGACACTGGTTTATAGAAGTCTGCAGAAATTGCTGAACTTGAAAAACATAAACCTGAGGCTCATCATACTCTGCTTCTTTATTTATTTCTAACTTCCTGCATATTTATTTCCAACTTGTCTATGGGAAGATATTAAGAAACACAATACTTTGCCTATATATTTTCCTTTATCCCACAGACCAGTGATTTAAATTGACTTTAACAAAAAAAATTGCAATTTATACCCTAAGAATCGTTGTTTGTGGCATCTTATATTAAAAGAATGAAAAACCCACCAACACTTCAACTACTATGCCTGCACAAGGAAAAATAAAAAGAATTGCACTCCAGCACACACTCTCTCTGTTGAAATTGGGGTGATGACACACAAATACAGTGACAATTTAAATTAAAAACAAAACAAAAAACAAGGACAATGGAAAAGGATCAGTACATTTCCTTTAAACAATACAGTGCAGTCTGTATGAGACTGAAACACAATGTAGTGTGGGAAACAACAACAAAACCAAGTAACTACAAAAACAGAAAGAATAGATTTTAACGAGCAACTTACAGCATAGAAATACTTGTTAGCAGTGAAAACTATAAGCTTTAAAAAGTGACATCATTCCTTCCCAAATATGTCTTTTGATAATTCAAGATTTGCATTTCCACTCAAAGTATCTTCATATTCATAATATAAAATGTGACTTACAATAATACTGTGTTCTTGTCCATTAACTACTGAATGTGATCCAAACACTATATTAAGAAGAATTTGAGAGGATTTGTATTTGCACACTATGTAAGATGCTGATGTAAAGAGAAACAATGTCTTTCCACAGTTTACTATTACAGTAGAAAATCTGCTTATTAACACCATTTAAAAAAAGAATAAAGCTCTTAAAGTGAAATTCTAAAATGCTATTAGTTTTAAATATACTTTGTATATTTTTATAGTACTGTTATTTGTGCACAAGATGACTGCAGCTAAACACATATACTTCTTGACTCTGGTGTGCATAATTTTTTTAATATTTATTTAATCATTTATTTTGTTAAATATCTCAGTTTTGCCTTTCAACTATTAGCAGCAGTAGCAACAGAAATCCTACAGTCCTGGAAGATGTACCGAGTTGTCAATTGCTCTGACTTCTAAAGCATATTAGTACAGCATTGTAAAATACACAAGAAAAAGAAAGCCTAGAATGTACATAGTCCCATGATGTTAGCAAGGTCATTGAATGTTCTAGGTTGGAAGGGACCTTAACGACCACCTTTTTCCAACCCAGTGCCACAGGAAGAGTTGCAGCCACTAGATCAGGCTGCCCAGTATTCCATCCAGCCCAGCCTTGAATGCTGCTAGTGATGGGGCATCCACAGCTTCTCTAGACAGCCTGTGCCAGTGACTCACCACACTCTAAGTAAACATCCTAACATCTAATGCAATTCCCTCTTTTAGTTTAAAACCATTACCCCTTGTCCTGTCACTATCTGCTCATGCAAGAAGTTTGTCCACTTCCAGTCTGTAAGCTCCCTTCAAGTACTGGAAGGCCACAATGAGATTCCCCTGAGCCTTCTGTTCAGCAAGCTAAGCAAGCCCGTCTCCCTCAACCTTTCTTCGTAGGAGAGGTGCTTCAGCCCTCTGACCATCTTCACGGCCCTCTTCTGGACCTGCTCCAACAGCTCCGCATTTCTCCTGTGCTGGGAGCCCAGGGTTGGACACAGTACTGCAGATGGGACCTCACAAGGGCAGAGTAGAGCGGGACAATCACCACCCTCTCTCTGCTGGCCACCCCTCTTTTGATGCAGCCCAGAGTACCACTGGCCTTCCAAGCTGCAATGGATCTTCTGCGTCATGCCCAGCTTTTTGTCCATCAGGAGCCCCGAGTTCTTCCCCACAGAGTTGATCTCAATGGGTTCTTCTCCCAGTCTGTACTCATGTCTGGGATTGCCCTTATCCAAGTGCAACACCTTGCACTTGGCCTTGTGTGAGGCCTTGTGACATCACTGTATTCTCTTGGGCCCACTCCTTGATTGTGTCCAGGTTGCTCTGGAAGGCATCCCTTCCTTCTGCCTTATCAACTGCACCGCCTAGCCTCATATAATTAGCAAATTTGTTGAGGATACGCTCAATCCCATTGCCTAGGTCATTGATAAAGGTGCTGAAAAGCACTGATCCCAAGAAAGGCCCCTGGGGGACATAACTAATGACCAGCCTCTGCCTAGACACAGATCTGTCAACTACGACCCACTGGCTGTGTCCATCCAACCAATTCTTTATCCACCCAATAGCTTTCAAATCCATCTCTTTCCAACTTAGGAATAAGGATGTGGTGTAGAACCATGTCAACAGCCTTGCAGAAGTCCAGGTAGATGACACCAGTTGTTCTTCCTTTGTTCACCAATGCCATCACTCCACTGTACAAAGCTGCCAGATTGATCAGACATGATCTGTCCTTGGTGAAGCTGAGCTGGCAGTCTCAGATCACCTCCTTGTTTCATCTGTGCCTTAACATAGCTCCATGGTCTTGACATGAGGCTCATCAGCCCGTAGTTCCCTGTGTCTTTTGTTCTCCCTTTCTTGAAAATGGCAGTGATATTTTCCCTTTTCCAGTCACCAGGGATTACACCTGACAGATGTCACAGTGACAGAGCAAAGTGCCAGCTACTCACACTACAGCTCCTTCCCAGAGCCTACCAGAACACATGCACAATTCAAGTTTGACAAGATAACATTCTGTATCTGCTACAACAGCCACAGCAGTTGAAAACTGTGACCACATTTCAGTGCTGTGTTTTAGCCATATGCTGCATAATGCTATGATATTCCCTAACAGTAAAAATGGGAAGAAAAAAAAATTAATAGCTGAAATGGATGACTATAATACCAGAAGACAAAAGCTGTAATTGCATCCTGTCCATTACGTTCAGAATGAAAAAGGAGATTAAAGGTTAGACATTTATACCACTGCAAACTCAATGCATCCCAGCATTGATAATATATCCAGCTATGCAAGAAAGTAAACCAACTGCTGTGACCCAGTACTCCAACACATTCCAAACCCACCATGAAGATATGTGGCAGACGCTCAGCCCGGAGCCCACTGAAAGACAGGTTCAAGTTTTAAGTTATTCTCCTTGCAAAACTGGCACCAGGTTATTGCATTAAAATTGTTCTACATTACTACTTATTTCGACAATGTCAACTTCTAAATGCTGTGTGCAATGTTTTGTGAGTACTACGCTGGCAGCAGTGAACTAGGCAGTTAAAATCATAACACAGTTGAAGTGATTGAATTAAAATAATAATAATGAGAATAAAGCAACTATGAGAATTATTGAAAGGTTATATATCTAAATATAGCTTGTTCCAAAGATGCTTCAAATTACTTCATCTCTTGAAGTAAATCTATAAAAGTGGCTAGAATCAAAGCCAGGTTTTGACAGAACAGGTTAAAAAAAAAAAAAAAAAAAGGAGGAAAAAAAATAAAGGAAGTGTTTATCAGTGTGACCATGGTAGCTGTTCCACCCAGCATTACCAGCAAACAAGGCATTCAGCCAGCTGGTAAAGTCTTTACCTAAATAGAAATAAGACATTCTGTTCAGCTTCCACATGCTGTCTGAGCTGGGCTGCTGCACGCCAACCTGAATGGGGTGACACTGCCGCCAGGACCAAGCAGCAGCTAAAGGTGGGCAGGAAGAGACGTAGGAAGAGACACATTCAGTGGCCACGTAGGCTAATGCCATGCATTTGTTTCCTATGGGTGTTCTACAAGATGCCTTTCCACTTTAGTCACACAGAATAAATACTGTTTAGGAATTCTGGTTACTCAGAAGGAAAGTTCTGGGAACTGATTTTCCAGTATGGATGCAGAGAAATAATGCAGCATTACAAAGGGAATTCAGAAATGCAAAAGAATAAAAGCCTTCAAGTGACAGATTCTGCATCAGGGTAGTCAACAAAGAGCTAAAACTTTGCACTTCATTAAAGAAATTTTGCAAGCAACAAATGCTGTGGACTGGGAAGTGTTTCATGGCTAAGTTGTGCTTAAATAACAGGGCTAAGGAGTCTAAAATATGACTGCGAATTATATTTGTCACCTGCAATTACCTAATTAAGAGCTATTTTCATTCTAATGCCCAGTGTCATAGCTTAACTATTGCATTTGGCAGAACCAACAAAATACATGTTTTAAAGGGAATGTTCAAATGCACCATCTATAAATTAGCACCGACCAAAATCTCAATTATGCATGGCCTCATATTTGCAGGGCTAAAATAAATTTTACTTTGATACAGAGTTTATGTTCATATGTCATGGCTTAGAAGCATTGAGGAATCAGTCTATTTCGGCAAAGCAAACAATAACATAAGTCAGCTTTTACAGTTGAAAGCTCATGTTGAAATTAAAAGGAAAAAACAATCCTCTGCTGTAACACACGTGTTTTGTTTCTTGTTTTTTTCTTTAGCTATCCAGGTCTCTAAGAAAAACTGCTTGTTCTAAATCTTCCTCTGCTTCTCTGTACCTTGTTTGCTACATGCACTTTCAATTTTCTGTTGAAACAGCTAAAATGAAAGAAAAGCTTAGTTCTCGCATCAGCCTTAATAGAAGGTCAGAGATGAAAGCCATGCTGCCAGTAAAAGGAAGCAGACGCAAATAAGGCTCTCTAAACCGGTTCTCAAAATCACATCTCTTTTTCAAGCCCATCTATACCCTGCAGCTGTGCTCGCCAGAGAGTAACTGATGCTTTTAACTTTCTGCATAATAGAAAAGCTTTTGAGCAGCATAATATTACAGCATTTGCTTTCTCTAAATCAGATCTGTACAATCACAGGCAAGTGAGGAAAAATAGGTACTAAAAGGTACAAGCGGAGATTGTTTGTACAGCTTTACAGAAGATGGTGGGCAGATGGCAGGGATTTGCAGTGACACAGCTGTTTTTAAAAATAAAGAAGTGGGAGAGGAGAGGCATGATTGCAGCCACACACGTTCCTAAGCCTGGTCACACAAGAATAAAAAATTAACCTAACACTGGGAAACAGCTTGCGTGGGTTTTTTCCTTATCATTTGAATTGACACTCAGAAACTTTTAAAGACAATCAGCACCTTCAATTCCTTCTCCAATCATTAGTTTTCTAAGAAACTATTAAGCCAATCTGACAGTAGAAATGCTAACCCACAATGGGGCACTGAAAAGGCAGCGTCAAAATTACTTTCAGCACAGTGCAGCAAATTTTTGCTGTGTTACGATATAGAAAGACAGTTATAACATGAAATAAACACTGTGAGTGATGTTATCAGTTGGAATATTGCAGCTATCAAAGGCTTTGACTTTTCACTACAGTAATTTTTTAGATAGCATTGGCAGAAGTCAGCAGTACAGTAAACAGCAGTATATGTGAGTTAAATAGAACGTCCAACAACAGATATGAGAATAGGTAAAAAAAATCTTCCATTTCTAACTAAGCAGTAATGTATATAAAATTAATTATGAATCTAAGAGAACTTTCACTCACCATTAATGCTTATTTTCATATATATCCCCTAAACAACCACAACAGAAAGCTTGTGTCAGGTAAGTGCTAAAAAAATTGCTAAATCACTGAGTAAAATTAAGTCTTTACCAGGTAATCTCATGAAGCTGCTTCTCAACTAGTTATTGAGATTTGTTCACAAGATTGACTCCTCTCCCTTTAAGCTGCTCCTAGATATAAGAAAATTTCCATTAACAGTAGAGACACCACTGTCAATTTTCATCACTGTGTGTGTGCTTCACAGTCACCTCTTCTATATTTCAATAACCCACTTTCTCTAAAGTATTAAAACAGACTTGTCAGCACTGAGTTTTTACTAACTTCAAAAACAAACAAAAAAATCTAATTTTCTGAAGATACAACCCAAGATCCAATACAGAGAAAAAGGCTATTCAGCATCTATCCACCAAGTATTTCTTTACACTTACGTTTTGCAATAGCTGGTTGCTGTACTGAGTGGGCTGCAGGTGAAATCTGTTACAAAAATGCCTGGTACAACGCATTTACTCCACAATGTGCCCTTCTGCATTGCTTGAATTACTCCCAATCCAAAGACAACATCTAAACCAATTAGCGTAGCCTAGAACACAAAACTCACTCACATCTGGTGACATTTAAATTAATTTTATTTATACCAGGTTTTCAAAATCAGAAATATTTTAAAGAAATTCAATACTTAAAGACAGGTGCTACATTGATGATCCTTCATCCACCATTAGTGCCATGTTTTCACTCTACAATCGTTAACTCTCCACCACAAACTAAGGGGAACTTACAAGTTTATGAAAATAGGCAGACATGAAAATTTGGTTTATACTGGAATTGGCATAAGAGAGTAAAACTTGTTATCAGCTTGTGGCAATTTGACTTATGCTGTAGTACGCTGTGGGTTCGGAGGGAATTACACAGCAGAGAGAGACTCTTCTGCTCAGAGAAATGGACTCTGGGTTTTTACTGACCATACTCAAAGCCTGCTTAAGGAGCTGACTGGGAATGATTCTTACACTGAAGTCCTTACAAATTTAAACTTTGCATTTCCAAAATAGCCACAATCACAAACATCACCTACTCACCCCAGTTGGGGGCTTGATTTCCTTTGTCAGAGAAATCAGGCCTGTATGTCTATACCTTTTCCAGGATTTACCAAATCAAAACAAAACAACCGCTGGTTTTGAACTATCTCTTAGAAGAAAAATGCCATTTCTGCGCATGCTATGCTCATGAAAATTTTATTTAATGTTTATCAATAAAGTAACTGAAGCCAAGATACCCAAAAGTCATGTCTACATCGAGATACACAGAAGATATTCAACTTGAGAGGATTTTTCTCTACTCCTCGATCACAATGAGGCCCTCACCATTTTGCATAATGACAGAAAACAACAGCTGACAAACCATTTTGGAGCAGATGCCAGCTGTCTCTCATCTGTTTTATAATTCAAGCAGTAACAGTTCTGTAGCACTTTATTGTTTGTTTCTTTTTTTTAAAAAAAAGCAAGCCATGTGAATTGGACCTCGCATCCGTCAGTCATTTCAAGAACTAACTGAAGGCAGGCTGATCCTTTCTGATCCAAAACTTGGTTTGGTAGCTTTGAATCTCACATCAATACAGTTTGTGCTTCAATTTTAGATCTACTTGGACTGAGTGTATATACATATAAGCTAGTTTAAAAAAAATAATAATATTCAGTTCAGAAGCCACAGACATCTTTCCAGACTGTTTGCAGGAGAGACACACATTAAATTTAAACACAGTACTGCTTAAAAAAAAAACAAAACAACAAAAAACAAACGAACAAACAAACAAAAACAATAAAACTTTACTGTCTAGAATGAGATTCAAATTGTTTATTAAAATTTAACATTTTCAGTTTTGGCTTTTTTTCTAAAGAAACCACCTTGTGAAAATCAGTTAAAATGATTATTTCATTATGCTGAACTCAAGTCAAACATAAAGAACGAAGTAGATTTTTACATTAAACTGGGCTTTGCACGCAATGTGAGTAATCAGAAATAAAAGACTAATTTGAGGAATAAAAAGGTGATGCTTTTTAAGTAGACAACATGCATACCATCAGTTACTTCTCAGCCTTAAAAGATTCCTGAAAGGAGAATTTTGTAGAACAAAACCAAGACTCATTGATACACTTAGTAAGTCAGTGGTTGTCATGCCTTTTTAGTTAAATTCTAGTCGAGTTTAGCCTATGGAGAACAGCCAACACAATGAGGCGTGCAAGTCGTAAGGACAGCCAGAAGCCTGAAATAAAGTCTTAAAGTTCTACAGGACAAGAAAGCCTAAACACAGTATCTTCATTTATTCAAACTTTAAAAAAAAAAAGAAGTTGATGATTATCTGCTTCTTGTTACAAAAAGGGGGCTATGAATTGAAAGTCAAGGGCCAATATCTAAGAGCTCCTCAGTTCTACTCCACCAACTTTTTAAAATAAGGTAATGATAAAGAGCATTCCTTCTGGCAGCACGTACATTTCAGCTGTGACTGGCTGCCTAACAGAGTGCCTTTACGCATACCAGCAGAATCATGTCCAGTTTTGCCATTTGTGGATAACGATGACAAGATACAAAAGCATGTGTTTGCCATAAATAGCTCTGGCTAGCGGAGGATTGCTCACACAGAGCAGATCAAATTCTCTATAAGGAGAGCATTATCTGGCTCTCAGCCAAAACATGTCCCCAGTGCAAGCCTCAGTAGTGGCAAACACTTTCCAGTTCTATTTACATAGAAGTTAACAAGCAGAACAGTTCATCGAGGATACTTCTTGTACCGAGTCAGTGCTAACTGTAATAACGCTTAAGAAGCAAAAACTTCACCAACCTGTATCCCACATTACATATAACCGTCTTTACACACCATCTTACCGAAACAGAGAGCTGCAAGATACCATGTAAGGTTTTACTCCGACATGTAGAACTTTAAGAGCATTCAGGTACGAAACACACTGCATGGTTAATTCCTCAGTACTTGTAAGTTTCTGACACAAGTGTTTCATGGAATCTAATAGTCTCTAGCAGCAGCAGCTGCTTTTACGGTAAACTAGGAATAGGTCCTTTACCAAACGATCGGAATAGTGCCACGAAGTATTGTAAAGCCGTGCCTAAATCATGATTAGGAATGAAAAACTTGCACTAGTTATGATGAGATTAATGATTGTTTATCTTTACAATACTTTCCACAGAAGTTATTTGAAATATGCTTAAATTAAACATACTTAAAAACTATATTTTCCAATGAAAACAAGGCAACATTCTGTAATAAGCCACAAGTTTTATTGCAACGTGGCCAGTTTTTGATCTCAAAAACAATGTTCCATTTAAGGCTCTTTTTAATACAGAAATTGCCATCATGACCAATGTTTTACAAAACTTTAGTGTTTCAAGACTCACATGGTAAACAGATAACCTCTACTCCTGTTCAGTAGTGTACATTCAATGGAAAACAAAAGGCATCGTAACAGCTACTTCATTTATAAAGATATGCATGTAACAGGAATGAAACTGAGGTACTACAATAATTTGATGACACAGTTACAGCAACTGAATTGGCATTCCTTTGGGGGGGGGGGCGGGTCAAACATATTACAAAAAAGTGCTTTAAATGCATAGTGTTGTGTGCTGCCATGTCACAAAAATAGGCTTGTCAAGGCAGGTGAGGTGTATGAATGCACAAGAGCCTCATGGAACTGCAATCAAGTGCAACTGTAAGTAATACTGTATAGAGTCTACCATCCCACCAGTGGACAATACTTTCAAGGCATTCAATTAGCTTACCCTTTGCTGTCTGCTAGACTATTCACATTAACTATCACATTCATTGTACATGTGGCAAGGAATGCATGCAGCGTCAGTTTTGGCTAAGAGTATGACGTGAAAGCATTCCTTGGATCCTACATAAAACTACCAGGATTAAACAGTCTAATGGCAATCACTGGTAGACTGCTTAACAATGACATCTCCTTCAGGGGCAGAAGGGAAGGGACTTATTTTTGAGGAGGGAAGGAGAAAGGGAGACTAATACTATTCCAATTGAACGAGCTGCAGAAATGGAAGCTCCTTAGATCCAGATGGCACTTGTCTGTCTTTTTATAAGGGTTTTCCTTCAAGTGAAACTACCACGTTGCCTCCCAGTTTCTCTCCGAGTGTTGAACGGTCCTTAATATCATCCAAACCATTTACTTGCCACTCATGTTTAATACCTGAAAGACAGATGGATAACGGGGTATTTGTGAGAACCTCAGCATCTGAACAGTATTGGGACTCACAACCAAGACACTTTTAGGTCCATACCTGTAAATTTCTTTTTAATGGCATCTTTAGAGCTTGCGTAGATCATCTTGCTCTTTAAAGGTGCACTTTCAGGAGCCCTTTAAAGGAGGAAAAACAGTTATTCAACCAACCAGTGTTAAGTCACGCATATTTGAATTTAACTGCAAGCTTTGCTTCTACACACCAGAATATAAATACCAGGTCTTCCTTCTTAGATTCCTTTGTCTCATATGTGGCATCGTACAAAGCGTATCGGCAATCATTCAATGGTAGCAACTTCACAAAGGCTGTATAGGGGTCCTCCACAGTATCTCCAATGTCACCGACCAGTATCTGCTTTGCCTCCTCTACAATTATTTGCTTTTTGTCATCACTTAAGCAGAAGAGAACAGCTTTCTTTCTTTTTTTAATCTCTTCTGGGGTTGAAGATTTTCTTACTTTCATGTCATTAAAAACCTTTATGACTTCATCATTCACTGTTACTCCAGAAGCCTGTAAAATGAGATCAAAGGAATAATTTAAACAGCAAAAATTAACATTCGCTAAGCAACGCAACAGCCCACAGCAACAGATAAAGAACTCCACCTGCCCCTGTAGCAATAAAAACACTGTGCTCAATCTGAGCGCACTGCGAGGTTGGTCGCGTTTGCAGGACTGGTGCAGAGGACATAAAGGAGGTGAAAACCTTGTCCACACAGCATCGCTTTAATTCCAGGCAGTGCTTCTAGACGACCGCACACCCGCACTGCTCCCACACTTTTCCATTACCTGATCGTGCACCCGGGGGCGGGGAGGGAGCTGGACGCGGGAGTTTGTAGATTGGGGCCAGGGTGGGTTTCTGTGATGGAACAAACGCTACGGCAGTGGTTTGCAGCCAGCACTGTCATGACTCTCATTTTGCTGGGTGATGTAAGGCTCCACAAGCAGGAGAGATGCTTTCTGCATTGTGTCAGCCCCGACACCGCGCTTTAACAACTCCCCAATTCTATTTCGCACCGCCAGTGTTCTCCAATCGCTATTTCTTCCCGAGCAAAGCGGGGTTACAACGCGTGCGGCTCCTGTAACGCTACCAAGCCGTCAGACCCCAAACCCATAGCAGTAAGAAAACAAAACGCTGACGGGGCGAGCGGGCAGCTCACGGTGAAAAACAAACCCGCGGAACAGTCACTCCCGAGCCAGAAAGCACATCCGCAGCGTCCTTGCATTCAGAGCAACCCCTGCATCTGGGCCCGAGCGCTGGGTGCGGGCAGGTGCACGGGGCGGCGGCTTTGTCCCGAGGAGCCGTGCCTGCCGCCGCGCTTTGTTCGCCGCCCGCCCGGCCGCAGCGCGTCGCATCCCCGCCCGGCCCCGCCACCGCGGCCCCGCCGCGATCCCGCTCGGCCCGGCCTGGCCCCGTCGGCTGCGGTAGCGCCCCGGGCCCGGCGGGACACAGCCCTCCGGGAGCTTCCTCCCAGCGGCCCGCCCGGCCTCGGCGCGCAGGCACACGGACGCACGAACGGACGCCGCCTGGGCGGCCGCGGGGAAAGTCGCCCCCGCCGCCCGCCGCCGGCCCTCGGTCCCGCCGCCCGCTGCCGCCCCGGGGCCGCTCCCACCGCCCCTTCCCCCCGCACCAGGCTAAAATTAGACTAAAATGGCCGCCGGAGGCCGCGGGGTCTGAGCGCGCTGCGCCGGGCCCGCTCGGCCTCTCGGCCCCGGGGCCGCCTTCCCGCCCGGTCGCGCCGCACCGCCCTTACCATGGCGCCGGGTCCGGGGCGGCGGCGGCTGCCTGCGGTGCGGGGCTGCTGCGCGCAGGAGAGCGCTGCGCTGCGCTGGGGGCGAGGCGGGCGGGGACTCGGGCCGGGCGGGGGATGAGCCGCGGCGGCCGGGGAGGGCCGGTCACATGGGCAGCTCCGCCACCACGTGCCATCGGCCCGGCCCGGCCCGGCCCGCCCCGCCCGGCTCTCGGCGCCCGCAGCCGGGGCCCGCCGGGCCGCCCCTCGCGGGAAAGGGCCCAGAGGCGGCGGGAGGAAGCCGTGCTTCCCCTTCTAGCCCGACTGCCCGCGCCTCCGTTTACTCGCGCGCCCCCGCCCGCAGCCCCGCGCGCTGCCTGGCCGGCCCCCTGTGCTGGCGAGGCCCGGCCGAGTGGGCGGCCCGGTGAGGCAGTCTGGACGCGGCCTTCTCTTGCCGCCTGGCTCCCCCCGGGGCCCGCCCTGCCGCCCGTTCGCTGCCGTAATGTGGACATCAAGTACCGAGACGTATGGCCGCGCCGCCCGGCAGGGTCACGGTGGCGGTCGGGCTCCTGGAGGCTGAGCGCAGCCGCTGCCCCGCAGTGCGGCTCGCTCCGAGCGGCCGCGCTCAGCGCAGGTACTCTGTGTCGCTCGGCAGTCACTGTCCCTCGCATCGCTGCCGTGCCCGACGTGGCCCGCGGTTGGGCTCTGCACGCCACGCAAGGGGCATGTGTTATTGATGCCGTTTGCCGTCTCCTTATTCCACTCTGAATGGGAGTTGTGCTGCAGCTGTGGCTGTCGTCTGTCTGTGAGCACAGATCTGGGTGGCCTGGCACGGGGACAGCACCTCCTGGCAGCACAGAGAGGTGTCTGAAAGAACCGCTGATACGGCGGGGCAGGGCGCAGCGTGCAGGGGTGAAGGAGTAGTATTAAAAGATAGGAAGGTGGCTTCTAGGAAAACAAGAAGGAACGGCCCTCCTGGGAGCGTGCCACTTGTCTGTGTTGGGTCAGGCAGGGGTCAGGCACGGCACACCAGACGTGGACCTTTGTGTCTCCAGCACAGCAAGGTGAGGGGATGATGCAGCTCTTAACCCATGAGCTGTTGTGTGGCAGCCCAGTGCTCTTGGGCAGGCAGGATCCACCCAGCAGTGTGCATGAGCACCCAGCTCCCCAAAGCACCTGAGCTGCTAATGGTGTCTCAGTGCACCAAACTGGTATATGTATGTGTACAGATGGGTATGTTCATACAGTGCTGTGTGATGTGTAGGTTTCCCCCCCCCCTTCCTCCACTACCACATGCCATCATGTTGACATGATGTGTCACATCCTGCCCTCTCTGATTTCAGAGTTCAGACCTGAATTGAACTCAGTGAGATCCAAAATGTGGCCCATCAGCCTTAAGGCCACTACCCTATAGATGCACTATGGCTCCAGCCCCTCACATCCGTGCAGTCCCTGCCAACACAGAGCCAAAGACAGCAGCTCTGCTGCCACTTTGTTCCAGCCGACAGCCACTCCTTTGTTTGTGCTGCCAGCAGCGTCAGACCCAGGAAGAGGGCTGGTACTGCATAATTGCATTTTGTGTAATCCATAACACAATTCAGTTTTCAAATACAACACGTGCTTTTGATCATACAAGTAATTAGGTAGGATAGGTGAAAATTTATGGGAAATAACAGCACAGCTCCTAAAATGGATAATTCTCCAGATGCAGTTTTATGGTTGACTTACAACAATGTAAGTCCAATGAAACCATCTCTTCAGCCCCATTTTAGGATGTCTCCCGCACAGCTTTTCAGGCTTTGGTGAACTCCAGCTGCTCAGCATGGCTTGGTGAATCACAAACCCATTTGAGACACCGTAGTGTGTCAGTATTCGTGGCACGTGCCCTTCTGTGTCCTTGCTCCCAATGCCAGGAGGCCACCGGGAAAACAGCAGGAAGGGATTCATAGCATTTGAAAATGGATTTAGTCAGGCACGTATGCAGCACATCCTGCATTGCCACTAAATCCCAACACTGCTGTGGCCTCAGCTGGCCACTCCTACACTTGTACAAACCCACCAAAGTTCCCCAGTCTTATGCCTCCACAGGACACCTTCCCCACTTGAACAGAGCCCCACTATCCCACACTGAGGCACAGACAGCAAGGGGTGGAAGTCACCGGTCCCAAAGCCACACAGCTGGGCTGAGGCTCCAAGGATGACAAATCAAAATCAGGCATGACTCACCTCCTGCTCACCGCCATGGAAACTGAATAATGAGGCACAGTGCTCATTGTTCTGCTCACCTCATCAGGTGCCTAACTCTGGCCTCCAGGCTGGTGGGTGCTGCCCCAGGGCCCTGACTATACCTGGAAGTCACCAGAGTGCTGAAAGGGATTAAAGAGGGGGTATTCTGCGACTTTATAGAAATCTATGATAAACAAGTTTATGCCTTCATAGAAATCAATGAGAGATAAACAAGTTTAACAGTCACAGAGGTCAGAAGTAGACAGATGGGCTTCTCATTTTCAAGAAAATGAGTGTTGTACTCCTGATAACAGCCAGCAGAACAGAAACTTGTGATGGAGTCCAGTGGTGACCCTGGGAGGCTACAGAAATGACTGATAACCAGCCAAAAACAATAATAACAAGAAGGAAAAAAAACACGTATTGCAGGAGCACTTTGGGACAAAGCTGCTATTCCTCTGGTCCCCATGTCTGGTCTGGCAGCATGCAGACCGTTTAGGTTTGCATGCTGTGTAAAGGTTTCACTGCCCAGGTGCCACAAGGCCTACATCCCACCAGGCCCCACCGAAATAGCCCTGCAATGCAGTGACATGCTGTGCTGAGCACACGCCTCTGTGGAAACCTCCATGTCCCCCTCACCCTCTGTGGACAGAGGCAGTGACTCATGGTGAAGCAGAAGGCACTGCTCATTTGGGTTCCGCTCCTGGGTGCTCATTGGCATGAAATAATCATAATGAAAAGAGCTGCCTTCTGCATTCAGGCTCTCTTAAATCAGAGCCCTTTGCTTTTGCGCTCTCTGCTCCTCTTGTGTCACTGAGCTCAGCAGTGCCATTCCAGCCAATTTCCTGCAGAGGTGAGGCCAGCACCGGGCCTCGTCCATGTCCCTGCCATCACCTGGGCTGCTCCTTGGCCCCATAACTCAACTTCTGAGCTTGTCTGAGTTAAATCTGGCAGAAGGATAGAGGTCACAAAAGTAATTAAGATCCTTAATTAAGTGATTAAGCTTCATAAAATAATTCATTTGAGATAGAAGAAAGTGGGGCTATACGCCTACAGGTTCAGCTCAGAGACCTGTTGAGTTCTGCTGTCAGACTTCAGATCCCTTCGGATGCTGACAACCCACCTTCATGAAGAGAGCTGTAAACAGAAGGCAGAGAAATTTGTGTGGGTGTTTGCTGGAGTAACAGAAAGTCTCAGCACTCAGTTGAAGTCAGTGCAAAGTTCAGTCCGTTCCGGCGCGCTGGCTGCAGCAGCTGATGCTCTCAGAGGCAGCTGCTCTCTTGGGGCCTAAATCCTGCTGGTGGGTCATGGCCCCAGGCTCCCACTGGCCAGCCAGTGGCCCATAGGCAGGACAGATTTAATAAAAATGGGTTGCCCTGTAGTGACATCATTTCATGCCACTACATGTGACAATGTTTAAATATATCAAAGAAGGAAATGAAAAATCCTCCTTCGAGAGAAACTAATGGCAGAAAAATGGTAAACAAAACCAAAAAAGACACCCAAAATCTAATACAAAGGGAAACTTTGCTCAGCACTATTCATGAATATACACAAGATAAAAAATGATTTCTAAGTAATTACCACGTTCTACATTCATACAGCCTTGCACATTTACAGTGCTAAGAGAAGTAACTTCTGTTTATCCCAGTAGCCTTCATAAGTGCCCATATGCCTGACAAAATGCCTTTTTCCCAGGAGTAATTTCTTCCCACATCTCTCTTCCTGCTGCCTCTTGTTCACAGTTGAGACAAATTCACAACACAGTCCCAGGTAAGGAAGGATTTGTTCGATCATTCATTGGCTGTGTATCAATTATTCAACACTGACACCATTACCATCTTTTTTTGTTTGTTTGTTTTTAAGAAAACCTTCATTCCGTGGTAAAGATTACTTCTTTCTTTTTTTTTTTTTTTCCACTTATACTAATTGTAGCATTTATATTGCAGTGCCTGCAAGCTCCCTATTGCAATTATTAACAAAGTCTCCCCACCCAATGGGCACTGTGTCTCCATTCCCTGAGCTGCTGAGGTCACTCGTGAAGCTGTGCCACTCTCAGCAGCAGGGCAGGGGGCTTGGTGCCCCTGCCACACTTTGAGCTGCAGAATATCCTGCCTCTATAGCAAGGAAATGCAGCTCGTTGCAACCGTTACTTATTGAAACTTCAATTTCAAGCAAACAGTGAGGTCAGACTTTCCTTCTCATAGCAACTTCTGATAATACCAGGTCTGGGAAGTTTGCTGCTCTAACAGTGCTGCATTGAATAGGCGCATACATATCTGTACACAGAGTGAAGCAGAACCCTGGCTATGTAGTAGACATGGATGTGTGTGCTAAATGCCCTCTAAAGATTGGAAATGTGAAAAGCAGCATCATTTTCTGGAAGACACAGTCAGTGCTGTGCTTCACAGAATAATGCTTATTGCAGTGATATGGCAAGAAAGGAGCCAGAGTGACCTTTGGAAAACAAAGTGTATAGATCTGACCCATATGCTGTGTGGTTACGCAGGGGAAAAGCTGCCAGACTGCTTTGAAAGTATAGACAGTAATGCAAAGCAAAATATAGATTTTATTTCGTTTTTCCTAATCAAATGGAAGTCCAAACGTTCTTCAAGCAGCCAAAAAGCAACAGCGCAATTTGCTGGATGACTGGTCAGCTGGAAAACCTCTTTTGGATAATCCATTCCCTTTCTTGTTCTTGTTTCATATACATAACTTTTTCCTACAAAATGAGCTAATGGCACGGTCACCTAAAATGTTTAAATTTCTCAAGCTGAAAGAATGCCAGCTGTGAAAACTGAAGGAGGAAAAGCCAAATTGTTTTCTGGCACTGCCAGCTCATTTTTGGCTGAAGAACCCTGCTTTGGGTCTGAAGAGCATTGCTCTCTCCCGTTGTGCCAGCAGTAGAAGTGTGCTGCACAGAGAAGTGTAAAGCAAGGGAAGTCCAGATCTGGAGCCTCCAGAACAAGACAGGGCTGTTGGGGAGGGTCCAGAGGAGAGCCATGAAGATGATCAGGGGACTGGAGCACCTCCCCTACGAAGACAGGGAGCTGGGCTTGTTCAGCCTGGAGAAGAGAAGGCTGTGAGGTGACCTCATTGCTGCCTTTCAGTACCTAAAGGGAGCCTACAAACAGGAGGGGAATCAGCTCTTTGAAAGGGTAGATAACAGCAGAACAAGGTGAAATGGTTTGAAGTAGAGGGAGGGAAGGTTTCGGTTGGATGTCAGGGGAAAGTTCTTTACAGAGAGAGTGGTGAGGTGCTGGAACACGCTGCCCAGAGAGGTTGTGGATGCCTTGTCCCTAGAGGTGTTTAAGGTCAGATTGGATGGGGCCTTGAGCAGCTTGGTCTGGTATTAAATGGGGAGGTTGGTGGCCCTGCCTGTGACAGGGGGTTGGAGATTCATGATCCTTGAGGTCCTTCCAACTCTGGCCATTCTGTGATTCTGTGGAAGTTATGCCGGGATCTGCTCTTTCTGCGCATTTCCCCAGCCCACAGCAGCCATTCTCAGTTGCAGAAGAATCCAGCGGCCCCAGGCTCCTTCCTGTCACTATTCAAGGACACACACATGAGTAACACAGAGGAGATGCCATTAATAATTCTGCTGCTTTCTGTCAGGAGCTTCCAGAGGAGCTGTAAAGTTGGGATGCCTGAGGTTAGCAGGGATGTTAATCAACTCATCGGTCCCAAGAGGTACTTCTCCAGTAGCAATTTCACCCTTCACTAAACTCTTCGGTTTTATGGCTAAAATCCCCCTGCTTTTCCACAACAAGAAAGTTGTTCCTCACAACAGGAGCTGTTCAGCAGAATACCGCCATGCGCCTGGCTCATGTGTCTCCTGCTGCTGTAAGGTCTGCCACCAAGCACATCACTCACTGACATTCTGCAATTTGCACTTCTTCTGCTGTGTCTTACACAGGTCCAGCCCTTATGCTGCCAGTCTTGAACTAATTTTCTCTCCAAGTTTAGGAAATCAAATCCTGCTCTTACACTGGATTTCCTATGGATTTGCCACAGCATGGGAGCAGATTTCTTTTTCATAACAGTGTTCTGTTTTCTTACTTTTCAGTACCGTGGCTCAGCAATTGCTTCTTCACTTGTTTAGCATACAAAACTTAGTATACAAATGTCGTAGTACTTAGACAAAGGAGCTCAAAGGACTTGCTTAGGGTTCTTGTTCAGGACAGACAGAGCAGCTCCTCTCAGCAGAGGAGTTGCTACAACTGGAAGTGGGGGTTTCTTGGCTGGCTTCAGGCTGATTCTTAGAGAACAACTGCCAGCAGCTGGGATGTGGGCAGACATCCCAGCAGATTGCACAGCATAAGCTGGTGCACCTCTGGGAAGAGGCAGCAACAATTTAAGAATCCTTTTTCCTCCTGGACAGAGGCATGCAAACCTTCAAAACATTTGGGCTGGTTAGCACGTAAGGAACACAATGCAAATTTGCTATGCTCCTGTTTACAAAAGGGTCCAAAGGAGGGCCCCAGAGACAACACGGGCTGCTGGTGGGACAGAGGACTCTCTTCCAGTGGTTGGATATGCACAGAGCAGGATGCACACAGCCCATACATACTGCAAACACTAATCCCAAGTCTTGCAGCCTGGGCCCGGTTCTGCTGAGCTGAAGATGACATCTCACTTCTGTGTACTTCTCCTCCTGCTGTAGTTGGGGATAAAGCCCTTGAAGTTATCATCACATCCATGATTTGTAGGCTCACCTTAAGGAGACATCATTGCAACACAAAAAACATTCACCAGGAAAGGAATAAATCCAGCCCAGGAGTTGAAGAAGCCATCGCAAAAGTGCCAGGACAGGGGAGATTAAGTTTCATGGCCCGTTGAGATTGGAAGTTGTAAAAAGTCCAACAAAAAGCGAGTGATATTTTTCTTCTGTTTTGACATCGTTAAAATTGCTCCAGACAGACCTAGAACTCAGTTTGCAGCATTGCATCCAGATGTAAGGAAATTATATTGTTTGATGAAAGCTGAATCAAGGGTCTGGTTCTTAGGAATCTCTTAAAAACAAAGATGGACACACTACAGAAGCAAGAGAAGCACAAGCTAAGTAACCAAGAGATGCGTGAGGTAACCTACTTGTGTCTGTCCCCAACATTGCAAGACCCCTCACAAAGCATTAAGACCGGTCAATCTTGCATTTGAAAACCAATATGCTTTTGTTTCTCAGAGAGCAATCTAAAAATAAAATATTAACTAAGCATAACATGCTAAATACATGAGCTGAGATCACTTGCTGGTGGATGAGAATGGGCTTTAGGATAGCTGGGGCACAGGAATATTTATAACTGCAGCCGGATCCCTGAACCTGTCGGTCACTGTGAAAGTGTCCTCCTATGACAGCAGGACTCGAGCAGTGCCAGGACTGCAGAGCCCAGCATGTGACTGATGGCAGGATCTAGGCAGGAATGCTCATGAAAAGGAACTATCATGTCCTGATCCCACAAGCAAAGCCACATACAAATTCAGAACCCAAACACCTCAGCATCCTGCATCGCATTTCTGGCGTTTCCCAGGAGCCAAGCCACAGTACGACTGCTCTCTTTAAAGTCCTTTCCTCTCCAGGCTAATTTGTTCTGTAAGGTGCCTGCAGAAGAAAAATAGAAAAACACGTAGGTTATTATTATACGTGCTCTTGTGGGAGTCAATCTAGGAGACAGTTTATAAAGTCTAAATAAACTCGTAAACTAAGAATTGCAAACAACACTCAAGCTTGACTGTATTAAAATCAAGCTATCAAAGTGTGAATACCCTCTGCAACTTTGTTACAAGTCACAAGGGAAGTTATACCTCCAGCACCCCATTTTCCATTCCTCCATGTGCTTCAGGCAGTACCCAGCGCTGAGATCCCAGCACTGCACACTGTGGCTGCCGGGCAATTAATGTGTGCTGGCACTGTGCCACTGAGGTTTGAGGATGAAGACAGTACCAGTGCTTCAGAGAACATGCTGTAATGTAATGTCCTCAGAGCAAACTTGGCCCAATTAAACAGCTGGATGCATTCTGCAAACAGTAGGAGGGCAGGGTACTGTACTCACAGCCGGTAGCACACGTGGCCTTGCTCCAGGCAGCCCTGCTACTCGCTTGCCTCATAAGTATCAGAAAACCACTTTCTTTCCTTCCACAGAAAAATAATTGCAGAGGTACAAATTAAAAAAAAAAAAAAAAAAAAAAAGGAAAAAAAACCCCAGCAATTTTCCAGAAAAGAAGCACTACAAAAGCCTAGAGAGGGATATATTAAGGCAGAGGGACAAGCCCAAAGTCAGCATCTGTGTACTTTTTGGAAAGCATAATGTGTCTGTGGCCTTCTGCCACTGAAAACACTTCAGTTACATTTCATGGTGGCATTTAATACTTCAGTGTACTCCAAGTATTACAAAGCATGGGTTTGGAAAAGCATCCATCTGCCAGAACACGGCTCTGATCATCTACTCACAGGTGCCTCACCCCAAGCAATCAGATTTATCTGAGCACTTACCAAAAGAATAAGAATGGGAAACTTTATTGGTAACTGGAGAATCTCCAAGAGGACTTTTTACTCAGGCCTTGTATTGGACATACAATTGAGCACATCAGTGGACATGTGCTGTGGAGGCCCCAGCCCAAGCCCCTGGCAGCAGATAGAGCTACCTTACCTCCATCACAGCCTTCCAGCACTGCTGAAGGTTTCCAGGAGCTCAGCTGCCACCAGATGAATCTGTCAGAGGGCACAGCAGCTGAGGAGACGACTTGCTGACAGAGGCCAAGGCACAACAGCTTTGCTTTGTTGTGCTGCTCACGCACAGCAAAGTATGAGCAGCTAGCATCCGAAGGCAGAGCTCTAAAAACAGGTCTTTTCCTTCTGACCTAGACCTGCTTGTGTGGAAAGGGCAGCTTCCAACAGCAGCAGTAACTGGACACCAGTGATTGTCTCCTGAATCCCTGACCATCTGCAGTGACCAGAAACAGAGAGAGTTACTAAGGAAACACAGAGATTTCCTGGAGGAGACATTATTTGGAGCTGAAACCCAATTCCTCCAAAGGAACTGGTCCCATGGTTATGAAAGATGTACAAAAAGCATCAGAAGAAAGTGCCAAGTGTGGTTACTCACTAATTCCCAGCTCTGTATTGAAAGAAAGGGGCAGGAGAAGGGAAGAGGGACAGAATCTGCACAGCAAGAAGAGTTGCTGTTAAGTTTTTTGATACCTGCTGGGCTACAATATACTAGTGCTACTGAGAAGGGAAAAGCTTTCACTATGGATTTAGTCAGCATTCTGCTTCTGAAAGCAGCTATCTCAGAGCTCAAGGAAGCCCCTGAACTTGAAGAGTTAGGTAAGGCCCCATTAGTTAGAACCTGTGAACCTGAAACGAAGCCATTGAACCTGTTCTTTCCAGCACCTTTGTCAAAATACAACTTGGAGCTTCTTGCAGGTATTGTATATCCTTTACTAACAGGGTAAAGGCATTGGATGGCAGTCTGAGAAAACATGCTCAGAGCAAGACATGAGTTTGTTCTGGGGGAAAGAAGAGTACAAGGAGCATGAAATCTCAGCCCCTCAGTGAAGGAGACGTGAAACAATTCCCCTTTCTCCAAGGAAGCAGGGGGAAATAAACAGTCATAAAAACTTCCTGACAAATCAGAAAAAGTGTAAGCGGAGCATGAAAAAGCAATAACAAAAGCACCATCTGAAGGCAGTCCACTGAGAGAGAATTAAGAGGGATGAACCATACCTGCTTTTCCTGTGTGGCTGAGCACACAGCAGCCACCAGAAGAGGAGTAAGCTCTGTGAGCACCATTGCACCACGGACAGTCAGGTCTGCATTGCATACACAGCACATTCAAATGTTTTATGCACAGCAGCTCAGAGAAGTGGGAATTTTTCCCTGTTTCACCATAAGTGTAGCAAAGGCCTTAGGTTTGCAAACTCAGGGGAAAATTGCTAACTTTGACTCAAGTATACAAGCAACTCTGACATAAACTGAAGTTATGCTCCCGTTCACTTTGCACAAACTCAAAATTTGACTTGTGGTTCTGAGGGGAAGCTATTGATGGAAACAGCCCTGCAGAAAGACCGATAGGAATGAACAGCTGAGAGTAGGTGGGGGACAGTGACAATTTAAATCGCATCTGTCACAGCATGTCCAGCTCCCTGTGCCCCCCAGAGTATTCACATTCAAGTCAAGGGGCACTATTCATGTGGACAAGAACTCACCCAACTGTTTGACCAGCAGGTTGCGCAATACCACTGCATCCTCTTGGGACTAGAGAAATGCAGAGACACCCAAGTACAATCACCCAGCCTGCAGACAAGTCTGCTGCTGTTCAGTTCCTTATTGTGTTCAGCTCTTTGGGACAGAAAGGGCCAAAACCTTCATGGAATAAGAAATACTTCTTTGATCCAGCAGCAAGAGATATGCCAGCTAGGAAAAAGAAGCAGCTCATGTATGAACTCTAAAGTATTAACAAGCATTTTAAAATGCACTATTCTCATACTTCAACCAAACAAAAAACCCCTTCAAATTGGTCAGTCCCCTATCACCCTCCATACTGAAGACTCGAGAAAAAGCCTGTTGTTGCCATCTCTAAGGCAAAGTAACCACTACAGGCAGAGAAAACCCAGAAGTGCACAGCAAGTAGTTGTCTACACATACAGGTCTCACTGCTACGAAACAAGTTAGTGCAAACACGGGCAGAAAAGCTGCAGCATCAGCAAACCTCATATTTTGTTCTTTCCCCAACCTCTTCACTCCCACCCCCCAATCTCTGTTCCATACATTTTTCTCTAGCTATGGATGCATGGACTCGAAGTCAAAATTCTGTTAAAAACATTATTACCAAGGATGGTAAGGATGCTTTAAGAGGTTTTACACAATTAGAATAAAGGTTCTAATTAAAGAACCATACAGCTTATATACACTCTTCTTGTGTTACTTACACACCAATAAACATTTCAATAGACAGAGACCATGTATCACAGTGGCTGCATCTGCTGAAAATGCTCAGTTGGATACTTGTGCCAAAACCAAGTTCTTTTGCTTTCTTTCCAGCAACCTGTCCAAGTAATTAGCAGTGGCAGAGCAGTTTCCCCCCAAAATAACTGTCAGAAACTCAAAATACTTTGAAAAATGTGTCATTTTATTTGTACACTTTGAAAGTTGTACATAGAAACTTATAATACAGTCCTGTAAATTTACTCATTGCTAGAAGAACTGCCTGGGAGAGGGAAAGGGATTTATTGATTGATCATCAAGAAGTTAGAGGGGATAAACAAAAAACACAGGCAAAAATTTAAAAAGTTATGGAACTCTTTTGTTGTTGTTGTTGTTTTGTTTTTAATCCCCAGTACAAATTTTATAAATACAAAACAAATTCACAAATTACTTTGAATGCTAAATAAATATCTACTTAATAAACTCGGACTGAATACCTCCAGCCAGCACTGGTACAGTACTTATAAGATATGCTCATTGTACTCATTCATGTGTAGTGTCGAGAAGATATGCTCAAAACAAGTTTTAAACATACACACAGTTTCTTCAACTGCGCTACAGCAGAAGATTTTATCTGAGCTGATAAAGCCCTCAATACCACAGTTCTTACAACATCTAGAGGATGAAAAAAGGTCATTTGGTGCAGGAAAAAAAACCAAAGTATTTCTAGAAGATATTTGGACACATGAATGTATTAAAAATGTACAAAACCTCTGTAAACCAGTACTGTATCCAGTACAGCTATCAAAATTATTAGACACTGAATAAAACTGTAGCAAAGGTAATCTTTCCTACGTTCTCCTGAGTGCTTAATATTACATTGAGAATATAGTGCAGGCCACACTTCAAGGTGGTTAAACAGTTGTTATTGCTTTATACAGGTATGATGACTGCATGATTTAACATTTCATTTCATGAACATAGCAGATTCCCTCAAAAATCCTTTGAAAGGCAGAGGTTAGATTCGTGACTTCTTGACCACAGGAGCGGCATGGTCCACATTACCAGATGTGATAGGAAGTCCCAGCTTTTGAGCCTGGATGTGGAAAAAAGCCTGAAGTCTAGTTCCAGCTTTTGCTTCACTTGTGTTACGAGGGTTGTATTCAAAGCAGTTTGAAAACATCAGTTCAATGTCTTCAATAAACTCCGCTAGTAAATAAAAAAGTAAATAAATGAACTTAGTGCATCTCACATCATCAGATAGCAGCATCATTGAGGAGCATGACACCACTCAACGAGTAAAGAGTTCCCAACACAGATGTCTTTACACATGCATCAAGTATGTACCATGTGTTAGCAAAGTGCCATGTAAACATTCTTAAAACTCCATGATAATCCACAGAAAAATTACAAATCTGGCAATAACAAATGAAGCTTTTCCAAATATTTCATTGATGTCACACACTGACATCAAAAGCTTCCGAAATTACCAGCAGTATCTCAGCAGCTCATTTCTTATCCGTCTGCACATCACACTTTGGTAGTTAAAGATGTAACATTTGTTAAATACAGATCAGTAAAAGTTCTTTCAAAAAAACCCAAGCAATTTCAGCTTCAAATCCGACACAGCTTTATTTTAGGATGAGAATTCATTTTGCAGAGAGAACAGGGTTCATTACCTCTTTCAATGCGTGATACTTACATGCTAGCTTGTATTCACATTTATTCACCTTTTCACGAATTATATTTAAGGCAATAGGTTTTTTGATGATATCATAATAGTCTGGTACCTTTAAAAAAAAAGTGAAGAATTTTATTCCTACAAAATAAACGGAAGTTTAAATTCTTCTTAATTTGAAAGAAAAAGAAAAAAGTAAATCATGCATTGGCATAAAGCTTTTTGATTTTGAACAAACAGAGGAGTCCAAAGAACCACCTCTCTTTCCTGATCTTAATATCAATGTGCAGATATTGCTTTTCCATTTTTTCTGCCATTAAAATTGCAATCACAACAAACATTAGCCAGTAATTCAACACATAAATCTATCCCTCAATACTTTGCAAACAACTGTAAGATCCAAAATTGCATGACCAGATAAAGAGCGTGGTATTAATGCTACTCCAATTGGTTGAGAGCAAAAATAATTTCCCGGATTTTAAAACTTTCATTTTCCTGTAACATATTACAATATTAAAAGTCCATTAACCATGAATAAGGGCCATTTTTGTTCTACTACTGTTTACCTTTTTGCAGTACTCCTCGAAATTTCACTAAGTTATGCTGAAAAAACGGTAGTGAACCTTTCAGTATCAAGCAGGATGCAGTGTGCAAGTACAAGAGATATAGAGTCACTTAGCACAGCAACTGCATGATAAGTGGTAAAGGACAACACGAGCTGCTTAAGCCTTAAGGATAGTGATCATTTGGATCACAGATTCTGAATGCCAAACAAGCAGTGAGGTTAGAGAGCCCTTGTTTTTGTTTTACCCACAGAGCACGGGGGGGAAGGGGGAGGATCATCAACAGTATCATCTTAAGAGCACAACATGTTCTGGATTTGACTTTGTTATAAAAACAAACATCCCCCCGTGCATCACTGAAAATATTTTAAAGCCAAGTTCTTTATTACTGCCCAAAACTTTACCATATTGAGTACAACCTACAAATGAACACAAACAGAAGAATCTGTACAGAAACAGAATTAGATGAACAAGTTTTTCATTCCTTTCCCTCTTGGAATGCTGTTTATGTTAAAACAAAAAGAAACGTAATTTTCTCTTTCTGAATTGCCAGACGCTCACCAGTTGATATACTTTCCACAGTGTCCTAAGCACAGTGAGAAATTAAACCCAATAATTCCAGCATGATGAAGAATATGTAGGACACTCATTAATTTTTCTTCCTGAACTGTCAGAATTATCTTTTAGTGATTTATTCCGGCAAATTAGAAAGCACCAAACTTCAGCATTTTCTTTTCAATATCAGAATTAAATGGAATTCTTCATCCCTCCTTAAGAAGTTTCCTTACATTCACCACTCTTGCACTTCCCAATGCAATTCCACTACTCTAGCAGCCAGACACTTGTCTGGAATTCATTCAAAATCCTCTCCTCTGCTCCTGCATCTTTAATTCACATTTGTAGATCATTCTTTTTGTCCAGATACATTAAGCCTTCCAGCTCCCCAACATCTGCAACTCAAGTTTCAATTCTTCATTTACCAGTTACTACTGCTAATTTTAATAAACACTGAGCACTAGCTCCTGCAAAATGACTATAGCTGCTGTCAGCACAGAGTTGCTCCAGAGAGGCTGAAGAGGACTGGCACTTTGTTAAGGTTGAATAGATCCAGCAGTGTCAAGAAATTGACAAGCCAGTGCAATCTGCAGAAAAACAGATGTGCTTTGGGAACTTTCATTGAGATACCTTACGTAAATGCAGCTTTAGAGGCTTGTATCTACTTTACTGTCAAGTCTAAACGAGAAGGAAGTTAAATTAAGAACTCAGCTAAGAAATTACCTTTTTACTGCATTATAATTAATGTCAGAATGAAGTTGTTCCTACCTTGTTATTTTATTGCAGGCCTGTTCTGAAAATATCTTTGCACAAACTGAGCATAAATTAAATTAATAACCATAAAGCTTACCCATAGCAATGCACTGCTCTGTTTGTTTTCTCAAGTCAAACATTTCACTTTTTAAACTCTTGATATCAAGCATACTTAAAATTTTGCACAATATCACGTCATTCCAAAAATTTCTTGCACCAGCTGAGCTGAAGCAAGAGAGTTTTCCTGAACCCCACTGTACTTTCTGCTTGGGCAAAGCTATGAAGTCCAAGTTTTACTGACAGCAAATAAGATTGTCAAATGTTATCATTACTTCTATGGTTCTGTCAGTTACCTGGATTTTGGAAACCAGTTTCATAAAAGGCCAGCTGTCATCATGTCGTACCAGTTCCACAACAAGTTGTTCAAATGCAGAGAGTTCATGGACTCCTCCTTGACGTCCTGAACTTCTCCTGTTCAATGAGGTCTGAGGAGATGATTCTACAGGAAAGAAAAAAACCAAACACACCTCGCCAGATGAAAATGAAAGTGTGACAAGTAACAATCAAAAGAAAGTGAAACCACATTATCTTGTTGTAAAAAAAAAAAAAAAAAAAAAAAAAGAGGATTTGGCAGATAAAAAGATGCACTGCAAAACAGAGTTCTCAGTCCCTGCATCACAAGAAATGGAGGTAAGACATACAGATTTTTCCTCTTGCTTGGCTGCCTCATCTTACACCCTACCCACTGTAAGCAGGGGCAGATCCCAAGAACAGCAATGTTACACCAGGAGAGAAAAAAAAATATAATCCACATTTAAGTTACAAAATCCTGAAAAGAACTTTAAAGAAAGAAATTTAAATTTAATCCTTAGACTTCTGTCTAGAACAACAGTATATGTTGATTTTCCTTCTGCGTTACTATCGTACTTAGAAAAAAAAACATTGGTTCTGAAGTGTTCAACAGCAGTTTCTTGTCTGAAAACCTAACAGCTCCTGCTTTGGGACACGTTGGGTACTGAAACCACCAACATAACAGTTCCAGGGCAAAACTTTTACAGTTTGGCTTCAGGAATTAACTAGTTTACAGTCTTGCTATTAACCACTAATGTCTCTTTTTCCTGAATAAAATACTAAGCACCAGGATGCTTTTCCTGGTTCCTTTTCAATTCATTGCATTAATTTTGAAAGGACTTTTTCCACTGATTTCAATTTTAAAACTATTTGTTAAACACAGAAAAGCCTTCTTAGAGGAAAAACAGTGTAAGCCACCTGTTCATAACTTACTTTAACAAAAACTCTATTCAGTCAGGTTTTATTTGTTTTCAAGAGTAGTCATGAGGATAGTTACACAGAATAAGCCCAGAAACTCCCAATGGTGAAGGTCAGAAATGGTGTAGAATACAAGGCAGCCACACTGGAGTGCAAGCTGCTTTACACTCTTCAGTCTCACACTACGTCATTTTGGTTTGTAAAAGGTACTGCAGCTTTTCAAGCACTTCCCTGCAATCAAATACCTGGTATTAGCTTAAGAAGCAAGGACACTGTTGGTCCCCTATCAGAAAGATGACATTTGTTACCTTGTAGCAGTTTGTTGTTATATTTGTAAATTCCTAATGTCTCTACCTTACCCACATTTAATAAAAGCATACAAACTCTAAGAAGATATTCACATGGTTTCAGCAATGCATGCATCTTTCAGATTTTCTGTGTACCATGCTCATATTATGTGCAAATATGAAGTTTCAAACATGAGTATCTTCTTGGCAAATGGCATATTTGTTTTTTATATTACCAGACATTTTTTTAGTGTTCCCCTCTGTCATTGTAAAAGAAGGGAATGTTTTGCTGTGGCAAAAATGCCTTCAACCATCATTTCTCACTACCTCTAGTTTTCTTCACTCTATCACACAATTTCAGCAATCAAGTGAACTTTGTTTTCATTCTGGACATTCTAAAGAAAGACATTTCTCTAACCTGTGGATTGTCGTTTTCTGCCTCTTCTCTTGGGCTCACTAACAGGAAGAGAAAGCTTTGGAGGAGCAACTGGGTATTTTCTAACCCGTTCATTAGAGTCTGTAGAATCAACGATTCTAAATCCAAGAGAATCAGGACTATTTTCCAGTGCATTATCAGCATTCTTTCTTCCTCTTCGTCGTCTTCGAGGACTGATTAACTCCACGAATACATCTGCTTGTAATGAACTTTGGCTCTGACGAGTGGTCCGGCTGCTAAGTCTTAAAGTAGGTTTTGTCACCGATGGAGGGGCTGATTTTATTTTCCTTAACCCCCTTCTGGTCACTCTAGAAGATCCTGCTTGCTTAGGTGTATTTTGCTGACTCCTGGAAGCATATCTTCCCTGACGCTGGATGTTCCGACTTGAAAAAGGATTGTTGAGTTTGGCTGCTCTCATTTTTAATGGAAATTTGACCTGTGGTCTTCCATGCTTTGAAGGGCTAAAAAAGAAAAACAAACAAACAAAAAATAATATATTTATTTATCCCAAGACTCCATTCTCCTCTTTTTTCTCAGTTTTCTAATTCAGCATTTAAAAAATTCCCAACAACCCAAGGCTAGTAGTGAACAGGCTTTCACTAATGCAGTCACCCCACTACCAGTCTTTTAAACACTACTTTGAATTCATTTAATTAAATATTATGTGCAATGCATTAAAGAAATGATCAGAATTTTGATCACCCTTGCAGCTGGTGCGAAGTGAATGTATCACATGGACACTACCTACCATTTTCTTAAACTGGCTATTCATTTCTAACAGTAACTGCAACTACTAGGAGTTTTGAACGTTATTAGCTAGGAAATAAATTGCAGTTCTAAAAAGCTGCAAATACAAGTTAAGCTGTAGTCAGAGTCTGTAACTGATATTCACGCCTTTCCAGCCTTTAAAGGAGAACAGAAAGATCTCAGAGGCAAATTTAATTCTCAAGAAGATGCAAGTTGGACCGTATTGAGGTTTTGTTTCAGTCAATTCAAATGACTGTACTGAAGAGACAAAGAGTACTCTCGTATCAAAACTCTCCTTCAGCTTTTTACATCCCTACTGTACATCACATCTATCACAAGAATTACCACACTGAACTACCTGGGTGCTTTTTAATAAAACAAAAAAAAAAAATTAAAATCAGCTACTGCAGAAATCCTCAGTCCTCTCAATGTGACATTATCTTGGATACTTTGTCTTCCATGATGTTCTCATACCTACTGTATGCATGAAGTCCCCTAAAATTCAAATTGTACTGAAGCACTCCAGATTTTCTCCAGAAAATCTTCAGTTTGAAACTCTCCCCACTGTACATTCAAACAGCAGCCATGCACAACCCCAACTGTGATAGCCATCCCTCACCCACACAAAGGTGGAATTTTAATCCAGAAAAGCAACTCTACGTCTCTAAGCCCATTGGAGCTAGCTAGCTTTTTTTTTTTTTAATATATATATTTTTTTAAACTCCATCAGTAAGGGCCAAATTGACAGGAAATAGCTTCCTTCCTCACTCAGCATTAGATTTTCAAGATTGCTTATTTGAAAAAAATTACTTCACCTAACAGTCAAGAGAATATTCCAGTAGGAAATCACTCTAATGGATGCCTGTTTACCTCATCTCTTCTTCCTCCTGAGATTCATCTTCCTCTTCATGTTCTTCTTCATAATCCTCTTCCTCACTTTGTCTCATTTCATCGTAGCTTGCCTCTTCCTCCCCTTCTATTTGCTCAGCCATCTCTTCATCACTTTCCACAGATGGTCTCTGTCTGGAGGAAAGGCGTCTAGAGCGCTGCTTTGGTCGGCACTCTGGACAAAACCAGTCTCCTTCAGGAATGATCTAGAAACAGAAGAAAAAAGCATTATCTAGACATCATTAGCTGTAAGAACTATGCCAATTGTATGTGAAAAGGAAGCACTTATGTTTCCTCCAATACCTTCAGCTTGGGCCTGATACAGTAGGTATGATAGCCTCGATCACAGCCATCACACAGCACCATGCTTTCTGCGTCACCTTTCTTTCGACATACTTTACAGCGAGCGTTGAGGATGGACTTTGACCAGATGACACTTCTATCCAACGTAGACAGGTGAAGGAAGACTTGAGACAAGCTGGTAGAAGAAAGAAGTGACTCTCTCCAGCGATCCAAAACTGTTTTATAGGATCGTCCACCATCGCTGGCATCTTTCATTAGAGAAGAAAATAAAACAAGTACAGGATCAAGCTTCTTTTTCAAACATTTGGGTTGTTGTAGACTGTGAAGCAAGGCTTAGTATTTCAAACAGATACAGAGTAGTAAATTGAGGTAACAAAACCACCTCTGTCTTATCTTTTCAGTACGTAAGTATTTCTTCCTTAGTTTCCCAGCTACCGAAACTCAAGGATTTCACCTTTCAACACCAATTTAACCGTGAACTGCCACTTACATAGGACATAAGACAAAAATCTTTACTTAGATGTCAACCTGGAAACCTAACAATCTGATCCCACTTAAAAGTAAATGGGAAGACACATCAAATTCCCAAAACGTTTTCATTTAAAGTAACTGCTCAGCATTGAACAGAGACTTTACTGGACAACAACAAACAAAACCTCACAAAATACCAACTAACCAACTCCAAAGGCTCTCACACCTTCCCTTGTGGCACAGTCTAGAAGATAGTTTTCAGCCCTCTCCCAGTGCTTCAGTGCCTTTATTCCTATTCTGCACTCTGCCTTCACAGGCATCTGCATGTCAGTATGGTCAGATGCAGTAACTGTTCTGAAGGAAAAATAACTGATTTCTCGGTATTTTATTAGCAATATTACACAAAGGAAGTTGTGATACACACCTAGAGGAAAAACAAGACAGATCTGGGGTCCTATTTAGGTTAGAAATAAATGAGGGGCAGGGGTGAGAAATCAAGTTACTTTTCTTGAAGACGCTTGGTTTTCGATTCAGGCCACTGAAGTGGTCCCACAGAACAGTGAAAGGAGCGGTACAGAACAGGAATGAGCAGCTGGGAATTGCAGAAGCAAACAGACTGTTTGAGGAGGTAAAAAAAAAAAAAAGTATGAATTACACCCCACAATGCTGCTGCTATGCAGAAAAGAAATTTGAGTATTGAAAGCTATTTCTCATATTCTAAATCAAGAAGAAAAAAGCAGTACTTTTAATTATAGAAATTTCTAAAGATGTCCCTTCTAAAATTGACATTGCAGTTATTACTGTGATCTCCAGCTCATTAACAATGTACTTAAGTAAAAAAAAAATGCTACCTTGCCTGCTCTACTAATCACAGTGGGCACAGGAATGGCTTGCAATCTAGCTGTCTGCCAAATGGTTTCTCCTCAGAAACAGGAAAAGAAAAACATCTAGTAACAGATAAAATGAAAGAACAAAAAATGAGACTAATTACTTCGCTGGCAAGGCCTTTCTGCCTTCTCGTCTACTGTCTGCCAGGATTTGCCTAATCTTGCATATATTTGCATTAGCAGCAAGCAGCACAAGAGAAACAATGAGCAAAGGCAAAGGATAAACAGGCAGCACAGTTTCATAAATAACATTTAGTCACTTTTGAACTACAAATGCAAATCTGAATTTCTTAGTATTTCTACTACATCCTCAAGTCTTCCTTTCTCAAATTCATTCTTCCTATACATAGTAGGCAAGCTCCACTTGTAATAAAGCTCTCAATGTATTATTTAAAATTCAGTAGGAACATTCAAACTGCTTGTCAGGACACCACACTAGAATTTGAAACCCAACTCAGTTCTCAATTCTGCCACAGCACGATTCTGGCAAACACAATTCTTCTTGAGTGTATGTACATTTTGGCAAGCACTTCTTTTGCTTCCACTGGCAGCTTGAACATCATTACATTTTCACTGGCAGCTATTTTTAACCTGGATTGGTTCATCAATAGAGTTCATCACACAACACAACAAATACATGCACTGCAAAACTTACTGCTCTGTTGTATTGCAGAGATCAATTACTGACCACTGCCTGTTTAAACACACCCCGGTGCTGAAAGGAACATGCCAAATGGCACCCACTGCTTCAGTTCCCAACTCGTAAAACACAAGTAACGCTTTTTTCTTCCATTTATCATCTTTCTCATTTATATGGCTAACTCAGAGGGAAAAATGGCCTCTTCTTTTGTGTCAGAGCAGCTCTACATTGCTCAGTGGGACACCTCTCAGCAAACTAAGCCGTCCAAGCCTTGCTACAATGCAAATGAAGTTGTTTGACAGATCTATGCATTCATCTATCAATAGCTAATTAAGTTCAGGGAAGGGTTTTCCATCTCAGTATTTTTAGAAAGGATATGCAGTGGCACAATGCTGCAAGGTTTCCAAAAGGGAAGGAAAAAAAAAAGGAAAAATAAGAAGAGGCATTAAAAATGGGGAGGGGGGTGGAAGGATTATGTGAATATAATAAAAAGAAAATACAGTTCCTTATCTCTGGGTGCAGAATTTTGTTTTTTAAACCTTTGATCTGTATTTGAATTACTTTCAATAACATTTATACGTCAGTATTTACATGGCAAGTCCTTCAGTATAAGGAACTGACTACACAAAAGGATGGGAAAACTGAAAAATATTCAATATCTGCTAATTCTTAGCATTACAAGTAAACATTTAAAATTTACCATCTCTCTGACTAGTCTCGTCTTCCACTTTCTTCCTCTTTTTATACTCCCTGTGGCTCCTTTTATTATCTTCTGCTTTACCTAACATTAAAGTCATACAGTTATTTCAAATACTTCTTTTTCTTTTTTTTTTTTTTTTTTTTTTTTTAAGTGTGGTCTTTTGTTGTTGGTTTTGTTTTGTTTTTTAATATTAATTCATATTATCCATACTTGCATAGTCTAAAAATGTAAATAGAACAGTGGTTACCACATGCATATAAAAGACGACAGGCAGGAAAGGGTAAAAGAATAATGTGCAAGGAGTAATTGTGTAACTCAGGATTCACTTTGACTCCCACTACTAGCAAATACAGTCTTAAAGCTCTTTAAGTCTATCCCACCTTACCTTTGTGTCCACCTCTGGTAAGAATGGCTATAAAACATCTTACTGCCCAAAAGTTTCTTTCTCAGCAGACAACTTGTCTGGTTTATGCCTTCTAACATCTTAAAAATATAGCTTTTCGTGGCCACGGTTGGCAAAGACCAAGAAAGTTAGCTTAACTTGGTCATTTCATTTGGACAGACAAGGTATTTGCATGAAGGCACATTCTTTAGAGCTAAATAATGAAGTTACTCTTCCAAGAAGGGCCATAGTAAGCCCAATCTGATCCAAATGCAAGATATCTTCTTTAAATGTCTTCTTTGAAGAGCAAATAAGACCATTTTCATCAGGGGGAAAAAAAAAAAAAAAAAAAAAAAAAGCTTCCACCTTCTCTGACTCTACACATGAAACTCTGCAGGGAAGTAATGAAAGCACAAGAGTAAACGTCCATATATACAAATCCTCTTCCAGTCCTTTGCTAGAAGATATCTGATACTGTTATGGTGAGGACAGTTATAAGCAGAAAAGGAAACAACTTTGAAAGTAGAGGAAATTAAAATAATCAAACTCTAGAAAAGAATGCAACACGGATGAACAAAAGGAAGCAAAAAGCACAAGTTAAAAAGGACATAAACTGTTGCCAGTATCGATCACCAAGGTGCTTCCATGAATTAGAAATGTATGGAAATCTGTACTGTACATGAAAGATGTTTCAAGCCTGTATTCCTGCACTAGTGCAGAAAGCAGAGGCTTTTCTCTGGATCGCCTCACTGGATGCCAGAGTGACCAAATCACTTCGTTTTTAATTTCAATTTTCACATCTCTGTCACAGGAATGAGACTTCTCCATAAAAAGTATTTTGAAATGTAAGGAAAGGTAACTCATACTAAGAAAAAACAGCAAAATTCAAAACAAAATAACTAATATTTCTTCCCTCAAACATTTTTTTTGAGAAGTGATGCTTCAGAGTTTCCATTAAACAGCTTACATTTCAGGGAAAATAAAAAAGAAATTGCTTTTATTACATTTTTAGTGCATAATTCTGCAGGAGAAGCGTATAATGAAACCTGCACTCTCCTCCTTCCCCCCATTTTTTTTTCCCCCCCATTATCCCTAAATGCTACCTAGGACTGTACTGAACAAAGAAAACCAAAATTTTCAGTGTGTAACGAAAGGATTTCTAAATCACCATTCATAATTTAAAAATGATACATTACAATTCAAGTAACGAACTGCTAAGTTTTATCACCAAAGCACAGAAGATTAACAGCTATCTAGCATTTCTGCAAGGCAGAGGGCTGTTTCTGGAGTTTCTAGATCTCCTTTTGCATTGCTATCTTCTCTGTCAGTCTTTTCTCGCTCTTCAACTTGAATATTTGGCATGCACCTCAATTCTAAACTTATCAGAATCACCAGCAAGGCTCTCGGATGCCTGATAAAGACTTAGAACAAAGACAGACCAAAGAGGAGCAGCTGGTCCTTTTATTACTCTGCTGGGTCCCTTTGTCTGCTCTGCACCCTGGAGGCCACCAGGATAAACTTGCCGGTGACAGTGAATTTCACTGCCTGTCTTCAGTACGAGCTGTAAATAGAATGAAAACTAAAAATTTAAGTGTGGCTTCAATTCCTAATGTAAGCAGAGCAAATCATGTAAAGGGGTGAGGGGACAGAGAGGAAAATAAATGACACAGCAAAAGCAATAGCTAAAATAATGAAGACAGAACAAGGTTTGCAGAAATGCAATGGTAATCCTTTTACCAAAAGTGCTCTCCTGCCCTGCTACCAAAGCAGAATTCATGGCACTTGCTTGCCTTGCCATGTTTTTTACTTCAGTGATAATTAAGTTTGCCTAGAAAGATGGCTCTGCGGAGTACTTTGCTGAGTTCCAACTTCTAAAGTTAGAACAACTATTACAAAATGTCCCATTAGAAAAAAAGCATATAGACACTGATCTGCATAAGAGCAGGTAACAAAAAAGCCTACAAAAACCACCTATTTGTAAACTGAAAATTAATTGCTGTCCTCAGAATACTCCTGGCTACTTCCTAGCCAAGTACTAGTACTTAGTTCCTAGTACTTTCTATACTAAGAAACAGAACTTGCTCTGGTAACACAAAAAGACATTGTTTCCAAGTAAGGAGTTTAAGCTGAATATAAGAATTTGCAAGTTTTGGTCTGCTTTTTCATTTTCCTAAACATATCTGAAATACTGAAAGGTTATATTCAGAAAAGGCAGCATCCAGAATTGATGCCTGACGCTCAGAAATGCCTACATTTGCCAGTCACCTCTCTAGCACACAGTTTTCCTTGATCCTTACCAGGTCCACCTTCTAGTCATGTCCAAAATATCTCATTTCACAACATCTTTCATAGAACTGCCTAAAAGTCATAAACTCCATTACGAAATAGTACGTGTTTCAGGTCTCCTTTACTACAGAGCTGTTCAAAGAATCCTCTAAGGAAAGAACTAAAAACTTGCTTCCATTCACATTTATCTCCTATTAGGAGAACATCATTACACAATCAAAAAAATATGAGATGCTTCGCACAAAGGTGAAACAATGAAAAGGGAACCTGACACTGTAGCTTAATGCAAAACTACAAAGCCAGAACAAAGCCTGGGATCCCTTCCTGCTCCCTGAACTACACACGTTATCCCATACATTACAGTTACCTCAAAGCAGAAGAAACCCTCAGGCAGTATGTTAGTATAAACAAATATGAGATTTAAGACATGTAGATGGTGTAAGACTGCTTTCCCTGTATACCTTTTCTACCATACTGTATAAGGTCTCCAAAGGAAAAGAAGATTCCCGAGCTAGAAACAACAGCTGCATCATCATCATCAAAAGGATGGACAAAAACAACTATCATCATTAGACTACAGCAGAGCTGGAACACCTGAAAAAAACACAATGAGGACTGAAGTAATGGAAGTCTTTAGCAGGGATACTTTTGCCTATTAGTCCTTTCCATTCAACTCAAGATGCTCAATCTATAACCAGCAGTCATTTTTTCCCTTCAGTATGGACTGCAGCATATTTGCGGCTATCAGCAAAATGCTATTGCCAAAATACTCAGAGGCAGTTTGGAAATGGAACCCTACAACGCACGACATATTTACAACCCACACACGCAGAGTAAGCGACAAACTCTGGATGTGCTGTAACTAACTGCATCCAGCTCACTCAAAACAAGTTACATCAGGTTGGGCTTGAAAAGCCAGGACACACTGAGTTGACCAAGCACTTAATGAAGTAGAAGTAGTTTAACGCTCTACATTTTGATCTCTATCATGCGCAGCATTTTCTTCTTCTGGACATAGTCACACTGAAAACAAAAGTTTGTGGAAGGAAACGCCGTCAGATTTTCTGGCGATAATTCCAGCTCAAACTCACTTTCAGCAGCAACTGATATTAAGACTTGAGGCTCCGTGCATGAGCAGCAGAGACACACAAGCAGTCTGGGGTCAGTTTAGATCAACTGTGCCACAGGGCACCAATGTCTAGTGAAAATACAGATTCTGGTGTATGAACATCTTGAACTGTTGCAGCAAAGTCTGTCAGAATCTAAGGACTTTGTGTGCAATCACAGCATCTGTGTTACACTGGTAACCCTGCAAAAGCCCTAAAGATGTAAGGACTAAACTAGCTCAGCTGGGGCACAAAGCACTCCTCAGTACAACAACAGGAGGCTTGCTGGGATGGCTGCCTCAGGAAGGATGCACATCTCCAAGCAAACCACCAGTCCTGAACTGAAAAAGGACCCAGATAAGGATTCCAAATACTGAAAAACACAGCCACCATACAAACTTCATAATCTGTCTTTCACCACTAGAGCACATCAGATGAATTCAAGTCACGCTATAGTTGCATTTCGATTTTTCTCCAACGTTTCGTTTCTGAGCATAAATACAGGATTTGAGAATCTGAGAGTTTGTGGTTTGAACTAAGTTTCATAAATATTCTGTTATTGCTAAACCAGGTGCTCTACATAAAACTGGGGCCACGCTGTTTTCACTGAAGCAGTATATAAAGGAAGATAGGCTTTTACAACCTAAACACATAAAATGAACTCATGGTAAAGTTGCATGACATGCTGCTCTCAACAGCAAGGCTGGATTATATCCCCAAAGGAAGCTCACTCACTGCTGCCTAAGGGTATGGCTCATCTCCCATACAGCAATAAGTCAGCTATTTGCATCTTTCACAAGACTGCATGTTTCAGAGGGAAGCATTGGGAAAAAACAAAGATGAAAGAACACCTTACACCAAACTGGAGACATAGTTTCAATCCTGAAAGCTTACCAAGAGGTGCTTTGAGAAATCTGCGCTCAATTCCTTGTTCTATCTGAAGCAGTGCAGATGCTAAGCAGTGGACCACATTATTAACTGGCTGAGGAGTACTTGTACTTGTTGATGCAGCACTTGGAGCTTCAGTTTTCAATCCAATGAGCCTAAAATAATAATGTATTAAACACATTTTTAACATACTTTCAACTCAACACCACAGATAGTTGCTTAAGTCTGCATCCACAAGAGATTACATTTTTTAACCTAATTTGTATGCATAGAATAAGGACATGAATAGATACTGCTCAGATGTGATTAGTCATACCAGTCCTCTGGTTTGCTAATTAGTTTAGCTAATTAAGATAAATCATCCTTATGTAACAAAAATAACTAAATTTCAAGAAGTGTGGATGCTAAATTTTGTAACAAATCATTAAGATTTCCAGAGGATTTCATCAGCTATTTTATGATGAACTTCTACAGGGTAGTCTCTTATTTTTTTAAATTTAAGAAAAAGAAATTAGAAATAAAAATCAAAATGCTCAACACCCATAGCAAGTTACTTACACATATTCGTAATATTTTCATTATGCAAAGTATCTTTTTATAAGTTAAGTATGAACAAATGAACTTAGTTTCAGCGACAGAGATGAAATCAGAAACTAAGCCTGTATTTCACATAGCCATATTTCACAAAGCATATGCCTTTCCCTCAGGATTTGTAGAAGTTTCAGCCTCAGAACACAGAGCAGCTAAGATCCTGGCTTCAGCAACTCTGCTGAATGCAACAGAACACAATGCCTTGAAAGGGATGTGCTGTGGATGTAGAGTTCTGCGGGTTTTATTTATAACGCTTTTAATAATAAATAACATTTCTCAATAAGAATAAAGTCATGTTTCCAATAAACAGCCTTCTTTTTTGAACAAAGACTAAGCAATCATTTCAAAGCATAGTTAATCTTTCCCAGCCACAAGCATTAAGTATAGCGTAGGAGGCCAACTTACACTAATGAAAATAAAACTCAGCTTCTATTTGAGGTTATTAAAAAAAAAAAAAAAAACACAACCAAACAATAACAGAAAAAACAACCAATAAAGAGTGTCTAGATTGTGCTTTATTCTGACGGATGTGCAATGCTTTTGTTATCCCTTTCCTTACTTCACACTTAAAAGCTGTTAACTATATTTTGCAGTCACATACATTTAGAGAGCCTGAAAGCAAGCAGAAAAAAGCTGCATACTTATTTGCATTTCACTAGTCATACTCCACAGTCTTAATGAGATGTCACTTGCTCTGGGTGGATTAAAAGCTCAGCATCAAAAGGAATCTGTCGCACGATTCCAGAATCCTATAGTATGCATGAATATGCAAGACTTTAACATTAGACTACCAGCAATTCAGAAATTTTGATGGAATCAGTATCAAGTGCCAAAAACAAAGCAACAAGCTTCTGCAGTTGAACAGAGAATCAGCAAATGAAGTAAGTGCCCAGGGTAACTGGGGACAGGCAAATTCCAGCTTCTTGCTGCATTAAAACAGAGGAATATTTCCCCATTGCAATTCTTAGAAAGCAAGCATCTGTAAAACGTGCCATTGACACAATGCTGATGACCCTACCTATTCTCTACACAACTGGAGAACTCATTCAAAAGCAGAGTCTTGTTTTAAAATACTATTTCAATTCGCTGGATTAGAACAGGAAAAATCTTAAAGAATCTTAAAACTTAAATTCCAATATTCAATTCCGGATTCAAAATTCTATCCACAAATACTGTTCTCATAAAAAGAACATTTCATTGCAAAATGCACAAGCAAACACTACGTTAGCCTGCATCCAATGAATCTTATTTCCTTGCAATATTTCAATATTTACTTAATAAATATGAAAAAACATCTTAAAGGTTTCTTTAATCTTGAGATTAAAGAAATTAATCTCAATTTCTGCAAAGAAAGCAATTTCTGAGACTAAAATATTTACGAATATTCACAGAAAAGTCCTAGCCTCCATTGGTTTACAACAAACATCAATTCAGTGAAAGTCTCTAATCTTTCCCAGAAGATTGTTTAGAAAAAAAACAAAACATTTTGTAGTTGCAAGACTATGATTTGAGGTTGAAGTTTGTTCTACAATAGGATTAGCATTATTAACATTACACGATGATATCACTGTTTTGCTGCAGTGCTAAAGGCCAATTCAGACCATGGCCAGTTTAATCATGGCTGTATAACTCATGAAGAGGTACATTGTACAGTTCAGCTGACAATCATTACTACCATTGTCCATTTTAAATACTCTAAAGCAGAGTTTTTATTCTGGAAAACAAAACATATTGGCAGAATCATTTTTCTCTGTATTTTAAGTGATATTGAAATGAATTCATCAGCTGTTGGTAAGAGATGTCAAAATAAAACTAAGACACCTGTTAGCAATAGGACAGCATAGTTTACACAACAAAGCAATGCAGAAATAACACACTTTACAACTCAAATCTTAAAATGTATCTGTTGAAAAATACCAAGTTATAGAAACGGAGAGTAAAAAGTCTGAATGTGAAAAATTGGAGTACTGGTAGAAAGATCAAATAGAAGAGCTGTTTAAATTCTAGTTCTTACCGGTCTTTAACAATAAACTTATCTTGGTCATCAGTTTCCATTTCTTCAGATTCTTCATTCACAGTTTTAATTATACCATTTTCTTTATTTTCATCATTTAGAAATTCATACCGCCCGTGTTCTAAGGCTGCTCTCCAAGACTGCCTGTCTGTAACCTGAAGCAAACATACAAATCATATGTTTCCAAAGAACAACAAACTTTTAGTGCCAATTACTGTCTACACTTAGTTTAATTACAGTGTCAGTAAAAACCACAGCACACAGGAGTTCTCATTTGAGTTACAGACTTGATGGCACCACTGTGCTCCTAGGTGCTCTATAGTTCAAAAATACCTTAATAGCTCCCAATGTTCCTTGGTAGATCCTGTCTTCAATGTCCAAAAGAAAGTCTCTGAGTCTCATTTCAAGTTGCTTTTCTGCAGATATTTGGGATGCATCATGGGCATTCTGCATCCTTCCCCGTACTGGAGGAGGAGGTCTAATGTCACTTTGAGGTTTGTCTGCAATAATACCAAATAGCTTTCCGTTAGGGGAGTTGGTTCCTTCAAGAAGCCGGCAGTGGAGGGAGCAGAGGCAGCACAAGGCAGAACAAACTCAACGCACAGGTTCAAAACTCCCCTCCTACAGCAACACTTGTCAAAGCCAACATCTCCACACTACTCCGGTCAAACAGCATCCTGGTAAGAGAAGATCTAAAAGACCAGCATCTGTGCATCTCAACACATAGGATGAAAAATTATTGCCAAAGACAGAAGAATGACTTTTAAAATTATCTACTGCTTTTGAAAGCACTCAATCATTAACAACTCTGCTAAGAATACAAGAGAAAAAACAAGTCATACTTCCCAGTATTTCCTGTATTTGTACTATCCTTACTCCGCTGGATAAGCATAATTCATTTCCTCTTTGTGCATTGATCTTTATCACCACATTTAAAACATACCTGTGCAACTGTCAAGTCACAGAAACTGAGAGAACAAATTACAGTTCCTTTTAACAAACTAACCTGTAAAATCAAACAGGTAAGATGCCAGGGGAATGGACTATACTGACTGAAAGCACGCACAGATTCTAAATCAAACTTCATAAATTTGTGTAAGTGGCAAACATCTTTTCAGAGGATTTACCTTAAATTCACTCAATGCAGTGATGAGGAGGAATATGGAAAACTTAGGGGCATTCGATAAAAAGTGCCTTAAAGCTGCTGTTGAGAAAGTCACAAGGTGAATTTCTACAACACTTAAGTGCACACATCTACACTCTGAAACCCATTACTGTTCTGCTTCCTCTTCTTGTAGTGAGCATTTGCCAAAGGAGAAATGACAAAACAAACAAACAAAAGAACCCCCCACAAAAAAAGAAAACCTCCAGAAAAAAAAACCACCATCCCATCACAGCATTGATGTTAAACCCACCTAACAACCAATGCAGCTAAAACCACTCTTTCATTATTCCCAAAGGTTTTGGTATGACTCTCAAACATGCTATTTTTTCCTTGTTCACAATACTCAGGTCAGCAAAAGTTTTTTTTATGCATTATCAAAATGTGGAACTGCATGTCCCACCTACTCAAAAAAATCAACCAGAAATAATTGCCTCCTTTTGTGAAGTTTTCATCTCCAGTGTCATATTTCATCTTTCCTTTCACTACACTGAAATGGGGATATCAGTTGATCAATGCTATGATTTACCTATAATAGATATTAATCTAACTCCAAATAAATCTTCTCCCAGTGTTTAAGTCACTAAGCAGACAGAAAAAAAGAAACCACTGCTTTTTAGCACACATCAATTCTCCATAAGCAAAAAACAAAAAAACAATACAAACATGTTTTCCATAGAGCAAAACAGTGTTGAAAAACAATTTCTGGTTCTCAGGAATTATTTAAAATTAAATAAAACTTAGAAGGTTCTAAAATATTATATAGCAATTCCAACTGTGGAAGTAAGTTAAGACCAGGAACTCTTCCTTTACCTGGAATATGGAATTTTTCCACAGGAAAACTGCTTAGTTGTTCATAAATTCTATTTTTCTCTTGTAAAAGAGTTTCTTTTAAGGCACTCTCCCTATGTCCTCGGGAATTGAGAGCCTCTAGAAGTTGGTCCAGTTGTTCCCGAGAACTGTAAAAGCACCAGCGGTTTGGTTTATATACTGGCCTTGGCACCTCTACAACAACACTGGTGTGTGAATCTTGGTCAACATTGGAGGTAGATTCAGAAGATTTCAAAGACTCTCCAGTTTTACTGAATACCTGAGGTTCATTTGTGCAAGACTGTACACTATTCTGAAAGGAAGAGGTTCGAGGCAACAGCATGTCTTCTGTGAGACCAGAATAGTCCTCTTCTATAAACAATCCAGGAACTGAGGGGAAAATCCAGTAGCGTCGGTACAAACGGTCACGACCTAAGGGAGTAATATTTGTGCAGGCAGTTGCATTCTGTATCTTCTCTAATAGTTCTTTCTCTTTCTTTTGTTGCTCCTGTTTTAAAGCTTCCTCATCTTCAGCAGTAAGAGGTTCACTCTTTTCAGAAGTATCTTCTTGTCTTGTAAATTCTTTAAATCCATTTTGCCCTCTCCTTCCTAAAAGGAAAAGGAAGAGTGATAACCATACCCATAAATTCTTTCTTTAGCTAAAATAAATCAGTGTACTGTTTTCTTTTGAAATATCTGTTGTTTTTGCAGACTTCTAACAAAAAGAATGAAAACCACATAATAGCCTGTTAGATTAGATTCTTACAAGGTCACTGAGGTATATTAACTGTAATTGTTTGTCAGGCAACAACAACTTGTTTGTTTGGTGGTTTTTTTTTTTTTTTTGTTATCCAAACAGCAAGCATGGAAGATGAGAAGAAATGAAAGATCACACAGATGACAGATCTTAAGAGGCCAGCTAAATGCACTATGTTTATGATCTTTTTTTTTTTCTTTGTAAGTTTACATAAATTCATATTTTCTTAAGTTCATTATAACCAAGAACTTCCCAGTTGCATGCATGCCTGTGTATGTAATGTGCACGCATCCACATAAACGCAGGTCAGAGCATTACCTCTCCTTCCTTTTTTGTTTGGTCCCAGCTCTTCTTCATCCTCAGTCACTGTGTCTATTTCTGGCTCTTTACGTTCAGTTTCCTTGCTCTCTGTACTGGTATCAAGGTCCTCTCGTTCCTCCTCCCTGGTATGATAAAATAATGAAAAAATGTGACTAGCTGACCAACCATATATTAAAAACTGAATGGAAAGAGAATGACACACAGTACAACACTGTATCTTCAACATAAATAGTATTTTAATATTAAAAGAACACTCAAAGTAACTCACTGAGTTGAAACTACAAAGCTTCATGTCTGAATACTAAAACCAGCTCTTTGGTATTCACTCTTCCATTTAAAGAGCATTACGGTAATCAGACTCTGACTGAAGATATCTATGTCTGTATGTTACCTCACACAGCACTTTTTACAAAATGTTTATATTTCCCCTCATTCAGCAAACAATCAGACTTAGAAAACTACATAAAGCCACCAGTATGTAACATCTATTATTTACCATCCCCCCAACCCCACAGTTATAGCTTCAGAAAAATAGCACAAATCTGACTTTGGCTCGTTCTCATCTCTTACAAGCAGATTTATTTAACTATCTTCCTCAAGCCGGTAAAGATATAGTTTTGCATGTATGCTTCCTTGGTTTTCTGTTGTGGTTTCCCCTCCCTCCCCTAGAATCACATGCAGTTGCATACGCATGAATCTCACCACCTGAAATCATACAAATTTAGTTTCAATATCAGAACAAAAATCTTAGTTTTATGGAAACATATGGGGCAGCATAGCATTTAAAAGTGCTATTAAATTTGATTCATAAACTGTTATGCAAGGTCAGTATTTTTAGTTCAAATCAAAACAATTATTTTTTTTTTTTTAATTATAAAAACTACAGTGGCCTCTTAAGAAAGTCTTCATAGTACTGAAATCAGTTAGATATGTAAAAAATACAAATTGGATTTTTTCAAGTTTCTCATCTATAAAGTTGTCAAGCTTTCAACAGACTAATGAGTACAATTAAAGTTAAATTAACTTTATGAAAGCAATTTTATTTTTAATTCTACAATACTAAGTTGAAAAAAACATTAATAATACCACATATCATACCCAACAGATACTTCCACAGCAGGATTTCTTTGCTCTTCTTCCTTCAGCTTTTCTTGTTTCTCTTTCATTTTTAACTCTTGTTCTTTCAACCTCTCTTCCTTCCTCTTACGTATCCTAGCAGTAATAAGAACACAGAAAAATCAATGGCAATTAATCTAGAATCTGATCCTTTACAGACATCATCATCTAAAAATAACATTTACATGGAAAGCATAATGCTAAGCACAACATTCACTACTCTCTAGGGTCTCATGAACACAGCCTAAAATATAAGCTGTTTCAGTGCTTCTCATACGCCTTTTGTAACTGTGGAACTAGCCTAATTTGTGTCAATAACATTTAGCTTCCTGTATCTTAGTTCTACCTTGCTGCTGCTGCCTCCCGTTCTTTCCGATGCTGTTCTGCCTTCAATTCTCTGAACTCCTGTTTTGCCTGTCGTAGTACATCAACAGAGTCCTCAATGAAATCTCGAGTGGAGACCAAAGTCAGAAGTTTCCCACAGAGAGCATGAAGAATCTTCATCTTTTCTCCTAATAAAATTCAGACAAGCGTTTATATTTCATCACACAACTCATAAACACCCCTCCTCTTTTATAAAGATGCACTGAATTACTTCGACAAAAACTACATGACAAGTAGTCAGATAATCTCTAACGTTTATTCTCTTTCATTACCTGGCAACAAATCATACACTGAGGTACTTGAAAGTTTCTTCAAGAGCCCAGGATTACTTAATCGCAGCTCCATGCAAGCATCATCAGTAGCATCAAACCCTCCTCGTTTCTGGTAGCGGTATTTCGCATTAGCTGATGTTACATCAGCACCTGATGCTAGAATGTGAAGTCTGAGAATCTCAGAAAGCGTGCAGCTATCAAGATCCAAGTTTTTCAAATTGCAGCCTACAGTTAAGAAGAACAAACAGTTATTTTACATAGACATTTACACACACATAAATATAAAAAGTATGCTTTAAAATACAGAGTAAAATAAGAACAATAACAAAACAAGAAGTGAAACCCACACATACCCTGATGTAACTGGGGCCATGCAGCTGCCAAAGTTGCAACTGCAGACAGTGCAGATTTTGTGGGGTCTGCATCTTCATCCAAAGCCTCTGTTAAATCTTTAAGAAATAAACACTTTATTCTAGTGCAAGTAAAAACTTGTACTGTGGAAGGGAGGAAAGCAAGTCATTGTTTAAAGTTGCAGACAAAGCGAAGAGGCCCGATATTTACAAATCAATTCCAAATCAGAAGTAATATATCTTTAAATGCAACTAAAAGCTAAGGACATGCACCACATGCTACACGCTGCTCTCCCTATACACGTAAGCTGCTAGAGCAACTGCAATGCACAAGACATGCACAATAGCAACATTAAAAGCAGTGGAAACAAATTAGGATACACACTTGAAAGCAAAAATAGACAATGCAAGAACACCTGTATTTTGCTTCCTCAAATGAACTGTTAATTCCTATTATCATTTAGAGAAGACCACCAAAACAAGTCAAACGTTTTGATGCTGGTTATCACTATTCACTCTGCACTTTTAATATGCAACTTAGAGATAAACTGACTGATCTGCACAGATGCCATTACTAAGATTCAACAAGAAACCTACAAGAAGCATCTACACTTAATAAAGAAATCACAAGTTAGCAAACTGACCAAGAAAGCAGGGGAACTGAAAGGCAGAAACAGCAAAGTTCCTGTTTCTTAGAAAAAAGTTTCCTTAGCACTTAGAGGTATTTCTCCAGAGGGTTGACATCTTTCTTTCCAGCACTGCATGCTGTTTGAATAATTTCACTTAATTCACTGTAATCATTAAGCAATTTCAAAATCACCAACTGAACAGAGCCACAATTCCGAACTAAGACTACATAAAAAGCAAATCAAGCAAAACTACTGTGGATTATATCATTTGAGAACTGCCACCTAGACATTACAAAATTAATCTCTTCATCTTCCATTCTCACCTTATCTGTACGCCACCATTTGAAAAAGTACTACACACCAAAGCCCTATACTCTTAGAGTTTCTGCAAAAGAAAACACCATCCCTAGAGAATTTAAGAGAGCTAACACTCAGGCTGACTACTACCAGTTTGGTTAGCCAGAATTACAAAGGTGAGAACATCTAATTCTGTTAAAAGAAAGAAGCTGTCTAAGTAGAATTATAAAACTAAAAAATTAAAAAAATAAAAATTAAAAAATAAAAATTAAAAAATAAAAATTAAAAAATAAAAATTAAAAAATAAAAATTAAAAAATAAAAATTAAAAAATAAAAATTAAAAAATAAAAATTAAAAAATAAAAATTAAAAAATAAAAATTAAAAAATAAAAATTAAAAAATAAAAATTAAAAAATAAAAATTAAAAAATAAAAATTAAAAAATAAAAATTAAAAAATAAAAATTAAAAAATAAAAATTAAAAAATAAATAATAAATAATAAAAAAGGCTTTACATTGAAGTAGAATAAATATAATGGACAAACTGCCTTGCCCATAACTTTCCCAAACTAGAAATGAACAACATATTTTTGCAACTGTTACCCTCATGTAGTGAAATTAAAACATGGTAGTTAGATTGCTATTTCTAATCAACTAAAGAATCTAATCAGTCATCAACTGTTCTATGATTACCCAATAATGGAACCCCTGATTATATTGCCCTAGCAGTGTTCTCTCTCAGTACTTAGACTTGTTAAATTCTTTATAAGATAACTGCCAAAGTCAACTGTAATTATTATGTAGTCCAAATTTTTAACCCTGCATCTCATCTGTAACTGAATTCAATTAACAACAGCAGCTTCTATTGCTGAAGATAGCATTCCACGTTTTTCAGAAAGATATTTTACAGATCAGACACAAGCAAAAAGTACCATGTCTTCACAGGGAGTACTAAAGGAATCGTCAAATTAAAACTGGAAGTGCTCTTCTATTCCTAACTCTAATGACATCACACTAGCAGGAAGGATGAAGTTTCTCCTTAATCAAATTTCTCAGTCCACAGAGAAAGGACACAAAGGTAAACAACAGTGTGGCTGTCATCCTTCCCAGCAAGAACTGCATGAAGCCTAAGAATTGTGAGTTGTTTTAGACCTCACAGGAGGTACACATGACAGTTGCATCTTATAATATTTTCAAGGTTCCTAAGTATGACACTTCTTCCTGCCTCCTCATTTACACATTTTTTGAGAGAAGGTCACTAGATAGGGAACAAGCATAACAATGAGGTAGGATCAGCTCCCTGATTCACAGCAAGGCTTTATAAATAGCCAAACTTATACAAATAAGGGAGAAGCACCTTGCAAGGGCATAAACAGAATACTTTCAGTCTGTGTTATTGAAAAACCCCTGGAAAGCACCGTGCGTAGCAACAACAGCCTATTCTACAGACTGCTGTACTTACAAGAGCATTCACAGACCAGCTGAATCACTGAACAGCCTGAACACAAAAGCAGTCTACTGAAGATGAAGACACGTACAAAATGTTGTTCACTGCATAAGTTTGGAACAAGTTCTGAGGAACTGCATTCGGAGCTCCTGTAGAAACGTGTGCAGCTTCAGCCTTACCGTGAAGCCCAAGGGCAGAGTGACAGTGAGCTTTACTGGAATGCTACAGAAACAAAGTAGCATCTGGTAACTGCAGATATACACTTGTATGACTTGAAGGAGAATGAATATGAAATTCTTCATTACAGTTGTGGTGGAAAGTCTTAGTTTTTAATCTAATTAGGTCCAGATTTTTCTTTCTAGTTGAAGTCCTTCAAAAAGATTTGGGAAAGCATCTCTCTTCCTCACCCTCAGGAGAAACAACTAATAGTGCTGAAGGAGAAGGAGAAGGAAAGTAGACAACTTTCCTTCACCTCCTTAACATAAGCAGTGCTGTTAAACGCTTACTATGCTTTGCTGGATACAAACGCAGTAACAGTAAGCTTGTTTCATCTGAACTTCCCCCAGCACCCACTCTCCATGCTCAACGTTTTAAATGCAGATAAAAGTGAAAAAACAAGACCATTTGCATACAATATCCATGCACAATAAGACAAAGTTAAGCAAGGAAATGACACAAATCATGCAGTTTAAAGTTAATTCCAGTGCAATCAGTTTTTCAGCAGTAAAATTAAGGATCTGACCTTTGGTCTCAGCATCAGCTATTTGATCTTTGGCCACTTCTTCTTCCTCTTCGGCCATTGCCTGAAAGATGGCAGTCAGGAAGAAAAACAGCAATTCACATAGTGGGCCTTCAGTGTCATTTCCTACAAGAGCTTCCTCTAAAACTTCTGTGAATAAAGTTTAAGAAGTGTCACTTTTGCCACAAAGTTGGAAAACAATTATGTACTGAAGAATTGAAAAAAATCAAACATTTTTCCTTTAGGTATGATAAAAAAAAAGTTACCTTCCTATAATTTACCACAAATATTCCTACAGTAATACTGTCAGGAAGCACTGACAAAGCAAAGTTTATTTTACTCTTGCAGTTACATATCAAGAAAGCACAAGGAGACATTTGCAGCAAACAGCTTTTATATTGAAATTGATTTTTATAAACATTGCAAAAACTGATAGTTGTGCATGTATAAGCACTGCTATATTGAAGCTGCACAGACAATTCTGTAGCAGCGGTATCATGGTGCATCTAAAATGCTTGTTAGAAGGACACCACAAAAATGAGGCATTTTGCCACATAAATGACAACTTGCCTAAAGTCACTCCTTCAGGAAATTCATCTTGAAGATCAAAGAGTTCCCCAAAAGCATATAAAAACTCCAAAACCATCAAAGCATCACCAAAGATCTCAGGAGGAAGTCTCGTCTTCACTGGCATTGGAACTGGAAGTTCCTACAATCCAAATGCAATATGTTAATATTGTGTTTGGTCCCTGCAGAATACACAGCTGATTAAAAACAGTCTATGATTCTAAGGATCATATCTGTAGGGCTTTTTGTCATTGTTGTTTGTATTTCACAGACAAAATCTCTTACCACAACAGCATTTCTGTAGCATCTGTAGCTTAAACAAAACAGCACTTAACCTGGTTATACATCTTTTGAGATACCAAAATATTCTACTTCATAAACATCAACACAACTTTTGACTTCATTTTAAAGGAACTCAATTCCACGACAGGTTAAGAAGGTTGAGTGTCAAGATATTTCTTTTAAGTCAGTATTATTCCACAAGAGTTTTGAATTAAAGTTTTACAGAACTGTCCAGACAAGCAAAAATAAACATTTTCTTAAGAAGTCACTCATCACTGCTTGCAAAGACAAACAAACAAAAACTCAAGACATGCATCTAAAAAGCACAGCCATTTAGCACTAGGATTAGTGCTAGACACAATGTTGTGTCTAATGACTGAGTGTTCAGCATTTGCTTTTTTTTTTTTTTTTTTTTTTTTTTTTTTTTTTTACACTGGTTGGGCAGTTACAAAAGCTGAAGACGTTTCAACGGGAATTGATGTAACCATATAGAGTCATAGAATCACCAAGGTTGGAAAAGACCTAAAAGATCATCCAGTCCAACCGTTCACCTATTCCCAATAGCTCCCACTAAACCATGTCCCTCAACACAACATCCAGCCTTTCCTTGAACACCCCCAGGCTCGGTGACTCCACCACCTCCCTGGGCAGTCCATTCCAGTGCCTGACCACCCTTTCTGAAAAGTAATACTTCCTCATGTCCAGTCTGAATCTCCCCTGCCGTAGCTTGAAGCCATTCCCCCTGGTCCTATCACTAATGACACGAGAGAAGAGGCCGACCCCCAGCTCACTACAACCTCCCTTCAGGAAGTTATAGAGAGCAATAGAACAAGATTGTTTAGCAGACACTAGCAGGAATTCACACATGACCATGTCTAACTATTTGACTTTCAAATTAGTATCCTGATGCACGTCTTCAAAGATTTGTCTTCACCTATGTTTTTTAGTATACAGATTCAAACAGTTTCCAGAAAGCATGGCTCCTCTCCACACAGGTGGCAGTTCACAATATGAAGATAACCACGCTTTAAAAAGAACACAGTACTTCACGTATCTTGAGAACAGTTTTTCTCAAGAAGCAGCATATAGATAGACCTTTCTTATTATTCCCTCATCTGAACTTTAATCATATTCTTGTCAATTTTTACTGTAATTATGATGATCCTTTCCCAGCTTTCCCCTTGCCTTTTCCAACTTCAACAGCAGAACTGTTTTGCAGTTTCTCTTCATGACAATCCCCTTCACTTTTCTTCAGTTTCTTCTCTTCCTATAGAACCTACTGTTTCCACTCATCTTCAAGTGCCTATACAGCTCAAACTGCAAATACATTCAGTTCTCATATATTCCTCCCAATGAGTGCTATCACTTCATTTACTACTTTATTATATCTCATTTTTCCTCTTTTCTTCCATCATGCTTCCCAGAAAGTCTCAAATAAACCCCATCGTTGTGTTTCTGACAATTTGGCCTCCTTTTGCTACCTGCTGCCAGAATTAAATGTAACAGCACATATGTTAATGCATAATATAAGACAATACTCTGTTATTACAACCACACTATTATCTTGTTTAGAAGAACCACCTTTGGGAGGTAAATTCTTGTTATTTTCCATAGATCTCCAGTATCATCACAGAAATGGCCAGAGTTGGAAGGGACTTTAAGGATCATGAATTTACACCCCCCCCGCCACATGCAGGGCCACCAACCTCCCCATTTAATACCAGACCAGGCTGCCCAGGAACCCATCCAACCTGGCCTTGAACACTTCGAGGGACAAGGCATCCACAACCTCTCTGAGCAGCCTGTTCCAGCTCCTCACCACTCTCTCTGTAAAGAACTTCCTTCTGACATCCAACCTAAATCTCCTCTCCCTCAACTTAAAGCCATTTCCCTGTGTCCTGCAGTTATCAACCCTTTCAAAGAGTTGATTCCCTTCCTGTTTGTAGCTCCCTTTAGGTACTGAAAGGCTGCAATGAGGTCACCCCACAGCCTTCTTTTCTCCAGGCTGAACAATCATCCAGAAAGATGCTGAGTTTAAAACAAGAGCATGCCTCAAGGAGTAATGAACTAATACCTTTTCTATCTTCTGCATCTAAAAACATGGTTTCTTCATTATATAAATATTTTAAGTAACTCAGGCTTACAGTAGGCAAACTCATGTTGCATATGTAACAGTCAGGCTTATTCAATACCCACCACTCAGTAAGATAAGTGCTTCAAAATAAAACTATTCCACAGTAACACTCAGAATAGCCTATGAAATAAAAGCCTATGTAGCATCACCACTGGGACATACACAACTGCAGCTACATCTGCATTAGGGTTCCCAGGATAGATTCCCTATGAAATACAAGCTTGTGATATATTCCAAAGTCAATCCTACCTTAAGATCATCACACTCCATATCTTCTCTAGGCTTACTCCACTGTTTCAGGTATTCCACATATTTTCTTTTTTCCTCACGCAGCTTCTCTCTTTCCTAAAGAAAGTCAGAATTGTATTAGAGATACAGTCAGATCATTCATTACAATTTAACTCACGGTGGGGAAAATAAATAAATAAATAAACCAGAACATGTTTCAACAGAATGAAATAATCTGTTTATCACCTTCTTACAGAACGCATTAGGAAAAATGAGAGTGAACTTCAGTAATGCTTTCTTGGATTAGACTTTTTTCTTTGCTTTTTAAATGGAGGTCAGACAAAAAAAATTGAAAACACAAGCATTCATGAAAGTTGCCATAAAAAAGACTGTCAAAATAGGCGTTGGATATGGCTTTAGTAGAAGCTAGTGGTATAAATAACTTCATCCCATATAAAGTGACAAAGTTTGTTTTGTTTTGTTTTTTTTTAACCAACTTTTATCCAAAGATAAACTACAATGAAATTACATTTAGTATCAAGTAAGAACAAAATATACATTTTTGTGAATTAATGATATGAAATACAGAAATACCTAGAAATGCAGTTCCCAATTATGTCTTACAAATATCTATTCTTCCAAAGCACATTTCTAGGAACTAAAAACAGTTAATGGAAAATGACACAGATAGCAAACAAACTAAATAAGCTAGATAGCCTGTTCCTACATAAAACACATATTTTGCAAATACATTACTTTCTCCTTCTCTATTTTGAGTCTCTCTTTCTCTTCTTTCCTCTTCATCCTTTCTTCTTCCACAATCTTCTTTAGTTCCTCTTTCTTTTTTTCCTTATCTTCTTTCTCTCTTTTTCTGGCTTCTATAGCATTTGCCTTCTCTCGTTTTAATCTAGCTTTTTCAAAAGCTATATAGGAGGGAAAACACAGAGTTTTTTCTTTCATAAAAAGTTAACAAAAAATTAACAGTGTTTAAATAGATTAATCTTTTTTATAATTAACATATGAAAAAGATATTGTCTTGAAGATTGAATTGTTTCTATGCCAACCAGAATTTCTATCACTTGAAAGTTCTTTAGAAAATCAGAATTTTAGGGCTTACATATTATACATGTTTTTTTCCAAGGTTGTAATAAAGTTGCATTTCTCTGCTCTTAATGAGTATACAGATATTACCTTTTTTCCCCCTATCAAAAAAACCAAAAGATGACGACTGACACCAAATGCACAGAACAATGCAGCTTAATAAAAGCATACACATGCAATATCTGTTATAGCAAAATCCTTTAAAGAAGTCATCTTTCAATATTTAAAATAATTATTATTGAAAAGTCAATTCATTTGAAATCCAGTTATCAATTCAGTGGCTTTTGTACCTGTTTTACTTGTGTTACACACTTCAAGATGAAAATTAATTGGTAATGAATGTAACTGCTAGATTTCTTTGTAGCTGTATGTAGAATAACAGCAGGACACACACTTCCACTTTCAGTGGACAGACAATATCTGTCAACTGCCACACAAATTAACAAACAAAAGCAATCAATGAGATTACGATTTTAATTGAATAAGCAAGGATAGAAGCAAGTGAATGACAATGAAGAAAAAACAGACCCTTATTTTTAATCCAAAGTGCCTAACAGTGGGGGGGAAAAAAGGTTGGTTTTTTTTTTTGTTTTTTTTTTTTTTTTTTTACATACTTGTGAAATTCTGAGAAAGGGCTAGATAGCTTTCTCAGCTATGTATCAGACATGCCAGTCATGACTCTCATCCAGAAAATAAAAGCAATTACACTTATTATCCACAGCCTTCTGTGCACCAAGAAGGCTGATTCTCCAACGTTCTTGGAATTTTGCTACCATTTCATACTAAAGTACTATAAGTTCCTCTTTGTAAGAGTATTCATGAATGTTACTAATTACCATTCCAATTAAGTATCATCTACAGGTAAATATGTTTAGCTTAATATTAACTGCATTAATACAGTGCATTTTCAAAATCTAAGCTTCTGCAAAAAATATTCACTTCACCACTCTAAAAGACTAATGTAGTTGGACTGCAAGCCTCATACATACCCACAGTTCAGTGAAATAAGTAAATAAAATCAGGAAACAACAATTCTAACCACTGAAGTGACATTCTGGAATTCAATGAAGTCTCATTTCATTTTCCCCTTGAAATATACAACCTCAAAAACACTAATTATGGCCAGCTCTCAAGCCTGTAAGAACAGGTTCTACTAGTTACAAGATCTCAACTTACCCATGGCCTGCATATCTTCCTTTTGCTTCTGAAATCTTGTCTTTTCCTTTGCTACTTTACTTCTGTTTCCTTGGGTATTCTGCTTAGCAGTAATATTGTCCTCCTGAAAGAGAATTGAGGGGCGGGGGGGTTGAAAGAAAGAAGATAACATCAGCAGTGAAATAATCTGCAACAGATACTGTTGTTTTCGTAACAGTCTTCTGAAACAACAAAAATGGCCTGTAACAGTTTTTCAAACATATGGACTACTCACAGATTCTGCCAACTTGTTGAAGTTCTTCCAGATCTTTTTAAATAACCAAGCTTAGAGCACTAAACTTTTGCTGTGTTTAAATACAGGTAACAGACATAACTGCAACTGAGAGCCGGAATTAAGAATTTTTTAGCTTATTTTTTAACAATTTCCAGAAAAATACATGACTTAACAACATTCTGAAAACTTAGGATCTTGCTGGGAGTATAGAGATAAGAAAGATGAGAAGATAAGCTGATAAAAGAGATTAAATCCCATATTTAAATATAAACAACCTATTTCAATAGTGATTACATTATGTTTCCCAAACCATTCCCAAAGAAAACAAAACCAACAAAAAAACCACACCAAATTGAACTCCAACTGCTCCGGAAGTTCAAAGAGTTAAAAACATTGTCATCACTTACATGACTAACGGATGCCCTCTTTGGAGGTCTCCCTCGTCGTCTGCTTGCAGGACTGAAGACAAATGTGGGTGGGTCATCAGGAAAAAAGTAGGAGAAATTTTGTTCTGCTAGATTATATTTTGCAATTGATGTTGCCTTAGAAAGAAAGATGAAAACGTATTCAACATGAGACTCCTACCTTCTCATAAACAGATGTAAATTAATGAATCATTCCCTCAGACAGACTGTAAATACAGAGTCACAATTGGTTAGCTTATTGTAAGAAATAAAACTCTGCTGCACTATAAATGCAGAGTTAATCTAGCAGATTACTTAGGCAGCACACATCTGAAGACATAATTTGGCCTCATTTGGAAATACTTAAATACTTTTCAGGAAATAGAGCAGGACACAGGAGTTCCAGCAACTTATCAGAATTTGTTTAGAGTCACTTTTGACAGAGAAAGTTGGGAACCATGTAAGCATGGTATGGAATTACACGATTCTTAGTAAATTAGAGGAGAAAAAAAAAAATTGGCTTGTCAAAGTTTCAAGTCTGCCTTCTCAACCTGGTGAGGCCAGACATCTACTCTTATCAATGGATACTGCTGAAGAGACAAAGGAGACACTTCAAAGAAAATCCCTCCTACACCCCTGTCAGCATTATTTTCCTAAACTTCCATTTATTTAAGAGACTGATGTTAAAGTTACAAATGCATTTAGAAAATTAGTTGCCTTTATTAATTTCTCACAACTGCCAGAGGATGCCACTGAGGCTCTCATCCATCAAGGCTTTGCTATACAGGATGAGAAGTTACATCACTGTATGAAGATTCCTCTCAATACACAAAGTGCAAAATGTAATAAAACAACCTTTCAAATAAAAATAAATAATAAAATAATAAAAATAATAAAAATAATAAAATAAATAATAATAATAATAAAAAAATACTCCTTTTTAAAAGTAATCTGAAAAAGGAGTTCAGATTCCAAGCTGTAATATAAAGTGAAGAATAAAGAGTCCAGTCAAATAAGAATCCAACACTATGTTTATAAAAGAACAAAGTTGATATTGTTGAAAAACAAGTTCTTGGTAATGGTAGAGAAATACAGAAAAGGAGAAAAGAATTAGGTCAGTATTCTACTCCACAAACTATTCTTTTTTTTTTTTTTTTTTTACCTTAGTTTTAATGACTCCCTCATGTGGTTCACAGTGTTGTTTCAGAAAAAGTTTAAGTCTATCACGAGAAAATAGGTGTTTCCTCCGGCTGTATTAAGAAACAAAAGTGGTATTATCAACTAATGTACTTTAACTATTGTTTAAATGAAGCTGACAATATGTGCAAAAACACTTGTAGCAGATCACGATTAAGCTTTTTGCCATCTTCTTAATTATAAACTACATTTAACATTCATGCATCTTTATGTACAAGTATACATTTTTGTGCAACTGTAATTTTTGCTTTGAAAATCCTGTTATGTCCTCTACTATATAGACAACTCCCCGGACTATTCATCTCCACTGTCTTTCACAAACATATCATTCTGTCACAGTGACATTTTAAATATCCAAATAAAAGGAAAACACCATTGCTTCAGGAGAGTGAAAAACAAACTAAAATAGAGACAGCACTAAAGCTGTATCTCTCAGACACAGAGGTAAGGCATCTAAGTCTCCAGTCAACAAGTATGAGAGTGCGAGGGGGTGAATTCTCACGCTGTTTTGTCAAGCCATTTAAACTCCCCCATACTATGGGATACTATGCACTCTAAATCTTCTTGACATTCCAGAAAATTTGCACTACTTCATGGAAAAGAAAACAAACCAGGAGCTACAAAGTTATAGAAAACATCTAGTTGGAATAGCTTTATGGTACTTGAGGGTGAGTACATTCTTAAGCAAATGGAAAAATACGGTGTAATTAGCCCTGATTTAAGTAATAATCCAGAAGACTTGCCTATTACACAGGAGTAACTTATAAAAAGAACTAATCAAAATTCAATCAAAATTCATGCTGGAAAATTGTCTTTAAATCACTGGAACTTTTTCCAGAGTATCCAGGGTAGAGAGGTTTAAAAGCCCATCTAAAACACTTACAGAAAATCTTTACAATCTTCTATTATAGTAGTAAGGCAGTCAGATTACAATGACTGCTACAGCAAAAACATTTCACAATGTGAATAGGCCAGGAACATAATAGAATAGAGTTCTCAAACTGCTTTCAACCAACCTCAGTCAGAGCAGTAGGTATAGGTACTATTAGTAATAGCAGGTCTCATCTGTGTGCCAGTGAAAAAACAGATCTGAATGGATGGTTTATGCATTAAAACTATTAAAGCTTGGAATCAACAATATACAAAGCTTGTGAAACAGCTGCTTGCTCCAATGCTAATTAATAGTTCTAAATCACTATCATAAAATGCCACTTTTTATCAAAAACATCTTTACTGTGACTGATATAGTCCCCACACAGCTGTTGTAAAGCACAATTTTAACTTTCATATACTAATTTTACCTGAGCTGAGATGCTTTAACAATAACAGATTCATACAATTCTTTTTTAACAGGTTGGACTTTGTACTTGAACAAAGAAGGATCAATTATGGCTTTCTTCTTCCTAGAAAAGGTTAAGAAATAGTTAATAGCAATCACAAAATACCCATCTTACATTCTACATGCTTTGTTTATATACATATACAGGAGAGCTCTTCAGAATCCCCAACCAGACTTAGTCTATAACTTCTATCAGTACCCAATTGGATCTATTCACTTCTGCCAGCTTTTCTGCTACTTGTTTTAAGCTTGCATTAAAGCCAGTAACATAGCTTGGAATGGGAAAAAAAAAGACGTGGAGATGCTGGTTTTCTTGTGGCGAAGGAAGGGAACAAACAGGAAGACAAGCACTGATATATGCCCAACGTTCAGAAAAAAATCCTTCTTAATATTCTCAGTATCTGCAGTAGGCACAGGACAAGCAAGACTTACAAAGTATTTAAAAAGCAGACAGACAGTTGTAGAGATAGAATAGCATCTTAAAGTTAATGAAAGGACACAAGAAAATATTGCGCTGACACTGAAAAGCAGAGGCTGAGCAATAACATTACACTAAAAGCACAGATTCTCCACTCCAATAATGTCTGTAATAGAAAGCAGGATCTAAAGAATAAACAAATGGTTAACCCTTGCACCATTAACTTTAACATTTTAGTTTGAGTAAGTCCCTCTCACTTTCAGTGGATCACACATAGGAGCCCCAGTCTAACCTTCCAAACACACCAAGTTTCCAGCTTAGGTACTGAGTTTCCAATAATTATCCTAAGAAAAGAACATGTTCCTGAATACCTCATTTGTAAATTGATTTAAAGTCTCATTGCTTAGTGCAGAAGAGGAAGTAGTCATTCAGTATGTACAGAAAACTTTAAATAACGAATGACTGTCCAGTAATTTTGGCATAGAAACTGCAACATTAACTTTTGTTGCATATTATTAAGTCTTATTAAAAAAACATACAGAAATTAACAAAAGCTAGATCCATTTCGCAGGACAAACACCCAATAAAGTCAACACAGGGCAGCACAGATGGACTGCCTGTACAACCTAAGCTTTTACTACAGAATGCAACAAAAATAGCCAGCAAGAGCTTTTTTGCCTTTTTTTTTTTTAAAAAAAAAAAAAAAACCACCAGAATACTTGGCTATTTCTGCCCCAAACAAACATAAGTGGGGTCAGAGAAAGGTTGAGATCTCTAATGACATCTATTTCCAGTTAAGATTCTCTAGCCTTATGGATTCTTTAGGAAAAATATTTGCAGATGGCCCATCAATCTGTGCTGTGTGCTCCACCCCCTCACAAACATATCCAGCATCTGCTGTACCATTGTTTAGGGGCACTGCAGCTTTGCCTGAAAGGTGGCTCTAAAATCTGGACACTTATCTGCAGACAGAGGCAGAACGCACCAGCTTAACACAAGTCCCAAGGCTAGTAGTATCCATAACCTCTACAAACAGCAAAATACAGTCTCTAAAGGATTAGACCTGTAAAACTAAGTCATCTGTAAAGGCATAAAAAATGTTAGATACTTATACAGAAAATCTGACAACGTTGCTTTATTTTGAAGTAGATTTTACAAATGATAGTTTCAGGGTATATGCAAACTTGGAAAATAGAGTGCTACCACATTTGTTACACAAATTTGACATTATGTTATGACGTGGAATACTGACAACTAAAAAAATATCACAGAACTATCACAAAAGACTAGCTCAAAACTTTCAGCAGGCAATTTAAAGCCATAAGAGGTTTACAGTTTCAGTTCATTTAACAGATTTGTTTGGTGTTTTTTTGATTTTGTTTAAGTATACCACAAAACACTGCTTCAAAGTGTATTCATATTTTCTTACAACACTTCTCTTGCTAACAGAAGAAATTACTTTGATAATATAGAGTCGAAAAATAAGTAATCAGCTAAAGAGAACCAAAGACTGAGAGTCTAAGATAGTCTTATTGCCAGGTCTGCATGTGTTTGCACTACTCCAAGAACAATCTCCTTCCAAATTAATTCCATATGCCTTGGGGAACACAAAATGCCTTAATTTTCTCAAAGACGTAGGACTTCTTCACAAAGAACTTGGGTGCTACCTTCAAAGGGCAGCAGATAATTTAAAAAACAAAAATAATAATCCTGCACTACTCCCAGCCAAGTGAGGAGCTCCACCTCAGTTATTCAAGGAACATCAGGACACGGAATTCTTAATGCAGCAATCAGTAACATTAACTTCTGCATTCACATGATATTTCAAGGTCAACAGGAGTTCACGTAGAGCCTGTAAGTTGCTAGATTGGGACCTATTTCAAACATTCTTCTTCCATCAGCACTGTGCTTGCTGTAAGAAATCTTTCCTCTCATTGTGCTAGAATAAGCAGCGCGCAAACGTTGCTGCAAGTTGGTAAAGAGACAATCCAAATTTAACACCCCATCATAGATCAGAAGCTCTCTTATTCAAAGTTATATATATGCTGCAGTGGCTTAATAATTCCTTAATACAAGACATGCTGATTATCTGCATCTAAATCATAATCAAATCCATGACATACAATGGTATAATATTTACACACACAAAGTGAAGAAATTTTTGCAAATTTTTCTATTTCGGATAATCACATTAAAACTATGTAAAGATTCTTCACAGACTTCCAGTAAGATCATGTCTTTTCATCAGATGGCAATCTCAGTTCTGAGGCCTATTATGGAATATCTGGGGATAAAGTAATGCAAGCAAGCTAAGTAGTACCATACTGTAGGACTGCAAAATGGAAACGCATTTTCTAGAATATAGCAGTACAGGTTCTGTAGAGAGGACTAGTGACAGGCACACAAGGCTCCTCCACCATCTTTCAACACAAACACTGTCATTCCAAAGAGATAAACAGCACATATTCTGTAGGTACTCAGATTCTCATCACGCACAGTTCCCTAGCTGACTATACATAGTGTAACTATCATGACAGTGTAAGGCACCTGAGAACATTCATCTTGTCGCCCCCAAGCTGGCAGAATACTCACAATCCATACAAATTGAGTAATTTGTTTCAATCAGACCTTGCCATGTTTGTTTCAGTCTCCTTTCCACCCACCCTGAATGCCTTATCTGTATAAGTATCATTTACCCATTTTGTGCAGAACTATTGTGCGTTTCTGAATCATCACTATCACTGATGACAATGGTTTCTCCATCAGCACTGCTGACATGGCCATTTGCCATTCCGTTGTGATGCGCTGGAGGAATGACTTCCAAAATCTGACATTGCAACCTGAAATAAAACACAGACATTTATCACTGTTAAAGACTTTCTCTAACACAGAAAGTATCAGCTGTCATTTTAAGAACACTCACGTAACAACATTATATTGTCTACAGGATAAGTAAATACCTAAGAGACTTGCACTGAAATACTAAGTAAAACATTCATTTCACGAGTTCTAAGAAATGAATAAACTCATTAGCTTACACAACATCAGCTTCACTAATCAGAACAACTGTCAAGTCACTGGTAGAATTCGTTTCAATGTTAAGTTTACTCAAGTTTAAAGTTTGGAAAGAAAAATACTGAAAGTTAACAATATGTTGCTTGAAAACAGTCCAAGCAAATCTGTTATGCTTATTTTCAGAATAATCTAAGGAAAGCAAGATTCTCAATTCCAAAGTTTGTTTTTTTTTGTTTTTGTTTTTGTTTTTGTTTTTTTTTTTTCTTAAAGAGATCATTTTCTACCGTTGTTCATGACCTAAATAAACAAGGCTGAAATGATCATTATGCATCTAATCTTAATAATGGCCCATTTATCTGCTGACACATATTAAGGCTCCATCTGGCATGCATACAATTGACAAAACAAGTCTACCCCTTTATAACTAGCATCCTGAATGCTAGTTATAAAAAAAGACAATTAATTACATATCAAAAACTACAATTCATGTACACTTAACACTGGATAACTATCACAGCTGATTCTTAACTGCTAGCTTTCACCCTTTCCTGGAATTCCCTTGTTCATATTTTGTAGTTTAATCTCCTAAAGCCCTGTCTGCTTCACAAAAATTAACTATCACAGTCAGTGGATGCTGTCATGTACTACCATTAAAAGCCCAAAGGGGTGGGGGAGGAAGAAAACAATGGTGCCTAGAAGAAGAGAATCAAACACTACTACTTGAAACGAGTACAACAGAAAATATATGAAGCACGGGGCTTGAATTAGCCTGGCATTATGCCTAAATTAAGAAACAAACTAAGATAAACTGAAAAAAAGTCTGTGGCAGCCAAATTTAAAGTGTTCCTTATCCAAATTGAACTAAACACTGGCAAAAAGAAAACAATGTCCAACTATTTCTTCAAACAAAACCAAAATATTTCTTCAAACAGTCACCTCTTTTTGAACCTGAGCATGATATAAAAACTCCGCAAGCAGGAAATGGGGACGAGGCACAGAATAGCAAAAAAAAACAAAAAAACAAACAAACAAACAAACAAAAAAAAAACACAACAAAGAAACCACACAACTGAGGGGCAGAGCACTGACAAATCCCTGTGAGTTTAGCTAGAAGCTGCAAAGCAGTCAGTGCCTGCAGCCTCTCCAACACCTCTCTCCAACAGAGAGCAAGCTCTCCAACACACTGCACAGGGCATGTTACCAAAATAAATAAATAAATATAATCTATTAACATCCTCATGTATTCCTAGAGTAAAGAGGACAATCAATATGCTTAATTATCCATGGGGACACCAGAGCTGCCTTCATGTAGAGCCAGCTTGAGTCCACTGGACTTATTAACCTCAGGCACACTGCCATTCAAATACAGCTGGCCCTGTTTCCACAGCTAGCTGGTTTGGGTCTGGAAGGCACGTTTTCCTGATGAGCAGAGCTCAAGTTAATTAACTGTGCAAATCTAAACAGACTCCATGTAAAGAACCAAGAGCACCCGACTACGTAACAGAGAGACAGATCCTAGTGGCTGTTCACAGCCTCAGCGCAGGTCCAAGGGGGCTTATTAAGGCCTGGCCCAGCACCAGCTCAATCCTGAGAGCAGCCAAGTACATCAGATACACCGCTGCTGTGAGACCTTGCTTTTCCAGTATTCAAAATATCGCAGGCTCCCACTTCATATTAATAATATGGAGATGAGTGGATGGAAGGATGTGCATTATCTGGCTGTTTGTTTTTTTTCTAATACAAAAAAAATTTACCAGTTTTAATAAAAAAACAACTTAGCAGAACTTCTTTCCACGTTGCTAAACGTATATCATAGAGAGTTCCACTCAATTTAATAGCGTTTAAATGGATTTCCAGTGGAAAATAATCAAAAGTATCAATGAACGTTGATAGACAGGGCTACTGACGCCTGCCTAAACTATTTAGCTTCACGACCACTAGAGGGAGCGCATACACACTGAATTTGTAATCACAGTAAAACAGCCACATGAGAGCTGAATCACAATCTACCCTACCCAGTGCCACGAGAGGACAAAGAATCTGAAACATAAACGAATCGATCCTCTTGAACAAAGGAGGCTGATTATTTAGCCACCGAGTATTTTACCAACACTTAAATTAACTGCTCATGCACTCTAATTTCACATCGCCTTCTCCAAGTGCAGAAATGATGTATTCTGTACGCTTTATCCAGTAAGTAACAAAATCTTCAATAAGCTGCTTTTCATTACCATTGTTATTCTTAACCAAGAAGAATGACTAGTGGAATAAGCAAACATAAAAAGCAAATGATTCTGCATTCTCTATACCTTCATTCAAATCACTATCTAAAACCTTTAGGAAAGAAACCAACTGAAACACGCTGTACCTGGCTCAATAACAGCCATTACATTTCATTGCTTATAATAGACAAGAGATTAAAGAAAATGATGCAATTGTTCCTTCCAGCACTAAAGAATTAATAACCTATGAATGAAGACTTATTAGCCTTGTTACAGTCAAGACATGGCTAGTTTGAGCAAATTCCTTGGGCAGACACTCAGCTTTCAGTGAGAATGAAGGTCTGCTTCTTCTCTAGAAGTTAAGAATTGTAAAAAATGAACTCAAGGAATTTTTATTTTACATCATAAGTCACATAAAAGAACAGAGCTAAAAGCTGAATCAAGACATCCAAATAAAGAACACCAGTTTAAATACTTTCTAAAAAGGATACCGTAAGATCTTTAGTCAGCTTATGTTGAAGTCAAACTGATCAGATTAGGATTCCTCTTACAGAAAAAACATGCACAAGAAAAAAAGAAATCATTAAAAAAAAAACAAAAAAAAAACACAGAAATGGTGTGATTTACTTAGTTCAGTAGTCCCATTTATAAGAACTCCATGATGATAACCTCTAATCCCAGCCACCAAGGCACAACACGCTGGTAACAAATTGAGCTACCCACCATCCCACACAAGCACTTATCTAAGACCATTCACAAATTCATCACGTTAAGAGCTTGTCGTGTATTCCTAAAGTTATTCCAGTGCCTCATGTTATTCTAAGTAAAAACCTTTCTCGGACCTCTAGCCTACTTTTCAACACAACCAGTCTTAACTCATTTATTGCTACACAACAATCTTTAGATCAGTCTTATGCTAATTCCAATGTATTTGAGAGAGAAAAAAAAGATAGTATTACTGGGAGAACACACACCTCTCTAAGTCAAGAACAGCTTTCCTTGAAATAACAGTGAATATTGCAAAAAAGTTTGTTTCCCCCACTAAGTGAATCCCAGACATATTCAGAGCATAGTCTCAGATAAACTGAGAATAACAGAATAACCATCGCATGTCTTTACAGAAGTCTCAACAACTCTAGCTCAGAAACTGACAGCCCAGAGCTAGAAAACCTGGAAAATGACCATCCCATCCTCTAACAGTTCTGCATACCTCTTTCTGCATTACAGACTGCTAACAACAGCATGAAACTCCTCTGGCCTGTCCATAAGGCTGACCTTTATGCTAGTCCCAGAAACCAAGATCTGAGGCCTCTTCAGCTGGGCTAAATAGATGTTATGGGAAAGGTTCAAGAAGCGCTTTGCCCTTCAGACTAAATTCTTTGGAAGAGCCAGCACCACCTCCACAGTAGCCCAAGAGTTTTAAACACAAAGCAAGAGTAGGGATCACCAATTCTAAAAAATACTGGTTTTCAAATACCAGCACATATCTCAGTTTTGGTTGTGTTTTTTTGTTTGTTTGTTTTCTTCTTCCTAATCAGCAAGAGAGATTTCCTACTGATTTCCATGAACTTTAGGTGGGGTTGGACAGCTGCACAAGCAAAAGAACACAACCAACATCAGTAACCTTTACACCTCCATGCTGTATGAACTTACTGTATACATACAGAGCTAGTAAGAGCTTGTTACAAAACAATTCAAGTTTAAGCATACACTTAAAGGCACAACGTTACAAAGCTATATAAAATTGCAAAAATATAACACAAACTCCTCTGGAGTCAAGATGTTCTGAAGTAGACCTTACATGCCTGAGGACACACAATAGGCAAGATACACATATGCAATACAGTTGCTTTAGAAGCTCCATATCTATCATTCTCTATGAAGAATAATCTGGGCTGCACTCTGAAGATCAGTTTGGCACAACTAGCAGAAAACCTTCCCAGGAGAATGGTAAAGATGTGGCTGGCTGAAGATGCACAAAAGCAAATTGCACCTGCAGCCTTGGGGTGCTGTTCTGAGAGATGCAGATGATTTAACAGTTTGACACTGCCAGAAGAGAAAAAAAAATCTTCCCTTACTTCCCTCCTTCCAGCTACATGCCTACAGTGGTGCTTGCTTTTCATAGCTTTGGCACTCAGTATGACTTACTAATTGCCATTAAATTGAATTCACTTATCTGCCAAAACCTAACACAACGTAAGAGCTGGCTAAGTTTCTGTCCTATCAGCTATTTCAGGTGGCTCACTGAAGAATCTGAAGAGAACCAGAGCATGCAGAAGACACAAATACTGGCCACAGTCAGAGCAGGAAATGAATGAGAAGTAGTTAAGGTTTCCCCCCACTTGGAAACCCTTAGACAATGTAATTCCTGGGGTAGCTAGGGGATCTCAGTAGCCAAACCTTCCTAACCAAACAATCTAGGCACACAAACTCCAGAATGTTATGAGTCCGTTCCATGGAAACCATACACCTATTGAAGATAGCTGGACAAGTACAGTACATATCTTGGATTACTGGAAAGTTTTAAATAATTTTCCTAAATACAATTTAGGAAAACCCCAAACAAAGGGGTAACATTTTGGTGAGTTGTATTAATTTGTCCAAGTTCTCAGCAGTCAGTTACACATATTATCAAGTATAACCTGGTTGGCAGGTCAAACAAAGAAGTTAGAAAGCTAGCTATAATCTTAACTCTGGCAAGGATATTTTCTCCCACCCCAACGCCATAATCAGCCAGGCATTGTAATGGTAGCAACATGCTCCCATGTGTTGCTGTTATGACTTAGAGAAGAAAATAGAAGTTTTTAATTGACCTAAAGCAGTGATTAATCCACTATGAACAGTCCTAAAACATTAGGACATCAGCAGAACAATTGGTGAGTTAAAGAAGTTTTGTTTCCAGACAGTGTTATTCCATGATTATCTACATTTTATACAGCTTGGCAGTGGTCAACATTAGATCATTCAGAGCACAGAAAGTGTATTAACCTGTATCTCAGATGAAGCAATCTTCCTCACAGAGAACACTATCTACTGCTTCTGTAAGTTGGTTTCATTTTTACAAACACTACATTCTCTTCAAGCATTCTGGTATTGCTTGCTTAGAGATATCGGGCAAGTATTCTTTCACAGTGGTGTCATCTAGTGGTCAAATTAAATGAAAAGTATATTTCCTTTTTGTATCTGCCATTTCTATATGCTTTCTTCTTTCTTATTCCCTACATGTTAGAAACCTAGTTCACTTTGCCAGCTGACTACTTTTTTTTTTATTATGCCCCATACTAACCACTGGACTACAATCAGAAGTGCCTTAACATCAGTGAGGATAGGAAGGTAACACCTCATAAGCTCTTTATTAAGAGTGGGAGAGGAAATCAAAGAGCTGGTAAAGTTGCCCAACATAAAACCTCTGATCTTTTTATTGCTCAAGCCAGACTGCAAGCTTACAGATTAATTAATTATCACACTGCTCACTCAGTTACCCAAATAAAGGCAGATGTTATTTCTTTTAATAGCATCCAATCTCAGAATACTGATAAATCACAACTGGTTGTTTATACATGCTAGTTTCCTTTTATTTATTTATTTATTTATTTATTTTTTAAAAAGGCAGCACTGCTAAACTCAAGTTAAAAGTCATAGGTCCTGCTGTTGAGTTAATCACATTGTATTAGCTCTTATTTGGTTGTTATTCAGCCTATGCAGGCATTCATGGATGTTTCAGGTAAGGCTTCCAACACCACAGGTAACTGAATTCAGATTTTTAAGATTTTGTAAAGCACTTCAGCAAGTTTTAAATAATAATAATGCAGCACAGGACTAAGACAGCAAGACAAAAACCTGCAAGATAAGCCATTCTTTGCAGAAAAGACAGATTAGTACACACAGGTCTTAAACTACACATTCTGAAGCACAAATATAGTGATTCCAGTGCTGCAATATAGTATGAGATAAAGCATTAGCTGCTTATTTAACATCTTAAGTGATGATCAATAACATGAAATATTACTCTCATTCTCCCCTGTAACAAAATCTAGAAAAAGTTTCTATGCCTTTATCAATAAATAGCTTTCCATAAACAGTAATTTGACATTCTAAGTAACAGTATTTATTGACAGCTGTTCTCAATGCCTTAGCAACAAAAGTTTATACTTAATTGGAGATTAAAGTTTCTAGTCTATATAATAAGGGTTTCTAAGGGATGTTTCAAAAAAAAAAAAAAAAAGTGATTGCGTCTTTTATGCAAGCAGCACTACAAAAACACACAGAACTCTTACAGTTCTTCAAGTATTAATCTGAGCACCTCCCTTTTTGAAAGCATGGCACAGCTGCCACTTTGGAGGAAGGTCAGCCCAAGTTTAGCCTGAAAAGCGGAACACAAATAAACAAAGGCAGGCTAGCTATTTTTAAACTCTATATCATCTGAAAGAGTTAAAGTGCAAACACAATTATCTCCTTGCTGCTTCTACTAGACTACCAAATTGCGTGCATCATTTTCACAGACTGCCTGACCAAGCCAGGATTGGAGACTTCTCTGCAAATTCTCATTCTGGCCAATAATGACTGTTACAGCACTAGATATACCAAAGTAACAGGAAGGACAATAACTCCCAAACTGTTTGAGCTCCTCCTACCAGACCTCAGCAACAAAGTGGAAGCCAAAAATTCAAAACTGAGCAGTGCAATGATCTGCTAGAAACAATAAGAGCACAACAGGCACATAATAAGACCAGGAAAAAATCACTGAGACACAACATTGTGTAATAACCAGAAAGCACAGGTACAATACAGGAATTCTCAGTCTCAGAAGTCTTTTGCCAAGCCTCTGGACAAAGCACGGGCATTCTTACCCTTCCAGATGACCTGTCCATTCCTCACCAGTGTTACAGAATGCTTCTTACACTCAAGATAAAAGCACATTCTTTAAGACGAAACATTAACTTTTCCAGTGTTTACATTCTCTTCCACTTACTTCACTGAAAATATAGGAAAGTGCATCAAAGTAATCTATCCTACAAACAACTGCATGCACAAAGTTAGGAATGACATCAACGCTTAAATTACTTAAATAACCTTTATTTACCCAGCTATGTAGTGTAGGCTTCACATTAAAAGATGCAGGGAGCCCAGATAATAAAACAATCCAGCTGATGTTCCATGTGCAGAAAGCTTCATATATTAATGCAATTTACAGCAACCCTACACAAATAAGGTTTCATGATCTGCCTAATTCCGTTGGTCTCATGAGATCCTACATCACTAGAGACTGACAGGGAACATTTTTGCTAAAACAGACCATCAAAAACGCAGCTCCGCATGGCAAACACACAAATCACTTTGTTGAACAGCAGTATTATTAACAAGTAACATGAGTTAGTGTGCATAATCCTCAATGCAGTACTTCAAAATATAAGTCGAAGTCAACTCTCAATTGCACAGCAGAATAACTACAAACCACCTCTTCGATTTATATTATTTAATTATTCTAAGCCTAAAAAAGCCATCAAAACATTTAATTTGCATGTTTCCTAAACCTAATGAAGACATGAAGCAGCTCCCTGTTATACATTTGTCCAGAATATCAGTGGCATACAGTTAGCTATGGAGAACTCTATATGCTTTGTTTTAACAAACTATACTCAAGCAGCTTAAAATATAAATTCTTCAGCAGTTTAGGTAAAGATGGAAACAAATTTTGAATGATTGTCTAACCCACCCCAAAGGCTTAAGAAATTTAGCTTAGATATTATTAATAAATTTTCTTGTGAAACTGGAACATAAATATAAATTATTAAATATACTGCTTATTCAAAATTATGGAAAGATGCAAGACTGAATCAAAGGCTAGTTAAAAAAAAAAAAAAAAAGCAAGCTGTCTTCATGAGATAGAAACATATCACACCTTTACCTGAGCAGAATTCAGCCCACAAGGTAAGCAGAAACCATTTCCTTTGGGAAAACTTAAAAATGGGCTTATGACGTTGTACAAATGAAACTGAAATGGATTCTGAATTTCAAAAGATGTCATACATACAAATCTTTCTCATTTCTTCATACAAGACTACTTTTCATTTCAGCTTTGAAAAGCTAAGATACACATAAATATTTTAATGAAGAGTTTAGAAAAGCAACAGAAAGATGGGAAAGCTGCTCCTGGGGAAAAAAAAGGAAGTTGATTTTCTAAAGCATTTGTTGAGATAATAATTTGGAAACTGACAGTATGTTCAAAGATTGAAAACAAACACATTTCATTCGGCAAATGAAAATGAACAGGTAAATCACAGTTACAATTCATAATATTTGGGTTCCCGATTAGAAAGGGGAAAAAAAAAAAAAAAAAAGAATAAAGAGTAAAAATTTATTCCCTAAGCAAGATTACTTTGACACTAAAGATGTAGGTCTACTCACTAGACCAGATGGGAAAAACAGAAACAAGCTTTGGATATATATATTTTCCATACACAGAACAGCAGCTCTACCAAAATTCTTGTGCAGACTTCGCAGACTGAGACTTCGCTGGTTGAAAAGAACAAAAGCTTTCCATGACTTCCCTACTTTTTATTAAGCACAGGTCCACATAAAATACACATCCACAAAAGGTTCCTTGCAAGTTATCTCCTGCAGCACATAAACAGATATTCCCTTTTAACAAGGTCTGGATGAGATGCTAAGAAAATGTGCTTTTATTCTGCATGGGTTATCTGATGACTATATTGAACCACCCTATTCCTACCACCCAACATACACAATGTTATGAAGCCCATAGGGTGCACCTCATTGCTCTGCAGTGTAAGCTTGCACCTTTCTCCTGACAGAACAGAAAAGCAAATCACAGATAATCACCTATTACAGATATTTCACAATTCATTACCTCAGAATACAATTACAATTTTAGTGACTACTTGGAAAATGAAAATCCAGTTCTAATTGATTCTTTAAGCTTTCTTTACTTCAGTATACAAAATATCATTCAATTGACTGTGTCCTGTATGATTTCTTCAACAATTTCACACCATTTTTAACTCACGGTTTCTCCTAGTTTCTAATTAGATCTCATTCTACAAGCACACTACCTTCCTCACACAGGTGTGCCAAGGGACTACAACTTTTCTGCAAACCCACCACTGGAACCGAAAGTCTTCTGCATCAAGACTGGAGAGAACTGTCCTGCCTCAAGAGCTGTTTCTAAGCTAAAGAATGAGATACTAAGCCCAGAAATGCAATCCTACTCCAACATAATTAGAAGCAGTAACAGTATTGCTAGCTTAAGCATCACCTGACTTCTGGTGAGTTTGACAGAATTTATTATTCTGATTTTTGGCTTAAAAGAAGCCACACAAAGAAAAAGCCCACAGACTAAAAAAGAAACGTGTTATTTTAAATAGACTTACCTTTCACCATTACTTCTAATCATTTCCACTGTTTCACCAACAAAATACCGATCCTTGACATAGGCGAAGATTTCATCACAGATCTCGTGAAGTCGTGAGCGATGGGTAAGGGTGGCCAAGTAGAGAACTGGAATGATGAGCGCCTCTGGAAAACTTTGAAGATTGTGCCTGGCTTTCTTCTCCGATTCCAGTGCTTCCTGATATGTGAGTCCTGGTTTACCTGTGACTGCACAGCTCCACACAAGGCTGTTACACAGAATTGTGCGCTCAAAAAAATCACTGAAAAGAAAGGAAGTCAGAAAGAGAAAAAGAAAATTGTTATCTTCCAACAGTTTCAAGTTGATCCCAGTTTATAAAGCAGCAATTTCTGTTGTAAGTCTCAAGTTCAAAAACAGTTCTACATCTATGCCGGTTGCAAACACCATCAAGGTTTATTTATCACTTCTTAAGCCTTGGCTTCATAAATTGTTATTGTAAAAACAAAATTTCCTCTCACTACAGATGACATTTTATTTATTTATTATTTACAAGCAAATTTCACATGTAAGCGGCCTCATGCACAAGAATAATCACAGTGGGTTTATCGTGTCATGTTCTCATTGCATCTCCTGTATTTCCACAAAAACTAGCAGGAGGAGGGTCTAAAATTGTGCAGAGAGAGCAACCTTAAGATCACAGAAACATGCTGAAACTTGAGTATGTTTCAGATTTGGAGTGCTCTAGCTCACATATGAAAACATGTGAGAGGTAAAAAAAAAAAAAAAAAAAAAAAAAAACAATGTCTAGTACTTCTCTAAATAGTTTTTATTCCTTCACTGTTTGCACTGCTCTTAGAGAAACCACCACACTATTTTTTCACAGATCCTTCTCCCCTCCTGTTCCATTAGCAAATACTGATTCTCTTCCTTTCCTGTACTTCCAACTAATGCCAAAAATGCAGTGCTATTATTGCTTACTTACTGGTTATTACACTGGGACCAAGAAACAAAAGCTTTCATTTTCTGAAAGAAGAGCTTTTCAATTTTTGACAGGTATAAAAAAAAATGTGATTTGTTAAAACACATTTGAGATCACATAGTTGGCAGAGCTATTCACAGAACCCTGTTAGAATACCATGTGCATCAGTGGTATGACAGCAGAGCATTTTCTCAGTGCGTTCCAGTTCTGATGATTATTTTGATTTGCCTTCTTTTACAACTCTTTACAGATCAGTATTTATAGGAGTGCAACATACAACGTGAAAAATTCTGTTTGTTTCCTTGTGTTAGCTTAACAGAGCTATTTCAAAGCACACACACAACACTTTCAGAGCATTCCACAGCACTTGAGATAGCCACACTGCAGTTCATTCCTTTAAAAAAAATTACAGGGTGTAGTGCTGCTGTTTTTTTTTTTAAGTGATAGGACTGTTCAGATCATTCTCATAACAGGGTTACAGAACTGCACAGCTCTCGCTTGAAGTTCTTTGTTGCAGGCTCCCCACTAACCCACACTGACAAACATGCATCAGCCACACTGATGATGATATTCACTGCAGCTGGACAGATGCAACAGTAACACATTGAAAATGAAATGGAAACTCCAGATTAAGGACAATGGAGGGTCCTGGCTCAGATAATCCTTTCTGTAAGAGCAGAGGATTCCTCTGAGCGAGAGAAGGATGCTTGAGGAAGAATATCAGCTGTGACAACAGGAGAATTAGAAGAGGAAAAGATGTGGGATGTTATTCATATAACACAAATTATACTTTTTTTTTTTAAAACATTTCTTCTGCCTGCTTAGTATATTTGATAACACACAATCTAAGGCCTGAAATAACTGACAATTTGGTTTTTGCTTCCTCTAAACAAAAAATGGAGAACAAAGAAAGACAGAGAGAGGAGATAAATTATTCTCCACTATATGAAGAACAGATGGCTGTTGGCCATACTGTGTATGGAACAGAAAGAATATTCCTTTTCTGCAGTCAACCATATTGAATCCAACTGGGTATGAGCAAAATATGAACCATTATTGCTAAAGCTCTAAACAGTAAGACTTTTTAAAGAACAGTTTAGACTTAATAGGTATCTTTAAATTGATTTAAAAAAAAAAAAAAAAAAGTGATGGAATACACAACACATAATTCATCTAGGTCTGTTCCTGCCTACATTTCACTACTTCTGTGTGAGAAACACAGCAATTTTAATTAGCCTTACTGACTGCACTGGATAAACATTTACACAGAATCACAGAATTGTAGGGGTTGGAAGGGACCTCCAGAGATCATCGAGTCCAACCCCCAAAGTCTCCATCATCTCTCTACATACATTTCTGCCTCACTTAACAGAGGTTCTTGATAATTACCAAGAGTTATTTAAAAACAGATCAGAATATATGTTTCAATAATGACCAAAGAAAGAGCAGAAGCTGAAGCAGGCAGTATCCCTTGAAGGGCTGCTGCTGTTCCCTGTGTGGGGACACTAGGTGCTCCAGCTATTTAAAACTGCAGTATTGAACTTCTGGGGGGAAACTTTTTTTTTTTTTTTTAAACCCATGATTATTACAAGTGCAAAATTCTAAGATCACTTGAATTGAGACATATTGGAAGAAAACCTTTTTTCATTCACATACAGTGCTCTGTGTACCTAGCTTCACTGTAGCTCATTTCCTCTTCTGTTTTGTATGAATTTTTGCCCCAAAAAGTTACAAAGGAAAAAAGAAAACCATACCAAATACATGGGTTTTAGTTCTGAAGGCATTATTTGTTGGTAGCCAGTCATTACACATCACACATCAATACCATCTGTGGCTTAGTCTGTTAACACAGTTTTATTGCAATGTTTTAATGATCTCACCAACTCAGTTTGAGAGAAGAGAGAACAATCACAACAGCAGGTTTTATTGGTGGCACTGCTCTCCCCGCCTCTGCAATACACTCCAGCCAACATGAGAGGATTCACAGAGATCATACACAACAGCCACCAAGCAAGCAATTGGTACCAAGCAGTGCTGTACTTGCTCTGCCCGCAAAAAGCAGCAGGGCACTCAGCCATATTCGACATTCAATTTCAACACACACAGCAAGTGCATCTGCTGCTCATAGTCTTAAATACACCCTTATCAGGGGTATTACAATTTCAGGACTTTTGCGCTGTTTCAGGGCCTGCACAACCCTTGGCAGGGTTTAGGAGGAAGCCCACAGATGGCAACACACTGAGCTCACCCAGGTGCTTCCTGATCAGATCAAGGTGCTGCACCAGGAGAACCCAGCTGTGGGTACAGTAATTCACATTGACTCTCAGCTGGACACCTGTTTGCACTGACGTGACAGAATCAGTCCTCCATGCAAGGTAAGCTAAGCAGCAAACCATTTGGTATTTGGTAGTTCCACACTGCTTTGTGAGTACTGGACAGAAGGCAGTTTATTAGTTGAAAGAAATAATTCTGGAAGTAAACTACTTGGAGTTTCTGTGTTGACTGCGCTTGCAATGGATATTAAAATAAAAGAACCAATCAAGCACAGCAGTAAGAGATGGCTCTTGCCTTAGCTAACCAAGAATCGTCATTATTGAGTCTAAGCTCTGCAGTATTTTTAGTACTTCAAGCACATGCTTGTTTCAAACAATTTTCATTCATTTTTAACATATATTAAAAACAAGTCAGAAGAGAACAAGTTTTGTGGGTTTTTTTTTTTGTTTTTTGTTTTTTAAACAGAAGAATTATACAACAGGGAATGTAGAACAGGAGAAACTTATGCTAAGGGAGATTTAAGAGAGAGGAAAGAGCAGAAAAATTATATGGCATGGCTGATCCATGAACAAGATTATTTCTAATACTGAAGCCCTTATCCACATCTAACATATAATCTATGTAGTCCATGTTACCAGCATATTCACAGACAAACTCTCCCATCCAGCATCACAGAAGTGCTTATGTACTCAACCTGTTCCCACAAGTGGTCAATAGTACGTACTGAGTAGTAATGTACAAAAAAAAAAAAAAAAAAAAAAAAAAAAAAAAATCAAAACAACTAAAAAGACATCTATTCCCCAATGTTGACAGGTTAATCACACATTAATATATTTCAAATTGAGGATTTTTTCTTCAACAAAACAGAAAAACCCATCTAATTAAGCTAGGTATACTCTAAGAAGCCTTTTACACAGACCTCCTTTTGACTTTCACCAGGTGTCCCACAGGCCAACCTATTAAAGCTTTTTTCAGTAAGTTCTAAAGATGCAGAACTCCCTTCACTCACCACATTCCTACCATTGGTCTCTGTACTACTCCGTTTTTCTCAGCTCCATTGAATTTTCTCTTAAGGTCAACTGCCTCTTCAAACAAAGAAAAGAAAAAAAATAAAAAAGAGTTCCTACCTTTCAGACTGTCTTCACAAGCAAGACTTGCCATACTCTGCCAGTAGTTCTCACTGCACATCTCAATTAGCTGTTCACAAAGTGCCAAGACCAGCAACAGCATCTCACTGTGCACCCCCACACACTCCTAACTTGTTTTTCCTACCACCACTCCTGAGACTCTTTGGCTGATTCCCCCCCATACCAACCCCATGGCAGGGACTAGAAGGAAGCATTAAGAACATCAGCTCCCTACGCCTGCTGCTCTTGATAAATACAACTGAACATCACCATCTCACTGTACCTTCTTCTAAAATATTGCAAAATTGTGTGATGGTATTTCTCATGAAAAAGGAAATGGATTCTTAACAGGAAGGTCACTTTACAGAACAGCAGTCTTGCCAAATTCTGCTTGCATTAGCATAAGGATTTCTTACACAGGAAAGAATAATCCTACGTATGATTTGTACTCATCTCTACTGGTGCTGTTGCGAGCATAGAAATAACTCTTCAGTGCCCTAAATTTGTTCAAAAAAAAAAAAAAAAAAAAACACAACAAACCAATTATCAGATCGTAGTAGGTAACTGAAGTGCTCATATACATGAGGTAAATTCAGGTTACCCCATTTATCAATGCAGCCTCTGTGAGATAGTCAGATTCTTTTTCTTTTACACTCTCCCTTCAGAAAATTCAAGTTATTATCACAAAAGTAGATTCAAGAAAGATTAATTCAAGCAACAGCTTTCTTTCATGAAACAACTAGCACCATTTTCAAGAAGTGGTCCCTGCATATTGCCATTACCCTAACTGCTGTTGTTTGGCAAGAGGGCAATATTCTCATCTCACAGCAGCCACCTGAGGCACTGCTTTGTAGCGAGATCTGTGGTCCAAGAGAGGGTGGGCGCCTGCAGAGCTTGCCGATGTTCCCTGGATCATATCACCACCAACTCACCTTCGTCTGAACACATCCAGCCACAGTACAACAACATACCATGTAAAAAGTACTCTGCTTGTCGCTGTAAAGCATCCATTTTATCCAATGCAGAAAAATAATAATTTAAAAAAAAAAAAAAAAGCAAAGATTTCTGCAGGAAAGGCAGAAGTACTTCCCCAAACACCATATCCCAGCCCCGACCTCTGGTCAAGCCACACACTGGCACCGCTAGGGATAGCCTGTGTGAACAAGTTTAAATTTATCCCTTCATTCATACATAGGTTAAATATAGGAATTGGTTCCGCATTAAACATTCACCACACTGTGCCGAAGCTGAAAGATACCTTTCATGCTAAAATTTACTCTAAACTATAAATACACCAGAAACGTATTCAAGAGCAGTGCCAACAAACGCACGGGAGCCACCCGATTACGTGACGGCCACGCAGGTAACCAGAAGGGCAGTTTCGGACACACGGGGCCGCCGCAGCCGCGCAGCCATCCCCGCAAGCGCCAGGCGGTTACCCAGCCTGGCCCCGGCCCGGCTGTACTCGGCGAGGTGCATTTGAGTAAGAAAAACAAGTCTAAGCATGAAAAAGATCTAGGTGTGCTCTAATTTCGTATGCTGCAAACGAGAAGCATTTCTGATTTAATCTCATTAGTCTGCGCGTCTGTTGTGCAGACAAAAAAGGGAGAGCTCGGCGCTGGGGCCGCCCCGCAGGTGGGACGGAGCCGAGCGGCTCCGGGACACGGAGCCCCGCGCCCAGAGGCGCTGAGCACTTTTCCGCCCATTGTTCTGACAGCGCTGACACCAACTTAGGGACGACCCCTCCTGCGCTAACGACAGCTCCTCGACTGCCTCCGGTCATCGCATCGACAGAAAAGAAAAAGAAAACGAACGGAGAGGGAGGGTTGGGGGGGCAGCGAGAGGACCGTAACCAGAGGGAGCGGGGGACAAGAGTCCCCGCCGGACGAGCGCTCCACCACCGCTCCGTGCCCCCGCTCCCCCGCCCCGCCCGGAAGCAGGTGCAGCGCTGCGGGCTCCCGGGGCCGGGCCGCGTCCACCCGGGTCAAGCGGCGGGCCGGCAGCCGGCGGAGGGCGGGGCGAGCGCGGCTATGGGCGGCGCGGCGGCTCTGACACCGGCCCGGGAGAGGGTGCCGGGAACAAGAAGCTCTACGCGGCCCTGCGCCGGCCCGGAGGCTCGGCGCGCTCATACGCACACACACGTACACACACACACAACGCACGCACACACACAGCAACAGTACGGCGGGCGCGTGCCACGCTCCGCGCGCGGAGCAGCCGCCGGATCCCGGGCCCGGCGCGCGCGCGGCGGCCGTTTGTTGTTGCCGCGTCCCGGCCTAGCGCAGCACCGACACGCGGCGAGATGGGGGGAGGGAGCAGCGGCCCGGGGCTGAGCGCCGCCTCCCACGCGCGCAACTTTCACTTCCCCGCGGAAGGAGCCGGGCTGCAGCCGGCCGCCCCCTCCCCGCCTGCCATTCTCTCCCCGCGGAAAGACGGGGCCGCGGGATCCCCCCGCCGAGCGGCGAAGGGATTCCCCCGGCCGGGCCGGGAGATCCGCCCTCTCCCCCCCACCCCGCGGCGGGGCACGGGCTCGGCGCCAGCCGCGACCCCTCCCCGCCGGGCGCCCCGCGGCGCTGCCGGGGAATCCCCTCCCTCCTCCTCCCCGCCCAGGTGTCAGCCGTTGGGGGTAACCGCTCCCGGCCGCGGGGAAAGAGGGGGGTGAGGGGGGGGGGGGGGGGGGAACGGCTTACTCGTAGTCCCTGAAGATCTCATTGGTGACCCTGCAGTAGAACACGCGCTCGTCCGGCCGCAGGTCGGCGGGGGGCTTCTCCCTCACGAAGGGCTTTCGGTGCAGCAGCGGCATCGCCCCGTTCCGTTCTCTCCTCGCTGCGCCGGGACCCGGGGAGAAAGGAGAAGGAGGGAGGCGGTGAGCGCGGGCCCGGCGCGTCCCTCCCCCGCGGGCGCCGGAGAAGGAACGGCAGAGAGCGGCGGCACGGCAGGATCCGGCGGCGGCCTTTTGTGTGCCTGACACGCCGCTGCCTGCCTGGGACTGCGCGGGGAGCGGCGGCGGATCCTTCCTCCCCCGCCTCCTCCCGCCGCTTCACAATGGGGCCATGACGCCGAGCGGCGGGCGGGCGCGGCGCCCCCCCCGTCCGCGCCACACAACGTGCTCGGCGCGGGGACACCCCGTCCGCCGCCGCCGCCGGCTTTGTCTCCGCCGGCCCCCCCCCGGCCCCGGGTCACCCCTTCCCCGCCTCCGAGCCGCGCGTCGCAGCCGGACACAACTTCCACTCCCGGCGGGGCGAGCGCGGCGGCGGCCGATCCGCCCGCTTCCTGCCGCCCCGGCGCGCTCCGCAGCCCTTTCCGCCCCGGCCGCTCCTCGGCCGCCGCCTGCCTCCGCGGGACGGCGCGGCCCTGGCTCCGGGTGCGGCACGGCGCGGGGGGCTGCCCGGCCCTGGCCCTCTGCCGCCCGCCTCCTACCTGGAGCCGCTGCTCGGGCGTTACGCGACGCGGCCCGCGGCTCTGCCCCGCTTCTCCTCTGCCCCCCAGCTCCTGGGAAGTTTTTGATCTACTTCTTCGAGCCCTCAATCAGGAAGAGCTGCTGGGAGGAGCTTTCCACTTCTCTCCCCTACATCTTTATTGGCCGCTCGGTGCCTTCCAGCGTGTGTCACACAGGAAGACAGAGAGCTACATTATTAATTAATGGCTGAGAGGGCTCATCCTCCATTTTTGAATTATCAGCCTGCGATCTGCCGGGCGAGGGGAGGAAGGCGGTCCTCGCCGCTCGCCCCCCGGCCCCGGGGATTCCTGCCCCGGCAGCGCTGCGCTGAACAGACAGCCTCGGCCGCGCGGCTCCGCAGCTTTCCCTTCCCGAAGCCAGGGAGAGCCGGCTGCCGACGCACACGGCGGCACAAGGGTGTGCGTGTTCTGCTGCAGGCAAGGTCGTCTGCGCGTCAGATATGCCCGGAGCTGGGCCCCGTTACGTTACCCCCTTTATTTTTCCGCCAGTTCTTTGAAAACGTCCGTACATCGCGTTACCAGTGTACTCGGGTTTTGTTTTTTTCACCGTTTTCACTATCTTTAAGGCATTTCCATACATAATTAAAACAGGGGCGTTAGTCTAATTGTGTTGTCGTAAGTGACAGCCGGCTTAGAGATGTTTGCACAGAGCCCACCGCAAGCTCCAGCACTTGCACAGTAAGCGTACATAACTATTGCAGAAACCCCCCAGAACCACCCAGGTGGACGGCGTCTGAGGGCTGACATCTAAGCAGGAATCTTCAGCATCAACCCTGCTCAGGCACATAAAGGTGCTGTGCTACTTCCTGCACCTGTGCAGGGGCTGTTTGTCTTCCCTGTAAGAATCGGCGTTGCATTTAGCCCGGATGACTGCGATCTCAAAGAATGTTTACACTCAAAGTCATTAATTGCTTTGTTTAAAAAGTGATCGGGTTTTAATCAAAAGCACTGAGAAATGCCAGTGCTCTCCTCAAGTTTACAAAATATGAAGCTTGAACTACAGCACAGGTTAGCTCCGAGTCCCACCAGCTTATTTTTATTTGCCAATTGGCTTCACTTTCAGTTTTTAATTAATTACTAGCAAATGGCACAAATGCAACTTCAGTTAATGCACTTCTAGCACATCTAACATCTCATAAATTTTAGTTTTGCATCAAAACTCTACAGTATGCCACGGTTGTGACATTTAGTGTTGGCAGCCCTTATGATTATAGTGAGATTTTGCAACACTACGCTTTGTTTTCAGCTCAAACTCCTTGGCAGATGGGAGTAAATTGGAACCTCGGCTTACATAAAAATAATTACATTTCTAAATCTCGAGTTGGAGAGAAGAGCTTGAATATGTGAACCTGAAACTCACAAATTAGAAGGGAATTAAAAGTCTCGAGTTGATCATTTTTGAAAGTATCTTTACTTTTAAGCCAGTATCATGGTATCTGAGAATTGGGCTCATTTTCTCTTATGCCTGGATTGTCAGCACAGCGCTATTTCAGAATTAGTTGGTATCCATGAAAAATGCATGAGTTGATAGAACTGTGACATCAAAAGCAAATCCCCTTTTCCTCTTTGCTCTCCCTTGCCCTCTCTCTTTTCTTCTCACCTTTTCCTCCTCCTCTTGTTCTTCCCCCCTCATTATTCCCGCAGTGACTTCCCAATGAGCAGATCCTCACTAAGTAATAGGGCTGCACTGCTTTCTGATATTCTCAGGATACAGAGGAGCAGTTCACATAGTTTTCACCTCCAATTCCAGCTCCATTATTTAAAGCTCTCTAAGTCAGTCTCTGACTCTGCTCCCAGTGAGGTCAGTGGGAACTAGAACCATTTTCTATAGCACTAGATAATGGCTACTGAGGGGGCATTGAGATTGCAGTGGAAAATAACTCTGAGAAGTCTGAAAAAAATGTCGCTTTGCTTTCATAGGAATATTTATTGCATTTTTGCATTGTATTTGAGTGTTGTAATAATTTGGTGTGTTTTTAATACATCGCAGAAAATACAGCTTTGATTATGGACACCTTGATTGATGTGGATTTTGCCACAGAAGGGTAAAAAAGCTGCTTTTGTTTTTAGAAGATGTACTCTAGCAGCTATTCTGGGTGGAGTTCCTTTGCCAGTGAGTGAAGTTGCAGTTCTCATTCACAGAACTTTAAAAAATAGTTGAACTAGGAGGATAAAATCTCAGGAAGCACTTTGTGTGCTTTACAGCAGTAGGACAATTTATGAGGGACACTGCTGGCCAGGGCTCAGGGCAACTTCCCAGTTGGTCCTTCAGAACTTCCCACAATTCTGCTTATGTTTTACTTTTCACTTGCCCCCTGCTTCATCACAGATTTGGTTTCCATTCTCCTCTGCTATTTCTTCTTGTCCTAAAGCCACCAAGAACTGATTTACACAGAGATACTCCAAAGTACCTGTTTAATTTACATCGACCATTACCAAATAATTCCATATATAACAGCTGTTATTCTGGAACAAATGCAATGGTATTATTTTAATGTAGCATTGCCACTTTAAATTCACACTTAACTTTATAGTGGAATAACTAATATTTAGCCAAATCATATCCTTGGAACCATGCAAAAATAAGACTTTGACCCAACCTGTTTTACCTGTAATACCATGCAGCTGGGAAGTTGTTGTTTTTTCTTTTTTTTTTTTCTTGCAGTGTGTTTAGCCACATGCTTGCTTGCTTTTTTGCTCGTCTTTTTCCCAAAGGCTGCCAGTTTCTTTTTTCAGGCTTTGGCTGAAAAAAAAAAAGTGCTGTGAGAAGCTTTTTGTTAGAGAACTTCACTGGACTTTGAATAAGTCTGTATAGGTTCTCAACTCTTATAAAAAACATATGGTGGAAAAGATAAACTTGAAAGATGAACATACTTGTTGAAGTGATACATTGCTAGGGAGATGTTCACTCAAATGGCAGTTATAGCACCAATAATCTCTATGTTTTTCTATGTTGTCTGCAGAGTGTAAAAAAGAAGAAAACTGTAAGACACATATGAGCATCAACTCAATTGTAATGCGCCAATTAGATTTTCTTAGGACATTATAGCCCCCTTGCTTTCCAAATGTACTTCTGTATTTCCATGATGCATACACAAACCTTCACTCCCCTTTAAGCTTGAGGCACCCAGCAGGAACACCCTATTTCCCTGGTGATGCATTTTATAACTTACTGTTCTTGTACTTACTGAACTTACTGTACTTACTGAACTTGTTCACCTCTTGCCCTTTCTGCACCACCTTGCTGAGCACTCATTCTTTTGATCGTATATCTTTATTTAGACTTTAAACTATGTGAGGAAATGCAATGTGCTGCTTTTATCAATACACTCCAGCTGTGTGTAACAGCAACATTTGGTCTATTGTCTTTTACTGGCTGCAAGGAACTATACTCAGTTTTTAATAACTTACTTGCTTATGAATAACATGCTTCAGTCAAAAAAGGAGATGTGTATAGGCAATTTTTCACAGCACATTTCATTTTTTCTTCTAGCTCAGCTGTATTTCAGCATACATTTAGAGCAGTTCTGTAACCACAGGGATAGTAGATTCCTTATTCTGCCACTGGGTACATTCAGCACTTGTTGCTTTCACAAGAGACAAATAAAAGAGGAGGTAAAGAATCAATCCCCACATTGTATGAATTTTTGACATATTCATATTTATTTGGTAGTTTCTTGATGGTCTTAACCCAGCATCTTAGTTGCTGTAATAGAAGGGAGGGCAGTAAGTCATGCCCAGAGCCTGCTTTGCCTATTGCTGAGTTTTGGTACCATAATAAGTACCAGGGCCCATCTCTCACCAAACCCCCTGGGAGCACTGAAGTGTTTTGTGTAAGAACTGCTCTGTTATTCTGTGCTCCTTTTTTTTTTTTTTCCTTTTTTTTTTTTCCCTCCACAGCTTGATAGGATTTAGACATCTAGTTCTCCCTGCTTTTAATGCATGCTTAATGCCCTTAAAGCTCCACAAATTAGGGGATACACTCCTTCAAGATTTCCTTTAATCATAACTATTTTTTCTCCTCTCAGAAAGGGTTATTAGAGGTATTTAGGCTGCTAACCTTATACAAGTGAGGAGGAACTCTGACCTCATCTACTGTGCAGCAGTGACCATGTATCATTGGCCTCTGACTTGATTACAAAATGATAAAGTCACATTGTGAAACCACTTTCCATTTCCTAATAGTGTCTCTGAAACCAGCTTAAATTCAGAAAGGATTGGTACTGCATTTTCTTAGTTACAGTTATAATGCACAGGATACAGAGTATTGATGCTACTGTAATTTCCTGACACTAATACTGGATTTCTCATTGCCAACCAGTACTTAGAATGACCAATGACTGATTAGTGACTCTGAATGAAAGATGGGTGGACTTGCTACCTTCTATATATGTATGTTCTCCCAGAGCGATGTACGGCACTTTAGAATAAACACTGTGCATCAAACTGTTGAGATCCAGGTCCAAATCAACAAGATATTCTTCATGTGGTCAAATCTGAGAGTAAGAAATCTAGAACTGCACAATACTAACTTACCATTTACTAAACTTGCATTGACTTTATTGTAATTAATTATATTGAACACCTCTCTGTCAGCTGATGAGTGGATCCTACAGTATGAAGGATGTCGCTATACTTTATGGCTTTTCTATATAACAGCTGCAACGTTTTTTTTGCAGTAATACTAAGATTAACCAAATCTGTTTGCTTGTGGAAAGAGATCCATGCATTGTAGTTGCTGCTTAGTAGAACTTGAAGAAAGTTGGCCCAGTCCCTAGTCTGGGTCATTTAGTCCAAGATAACAGGAATGAGTTCTGCCCAAATACACACCATGATGGGTCTTCATCGAGCTGTTTGTTTGACAAATGTAATGACTCATGATCATTACTGATATTCTGACTTATCCATGTGATACAAGGCTGCTTTGGCACCCAACTTATTTTCCTGTCTTGCTGCTCATTTCTCACAGAGGGCTGTAGGAAGGCTGAAGCACAGAGATTTACCATTTAGGCACCATTCTGACCATAGATGCCAAGCAGAAGCGGTGTGAAAGAAGCCAGCAGCTACTTGAGCCTCATCCTGCCTGGTAGTGCCCCTGATGCCTCCCCACATGGCATCACACAGGCTGGTCCTGCCATGGAACGGCCCCAACACAGCACTTATGCACAGGAAGTGCTTCAGCTCAGGTAGATGAGGGCAAACATAAAGCAGTGTCTTGTCCTGGGTGCAAAACAGCCTGCAGTTTGATTTCAGCCTCTTGGTTTCCCCTGAAGGGCTTGTATTAGCAGGGTGCTGGCAGAAGCACCCAGACCTGATGCACTGAGTCCTAACACAGGAGGGGAGGTCACCATCACAAAATATCGATTAGGGGAACACTACATGCAAAGGGCATCCTCTGCAAAGGAGAGCTCCTTTGACACAGACCCACAGTGACCTTCCCTCCTCCCATAGCTCTGGGGACAGGCATGTGTTAGATGTACACCACTGTCACACTGCCCCTGCTGGGGCCTCACGCCCTAAGGAAATTGAGATACTGATGGGATTTTTACATTTCTTAAATCCAGGCACTTGAAAGAATGTTTATTTTATACAAAACATGCAGAGAAAACAACTTGAAAGTGATAAATCCAGTGCTTGCTTTGGTCTTGCTGGCTGTGGAAGGCTCAGGATTCACAGCAATTTAGTAAGACTGTTACTGTGCCATTATACTGATGAGCATAAACAACAAGAAAGAAAATACACATTTTATTTGTTGTTAGTACCAATTCAGCACAAGCACTGATAGAACGAAATTGCTAAAGATTCAGTAATCTGTGAGTTAGGAATTAAAAATTATTTCAGTCACAATTTTCAGTCATCCAGAAAGTTCCTATACAAAAAGCAAAGACAATTTTGTGATCCTAAATCACGTTCAGAGATGAAAGTTATAGGAGCTGAGTTCTCATCTAGTACAACTCCACAGTGTGGACACAGGTATAATGTAAAAATGATTCTATCTGAAAAGTTTCTTTTCTATAAGAACACCTTCTAGGGGTTCAACATATCTTTATGCATCTGTAGATGGACCCAAGCGTAAGGCCGAATTGAGGTAGTTGTGAGATGCTGTGAGTTGGTGCACTGCACATCTGTGACAAAACTAAAGGCTCAGGGAGAGAACTTCCTGCTCTGGAGGTACAGTTATACAAATGCAAGGCATACGTATGACCTCAACTCTCAATGTCTTGCCTGTTATGCAACTGGGAATTTATCCAGTATGCGTGCATATCGCATGTATGCATGCTTGGGTAAAAACACCTCACAGCTGGCATAAGTTGAAATAAAACAATTTTTTTTTCTTTTATTTTTCTCTTTACCAGCGATACTTCACAGTATTAAGGAAGCTTCTGGCAGAAGGACAACTTGTAAAAATCAGGAAGATTGGAAAAGGTACACCAGGAAACAACGCTCCGTTTTATGTCAGTGGTGACGTTCTCAGTGAGATCTACAACCGCAGAGCTCATAACCGATTTTTGAAGCCAAGAGATATGCAATATTTCAGTGCTCAAATAAAACGTCGTTATGAAAGTTGTAACTTTTTATAGAGCTTGCAAAAGCGAATAGGAACGGCGCTGTCCCAGCCCGCAGCACCGCCGAGCCGGGAACCGCATGGCAGCGCTGCCTCCGAGCGGCCCCCGCCCCGCGCTGCCGGTCCCGCAGCTGCGGGATGGGGAAAGCAGCGACGCGCGAGAACTCCTCTACTCGCCTCCGCGGCCACGAGCAGCTCGGCATCGCTACTAACCAGCGGGACTTTAACACCCGAGGTGTCACCGCGGTGCCTACATTCCGGCGGCTCCCTCCCGGCGGGGCAGGGACGGACATTTTCTCGCCCCCGCTGCCGCCCTGCTCTGCTGGGGGAACGGACGTACATCCACCAGACCGAAAGAACTCCCCCGTCAGCCCCCGAGCCGCCAGCCCGACGCAGCGCCCGCCTTCGTTCCGCACCCCCCGGCGGCAACCCGGGTCCCGCGGGGTCAGTGCCCGCTCCGGCCCGCCGGCTGCAGAGCTGCGCGGGGCAGGCGGGCGGCCTGACTGCGGCGCCCCCTGGCGGCAGCGGCGGCATGGGAGCGCCGGGCGGACCCAGGCGAGGAGGGGATCGCGGCGTGCTGCTGCCGCGCACCCCAGGGCATCGCCGTCCCTCCGTGCGGGAGGAAAAGGATTCGCAGCCAGCCTGAGGAGCGGCCCCCCCGCCGGCTGCGCGCTGCCTCCGCCTGGCAGCGTGCGTGGTCCGTATCGATAAGGCTTGGTTAAAGCTTAACCCGGGCAGGCCGAGGGGCGAGCGCCGGCGGCGGGCAGGAAGCGTTTCGCAGCAGTACCCCGCCGGGAGCTGCGCCCGGGGCAGAACCGCCTTCGCTTCGTCCTCGGGGTCCGCTTCGCTCCCCTCCAAATGGCGGCGTGGCGCTGCACGTTTGCCGTCCGACCCGGCTTTCTCTCGCGTTCTGCTGCACCCGCCTCGCAGCGGGCCTCCCGGCGCCCAGGCACGGCGCACCAACCGCGCAGTGCTGCTGGGGGATTGGAGGTGGGGGTGTCCGTTACACCGGAGCTGAGCATCTGTACACTACCCGACTGCCCTGTATCGCATAGGTCCGCCTGTCCTGTCTTACTCTCGATTTTATGGTCCTTCACTTCTAAGTGTTCGGAGTAGGATACAAGCTCCTGCAAACTGTTTTGGTTTTGCAGCAGTAGGGAATGCAGAAGGGAAGTTTTCCAACTCCTCTTTAACATAACCTTCCCAGATCCCACTCTTGGTCCTGCTGTGAGCTCTGAAAACAGCTATCAGCCACACAGTTCAACACACGTATGTTTAACCCTTACACAAGCATGTTCCAGAGCCTTTGCAAAAACCCTTGTAGAAGAGAAACTCATTTGGAACTTTTAAAGAACACAAAGGTATAGCAAACAATAGGAAAAAAGTACAAGTAGGGAATATCACACTTGTAAGTTCAAGCCTATTAAATTACTTTTTGGTTCATGATGAAACCTGGGTGATTTTGTACTAAAAAAATGTTATGGGCTAAGGTCAGAGGTTTTACATCAGGGTGAATATAATCTACAGTTTCTCAAAAGGAGAAGGTGAATATCACCCCAACCTCTGCAAGCAAGGCTCTGCAGACTGTAGAGGTCAGAATCCCAGCTGTAAGGCCAGGCCCAAAAGCCTACAGGTGAGGATGCAGATTCTAAGGAGAGCATTTAAGGTAAGGTGACAAATACCGACATGGGTCCCTGTAGCTGCTATATAGGTAATCCTATCTGAACTTAACAACTGTACTAAAAAAATAAGAATAATAATAATCGAGCCTTGCAGGTTACTTCTGCTTATGCAACTTCAAAATCTATCAGTTGAGCCAGATCCTTGGCACAGCTCCAGCAGCTCAAAACAGCTCCAGAGCCAGCAGCTTAACTGCCCCAGCCATAAACGTGTTCCCATCACCAGGAACAACTCAGCAGGGCACAGACCCACTGAAACAGCCCACACTTATCCATTTCTCAGCTCTGATGCCCAGAACAAATGGCACAGGGTATATGTACCCATTCTGCTGTGGGTCTGCCTCAGGAGCACCCCATAGCTAAGGGTCATGAAGTAATTCTCCAAACTGCAGAATGACACAAAACTTGCAACCCTTCAAACAAACAAAACAAAACAAAACAAAAACACAACTCTCTTTGATTTTAAAGTCATCTTTGGATGAGGAAGGATCAGCTCAGCAATAAGAAACTATTACTTTTCATGCCAACCAATAGCATTCAGTACTTTTACTTTTCTTTGGTCTCCAGTGAATTAGCCCAGGTACTGGTTTTTTGACTTCCTGTTGCTTACTTTATGCAATCTTGCTCTCAAGCTTCTGGTGAGAAAATGATGAAGTTTGATGCAGTAATAAAAAAGTCAACATTTTACAATGCTGAAAGCTATTTATAGCAACATCAACAGGTTGTAATCCATTGACAGTCATACGTTTGATTTATTAGCTTGGGCTAAATGTGGGGTGCCCTGGGACACATGCATCTTTGGACAGCGATAGCTCTGGAAGCAGCAGCTATCCAAGGCAATGGGTTGAATATGAAGACCTGAGCAAGAAGTAACCCTATGTGATTTTCCCAGACAGATGAGAATGCATTAAGAGCAAAGGAACTACCTCCTTCGGGAAAAAAGCCCAAACAAGACAGAACAAAAACCCAACCTTCTGTCTAGCAGTTGCCTGGAGCAAAGGCACAGAATTTTTTTTGTGTGTGTTCCTGTTGCCTAGAGTCATGTGGAACCTTTGCCCTTTTAGAATTAGCTACAAATCTTGGGCCTGACTGGATATTGCACTCTGTGAGAAGGAACAAGAAAGAAAAGGGGGAAATAGTCATTGAATGAATCCGAGAGCCAAGCACAGGATTTAAGAAAAATGAATTGCTTACTGCCTATTTACATGGACTACGGAGAAAGGGATGGAGTTGGTATTATCCCTTTGTCCTTCCAACAGATGTGCTAATTCAAAGACTCAAATAACTACTTCTTAAAAAAAAAAAAGAAAAAACATTATTTGCAAATTTTACAACAATCAGATGTTTAGTTGGAGCAACTCCCAGTGTACATCTAAGAGACAGGCAGTGCCAGTTACCAGGAAAAGGGAACACTGCACCTGAAACTAAGCTAGCTAGCTAGCTTGCTGCTGCAATGAAGCAGCCTACAGAGAGCAGTTTATAATTACTTGAAGTGAACTAGGTAACACACCACAAAATCTAGAAATAGCATAAACTTACTGGGTTTCCTTAGGAAAATAAAATAGCAGCAAAGATTTTCCAAATGCAGGCTCTTCCATGTTTAACTGAGAAAAGAATAAAGACACCTGAAAGAGATGCTGATTTTAAACAGTTTACAGCTGCTTCACTGGTGTAAGTGATGATGATGCCCCCTGTTCTTGCAGGTGCATGAAACCCTGTTTGCAAAGATTTTTGTTGGTACCATGTTTTGAATGGCAAGGCTGTAACAAAGATGAAAATATGACAGCCAAAAAATTAGAAGGCAGCAGAGATTCCTGACTGAAAGTACTCTTTTGATAATTTCAGAACTCACCTTCTGATTTGCTCTATCTCCTTATCTCTCTGTGTGAACTTTGTCTCATGGAAAGATAATAAAAAGGTTGTGCAAATGATTCAGCTGAGTCTCTCTTCTGACAGTCTGCAAGGAAAGTGAGTGGTATATAAATATTAACTATACAGGGAGAAATTCACCTTGTTTGTCAAAGCCCAACTTTAAAAACATAGAATAAAAACTATAGAATATTCTACAAGATACTCTATGCTAGATTTATAACATCTGTTAGTAATTTCCTTTACAGTTTTCTCTTCTTTTTAATATTTATTTACATCTTTGAACACATCAGTTTCTTAGAATTCCTAGTTCTGGAATAATTCAGAATTTAGATTATTACAAGAAAAAAAAAATGCTGTATTACTTAAAGTGCATTCTTATCAATCAGAAACACAACTGAGCACTGGACTGTCATATCCAGTTTTACAGCAGTAGCGTACATCAAAAGTTAGCTTGCTCTGATGTTATAAAAACTTCTCAAGAGAGACAGAAGTCAGAGTTCATTGCAATATTTATAGTATTTAAGAATGCTTTCAAGTGTCTTGTAATGGCAGATGCCATCAAGTACTGTCATAAGTGGTTTTCTTATTCTAAACATTATGGTGCATTATGGTACGTTTCAAGCAAGGCACACATTATCATGTGGGAAAAACAAAGATCATTATCTGTATTACTTTATGAATTCTGTTTAGATTCTGTTAATGACACATTGTATTTTGCTTTTTGTTTTGAATACAGCTCTCTTGTGTTTTTAGCCATCAATTTGGTAGTCTAAGGTATGATGGATTTAATAGCCCATGTCTAAGAAAATCCAGCACAAGTATCGAAGGTACACAGAATGGTGTTACTTTGGGGTGGAAAGCAGATTTTTTTTACAATAGGACTAACCTTTGAAAGGCTTGGACAAGAAGTCCGTGAAATGAGATTCCTGCTCTTGCAAATGTTGGCCACTTTATCCTCCCACCTCTGTTATTCAGCCTGTCCCCAGGAGTGTTTTCTCCTCTCCCAGGGTGTGTTCTTGTGCCGTTCTGCCTCAGCAAATGGGGAGATGCTACAGGCTATCCTGCCTTGGGTTAGAGCAGCAAGAGAGAACTGGAGGACTGCTAGGAGTGCTGGGAGACCAGCTGTAGGATCTAATCAAATTGTGCTGTACAGTACCACGACTCCAGAAGGATCCCAGATGTAGAGCAAACAGCTGGCATGACACTGTAAAGACAGTGAAGAGTTACCAATCTTTAAGTGATAGGATCAAACGTAACACAATGAGCCTTCCTAGAATGAGATCAAGCCACAATCTAACAAAGAATTCCAAATATGACCAGACTTAAAGTTTCACTCCTGTTTCTCCAAGCTAGAAAGCTCCACTCCCTTGGGAATTATGGTGGATTAACACTATGTGCACAAGGCTCCCAGCACTCCAAGAAGCTTGTACCTTCTTTTAGACGAGACATTTCGGTATGCTTTTCGCTATGACATTTCGGTCCCACTCACTGTCTCTGGCCTTACCTTTGCTGCCAGTCTTGATCCCTTCCAACGGCTGTTCTTAATCATCCAGTCATAAACATCCCTTTTAACACATAGTCACAGCTACCAACTTGTTTTTCTTCTTCCAGAGTGGCTGTGGTCACTGATTATCCAAAGTTAAACTGTAATTGGCAAGTAACAAGTGATTTCACAGCTGTTTAAAAATATCCAAGATAATACAGTCAGAGCTTAGGGGGCATGTAGAAGAAAATAGTTTAAATAGGTTAGAAAGTAGGTCATTCTTCTGTTATTATTATTAATTTCTTCTTTTTCCTCTGCAATTTAATGTAACATGTAGGGATTTTCCTTTTGTGAGTCTTAATCTGCACTTCTCACCCTTGTCATAAAAACCAAAGAAACTGCACTGGGAACTTCTGACACGCTCTTAGTTCAAGCCTATGGTCCAAATTCCATCTTGAGCACTGTTAGTATGAGTTCCACTGGAAAGATTTCCTTGTTTTTCTTTTTGTTTGAATGCTTTCATGTAGAACTATATAATTTTTTTTTAACTGGAAAACATCTATATCAACAAGCCAAGTACACTTAAAAATGTTATTTAAAATGAATAAATGAAAAGTAAGTCTCCACGTGGTGTGCCTTGATAGGCTGCTTGAGTCACTCTGCCTACGTGGAAGGTCTGAATTAACAGCACCCCGGCTCACTGTTCCCACCCTGGCTGCCCTAGCACAGTGCTCCCACAGCCTCTGAGCTCAGCAGTCTGTCCCTTTGCCTGTCAACAGCATTTCTGTAAAGAGTGCTGTTGAATAAATACGTACCTGTAGAGTGCATGAGACTACAATTCCATGTGAATCTTCTTAAAAAGCCAATCATTATCTAAGGTATTGAGAATTTGAGGAATTCTGCATTATAAATACTCAGATGTTTACAGTACATATATGGCTGACCTGTAGACAAATCCAGCACCCAGAAGACTTCAACATATAGAGAGAAATATAAACAGGGAATGTTTAATTCTGTCTTAGTGAATTATGTACCAGGCACAGAGACTGTGGATTGTTAGGATTATTTCTGAAAAGTCAAGTGTTCAAATCCCATAGCATTCTTGAATGTTCTAAGCAAAGGACGGGCTGAACAAAAGAAATGCCGGGTTCTGGAGGCAAACTAAATCTTTACATTGCTGGTAGTCTACAGTTTTTAGTTATTGTCTGTAGTTATTCCTGAATTGTATCATGCTAGGAATAGCTTCTTCAGGTGCTTCTCAAGGGCCGTGGGTGTTTGAGCAAAATTGTAAGCATTATTGAAAGAGTGGCTTCCAGCAAGTAATACTTCAGCACAGAAACATAGATTTCATTCAGAGGAAACTATTTTTTAGATGTGTCATCACAGACAAAGCAGACTTTGGTTGGCATAAGCTAGTTATTAATGGCTTTCTGATGTTAGGCATGGTATAGGTCTGAATGTGATTAAGTTAGCAGGAATTCTGCCACCCTTCAGTGACAGTGACATTGAGCCCTGAATTGGAAAACAGGAACATCTTTAACAAGGGAGTAGCTGTTCTGGATAATTCAGCTAAAACATTAGAAAATTTCAGAGTAAATGGAAAGAGCTGACCTCAGCATTAGTGATTAAAAAGAACTATTGTTGTTAAAACCTAATTATTATGCAAAGAATGGGAAGCTCAAAAAATCCTTATATTGCATTTACCACTATCAGGTTTTTGAGTACCTTACTTCTAGATGGTGGCATGATTAACATCTGACTATGAAGGCAGATCTAATCCCTGGCAGTACTGCATTAGATGTTAGTAGCACTATCAGCCATAGTAGAATCCTAAACCTAGTTTTCAGCACATTAATACAGGAATAATTTGTTACTCAACGATTATTTTGAAACATATTGATTTTTCAGCCTACACATGTTTTTACTTGTTTGTGATCTTATCTTACCCACATTTCAGAGCCACACAATTCACCGCGAAGACATAAAATGCAAAATTCTCCACCCAGCTTGGCTTCAAACAAACAAATGCAACTCCATACAAACAAAGAAAGCTGTATCTAAGCATTATTTGCCTGTGTTCTTAATATTTCAGTACTCTGTGAAAGAAAGCAAGTTGGGTAACAAGCTGTTTTGACTTCATATCCAGTACACTTTCAGGTTTCCCTAGTCTGTAAGGCCAACAATGCAGTCTAAAGATGCCAAAAGCTTCAGCATACTTAAGGCAAGGCAGTGGGGCAGTGCCATGCTTTTTTTTTTTTTTCAATCTTTGTTGCCATACTTAGGAAAAATATAAAAGTTTTGCTACAGATAAAAACAAAGACAAGTCTGAGACATTACCTAAATCTTTTGTGCCTATTCTATATGACTTGGAGGAAGGAAGCTGGGGTTGTAGCTGGTTAGATTTTCATTTTGTGCTGAAACAAGCTCAGAGCTGGAAGCATTTCATTGGAAACACCCTGCTTTGATGAGCTTTTGGCAGTCAGTGCCGAAGCAAGGCTCTGTGGAACAGGGCACCGCATTGATCTGGGCTCCCATCTCCAACCTGCAGGCAAATGGTTTGTGGGGACTCAGCCTCCAAGTCATCCATCTCAATAGTGGCTGACATCACTTCCTCAAAGAACAACTGGTGACTTCCCCAGGAAAAGCTCAAGCCCTACGATCGTGGGCACTGCCATATTGCTATTGCTCTTGCTGTCATGTAGGAAAGGGGATCAGCTTTGTAGAGGGCTTTCCTGGGCTATTAAACTCGCAGCTTGAAAGCAAGCCTCCTCCAGACCCTGACATCTCCTCCCGAGAGTCAGCAAGTTTCAACCACTGCCCTGTCAATGACTGCACTTCCTAGGGAAGCAAAACTCTGCTCGATTCCTTGTGCAGCTTCAATTGGGAAGGACTTGTTTGCCCCTATCAGCACCAGGGAGGACAGGACCTGGCATTTCAAATAACTTTTGTTTGTCCCCAGCAGGACTTGATGCTTCTTGCCCAAGTTATGCAAGGTTGTCGTACCCTATGTGTGACAGAACTACTTGGCAAGACCTACCATTGTCTTCCTTTACAGACTGGGCTACTCTTTTAGTCCCGACTGACTGGAAAGTGTTTGCCAGTTTGTATGTGCTTTATTTTACTTTCCTCTGCCCAGATCTGGAGAGTGGATGCCTATAAATATCTGCTTTAGGAGTACTTGGGGAACTACTCTTTTCTCCAGGGACTAAATTGTATTTTCAAGTCCTATCTTGCCATGGAAACAGACGGCTAATGAAGAATCTGAATTGGATTTTCTGCATCCATACATCCATGTCTTCGTCATTCATTCAACCAGGTGACAAATCCTCACTACAAAAAGAGGTTACAGTAAAAGTAGGACCCCAAAAGCAGAGGTCTTCCAGGTTAATAGAAATAAGCAATCTGTGATATCTTTTCCAAATCAAAACAATATCAAAATAGTGCAGTGGTGCCTTCCAAATGTGATGAGGAAATTTTCAAGTCTTACCACAAGAAGCTTTACTATCAAATCTGAATGCATTTCAGACTTGCCTATGAATTAAAAATTGGATACTAAAACAGGGACCAGAATATACAACTAAATTCTGAATCAATCTTTGCAACTAAATTTCAGACATTATAGAATGATTTTGAAGATGTTATGCAAAGCAATGGAATGTGCATTTTAAAGTGAGCTTTACCTTGTCCAGATTTTGCACAAATTGTTTGGAAATATACACTCCTGCAATTTTTTATTGCACTTTAACATGTTAAAGTACACAATAAAGCTGTTGGAAATTACAGGCTACGAACCTACAAAGAAACAGCATCATTAACTTTCACAGAACTACCAGCATGCTATTAGCTGCTGATAATTACCAAGGATTAATCAATGTAAGTTTTATTAATATTATATAAGTAATAAATATAATAATAAACATTAATAAATAATTATATATTATATAAAGGCCATTGCTGAACGAAGACAAAACTATGTTGACATTAACAATAAATGTTCAGATTTTTCAGGATGCTTTTGAAATTGTTGTGAACTGCTGAACATACAAATCAATCAAAACAATCAGTCAAAAAGTTGACAGTTTTGAGAAAGGCCACACTGCAATGCATACAGCTCCCACAACGGATGTAAAAGATTTGCCATAGAGCATCTCTATAACTTATACTCTTGATCAGAACAAGAGACAGAGCATTCCCAAAAGATCCACGATGTGTTTAACAGCCTGCAGTGAAGACTGAAGAGAGATTTTAGAAACCTCATGTTGTCCAAGCAGAGCACGCAGTTTCTATCAGCTGCAGTAAACCTTGTACATCTTGTATATTTTAAAGATGACTTAAAGGAAGTTAATCTATAATAGTAGTTTACAACACTGTCATTCCTGGATAATACTAATTGCTTAGTAATGCTAATATATGTCAGCTAGCTAGAGAATGTTGTGGGGACCAGAGAGAAAGCCAATAGAGAAAACAATTGTCTTATCTTTTGCTTTACTTACCTCTTTTCCCTCTTCTGTGTGAAAGAATAGTGGCAGAATGTCATTTCTTCTCCTTGTTACTCTGCAAAAGTACTAATTTGTGTCTGACTCTCATTGAGCATAGTTTGCACTTCTCTGATGATGCTGGCTCAGTAAAAGTGCGATGGGAGCATTGTGGCAGAAGGTGGGGGAAAATATCTGTAGGACTATCTAAGCGAAAATGTTTGAAAGTTGAGGGCACACGTTGAGTTCACAAAAGGAAATGCTGGTTTCTGTTGCAATGTTGGTTACACAATCACGTAAGGTTTTATTTTTAAAAGCAAGTAAAAAATTACAGTGCATCAACTCCTCAACTGGTGTAAATCAGCGTGGTTTTATTGACTTTGATGGGGCTATGTCGATTTATACCAGATGAGGATTTGGCCCACTGTATGGAGATATTTTTATTTCTCTTCTCACCCTATCAGTTAAGGAAAGGGTAATAATCAGAAAGCTGGAAGCAATTACGTGTGTGTGAGGAGGGGGTAGTTTCATAATAGCTAACTTGATATTATTTCCTGTAAAATGCATCAGGAGAATAGAGCCTGGAGCCTGCTGACCAGTTTGTTTTGTAAAGAAATATTTGTTCAAATCTGTTTATAATAATTTGTCAGCGATGGACAGGCTGGGCTCAAGCACTTGCCTTCCACCAGCGGCAGTGGCGGCAGCACTGCAGCTTGCAGGGCAGTGAGGGGCAGCTGAGAACAGACCAGGCAAAATTTGGGTTTCATTCGCACCCGTGTAAAATCCAGAGGGATCCTACGCAGATTGGTGGAAATACTCGCTATTTACAACAGCATGCCTAAAAACAAAATTTGGCAGAGATTTCAAGTAAGCATTTATAAGCTGTTTCTGGCAGCAAATAAGAATGGGGGAGGGGAAGATTATTCATTGCAGATGCTTTGCAAGATTAGCAGAGGCTTTCTGGTGACAATAATGTCTGCTAACATAGTTACTTGTGGAAAATGCTTTTTAAAATGTGATTCAAGTGAGTTTTCTGGTATGCCTTAATTTCTGAAGCATTTCATGGCAAAAAGCACTAACCAAGAGCTGGAGCTCAGTGACCTAAATCATCCCTCTTTATGCCGGCTGGGCAGATTGGCCCCCAGCTGCGGTACCAGGAGGGTAATATATTCTGTGGAGGAGAAAATTTCTAGGGAACCATTTTGGATAAATGCATTTTGTAAGGGTTAGTTTTAATTACGGTAAAGCAACCTCTCATGGACAGCAGAGATGAAGGGAAACTAAAGCACAACTGAAATGGAAAGCTGTATCAAAGTATTTTAAATAAAATATTTAGAATACATGTAAATACAGTGCAGATTATTCCGTAAAACAACCTGAATAATTTAGTACCTATGCCAATGCTGTTAACGCTAAGGAATTCCAACTAGCTGTTGGAATGGAGCTAATTCATCTGTTATCTTACCGCTCGGGAGGATTTAAACATTTTTTGCATATCTTTAACTTACAAACGTCATGAAACTACAGGCCCTACACCACATAGCCTGCAGCCTCCACCTAGGCAGCCACTGCCATGGTGCACTGGCCCTCCATGCCAACTGCTTCCCACAGCAGTGAAAAACAGCTCTATGGGGAAGGGCTGGTTTGGTTTATTTTGGGATCCCCTTTGTGGTAGCTTCAGTAAAACCTCCCTATATAGCCAATATACATAACGCACCGGTTCAGCTGGGGCAGATGACAGAGTGCTGTCACTACTCTTTCTGGTAGTAAATATATAGAACCCTTGGTATAAGCCACTAGCTTTTTCTTCCGTATGTTGTCAAAGTGCATCTTTCACAGGCTTCTTTAGTCAGCTCTCCAGTCACTCCTGGAAAGTTATGGGTTGTTCCTGCCCAGTATTTCATATCTGTGTGCTGTCCTGCACTGGGAGAGACAACAGCAGTCATTATCGTCTTTTCTGGTTAGCACAGAGAACTGAAAAGCAAGTGCAGAATTGTAACCTGGACTGCCTCCTGACAGCAGTGAATTTCTGCTGTTATGTCGATTACGTAAAGAATAGTTCTGTTTTTGTTTTGTTTTTAATTAATGCACCCAGATCCTTTTTGTTGTTTAATATATTGCTCAAAGTTGCAGACAGTTTTCCAAGAATCAATACCACAGAATCAATTCAGACTAAGAGTAGTTTAGAAAGGATGAGAAAACTTAGAGCGTGACACAACAGTGAAATGAAAGTAGGCTTTTCTCATTGCTTTTCTGCTTAGCTTTCAGACCTTTACCGAGAAAAAAAAAGACAAAAAGATCATTTTGAATTCTGATGTTCTGAAGATGATGTCCCCACTAATTGTGATGCAGTCAGAGATTATGATTGAACTCAGCAATCCACAGAAGATTAAATCCTAAACCATAACCCTGTTTTCATTAAAAAAAGAAAGAAAGAAAGAAAAAAAAAAAAGTATTAAGGGAACAAAATTGAATGACATACCTAAACCAGAGCAGTTCCAAATAAGGCACCTGTCAGATTTTTCCATGAGACGTAGGCAGTTTAAGATTTGCTATGACAGAATTTGAGACTGTTGCATTTCAGTTTTGTTCAGCTTCCAGGGTAAAGGTGGTCCAAAGCCTGAAGATGAATTTCAGGGATAAGCTAAGCAGTAGCCAGGAAAATGATTAATACTGCAGTAACTCCCAGTTCAGATGCGTCAGCTAATCTTCAACGTGAGAAAATGTGGCACAGGGTCATCATTAATTTAAAGTGAAGCTTACGTGTATAAACGAATTTGAGCTTGGTGTCCAGCTACGCACAGGATTAGATATTAATGTAATATCTGATCTGCACACACTACTGGATTTAGTGCTTAGCACAGCATGAACTTCAGGCTGCAAGCACAATTTCTCATAGGAAATATCTGTGGGTGTAGTGCATCATTGTTTGGTCTTGATCAGGGACTGAGATAATCCTATCACCAGACAGAGCTGAACTCGGCTCACAGATCACCAAGAGGAATCTCATGGGGCCCACTGGTCCCAGTGCTCATCATTCACTGCATTATTCACCTACTGTACGTGGGCATGGGAAGGAAGGGACCCAACTCTGCCCTGTACCAACTGCAGCTCCAGTCAGATAGATCTCGGGTAAAAACTGACAAATGGTGACAAGTTCCCTTCCACACACTCCAGCCTGATCTGAGAAGAAATATTAATCTTGGCTCTAGTGTCTAAAGCAAAGCTCTGAGGCACATACTTGACAGTCCTCAGGCTTTTGTTTGTTTGTTTTTATTTGATATGTTTACACATATAGTTAATCAGTTTACCAACTGGAAATAAATCTGCATAAGCAGGAGTCAACCATCTCTTTTATGGTCATCGTGTTCCCATACATATTATAAAGACTGGAGAAAAAAGGGCTGGAAGGGCTCTCTGAAGGCCATCTAATCCATTCTTTGTCCCAAGGCAGGTTGGAACAGCCCACATCAGATTGCTGGGATATGTTCACTCATATATCTTCACAGTTCCCAGCACACAGCCTGTACCTAACCCTGCTGCGAGGTTTTACAAAAGACTGAGCATGGTACTCACAGGCAAGAAATATAAAGGGAAATGGAAGTAACAGAATGACTTTTAAAATGCTACTATTCAGCTCGGCCCTTGATTTAGTATCAGATTAGTGGATTAAAAACGAAACAAAAAAAAAAAAACACAAAAAAAAACCCCACAAAAAATAAACTTAATTTGATTATTGTGAGTAGTCCTGAAATTTAAGAAGCTAGTGTGAGCCCATGGAGTCTGAGACAGGCTACAGTCTAATTACTTATTACAGGCTGGATTTTTTTAATTACTGCAGATAAGAGCATTGGGTGAAAACTGTCACGATTCAGACTTCAGAAGCCACATCCTCCTTATTTTCTTGCCATCCCACTCAGCCATTGAGAGGGAGTGCTGAGAGTGCAGCAAGTGGAGGCAGATAACCACATCCCCAAACTGCTGTCATCCTCCAACAGCAGAATTTCCAGTGTGCCTTAACAAAGAGAAGCAGTGAAAATGAAGAGGATGTAAGTAACCTCACTGTTAACAGGTGCCTCCACAATCATTCGTCAGAGTTGTCGTGGGCTGACAGGCAAAATTTTGCTAAAAAAACAAGGGAAATTTTGCCATGTTGCCCCTTGAGAGATTTAAGATGAATTGCTCTGAAGGCATGAAGACAACACAACTTATAACATCTTGAGCCCTACGCAGGTGCTCTCACTAGGGAGCTGAGTGTCTGCAGAGCTCTGATGAAGCTCCTCTGCTGATGTCACCTTTGCTGAAAACAGTCAAAGATATCTCAATCATAGAAAGTTGCTGTCTTTTGCCAGGTGGCTGAGCTGAATTCACACATGTGAGGGCCATCTTCATTTACACTTGGATGTCATTGCACAGGTCTGCCTTTATTACTTGCTTAAAGCACTGGGCTGTGATCTGAAGAATGGGAGGTGTGGTATCTAGTGTGGTCTGCTGCAGGGACCTCTGCAAAGGGGGAGGAGGTGAGAGTTGGGTAATGCAAAGCTATCAGTGCTGAATCCAACAGTTTGACAGTGGTAACTCATACCCAGTTCCTTTCCAGAGCCTTCATGCAGCAACTTCTTCATAGAACAACTTCATAGCAGTGTGACCACTGAGAAAGTTTTGCTTACAACAAAGCAGTGCATGCAGCAAGCAGAATAGCTTTATAACTCCTTTCACAGCTTTGATCTGAGGCTGCCTCTGGATTGGTGTAACTCCATCTCCCTTGGCCATCAGCCTTGCTACAGAGAGATGAGCGTGGGCTCCATCTTCTCTCAGTTGCAGCACCCCCCTTACTTCTGGGTCTCCCTGCCCAGTTTTGTGCACCTCTGTGTCTGGCACCTATGCAAATTAATAAATCTGTATCTTATTTAGATGCATCTATAAATAAGACTTCTGAGAACACAGGCTGTAGGAGCGTGTTGAGTCCAGGGCTCTCAGAGAAGGCAGCTGTAAGTGCTGGGAGAGTGTATGACAGTGGGGAGGGGAAGGAGGACTTCTGGTCTGCCAGCCCAGAAAGAATGATTTTATGTGAAAAAACTCAAGTACCAAGTACTGGGCCATGCGTACAGCAGTGGAAGGGTGAAGTGGAAGGAGGGCTGTTCTTGGTGGCAGGACTGGCATTAGCAGTCATCCAATGCTGCTTCCACAGTGGTCGCTGACAGGCCCTGAAGTGCTCTTAGCAGAGCCCTTCTTCTGCCAACTATCTCCTGCTCATCCCTCATCCCTCTAACCCACCTCTCTTTCCCTGGGGGATTCCCAGAGCCTTTACACTGCACTGCGGAGGATATGCGGGCTGCCTGCCCACTGTGCATCACCCTGGTCCTCTGAACAGGAGCAGAAGCCACAACCCACACCAGCATGCCTGCCTGCAGCAATTTTTCCCCATTTTTTTTTCAGAACAAGTCTTGCTGCTGTTGCTTTCTCCTGTTTTTAATTTTTACTTTGCCCCTCTCATAGTTCCTGGGAGCTGGCTGGGAACCAGCGGCACAGTGGGAGCTGGCAGCCACATCCAGGTGAACCAGTCTGGCAGAAAATGGTACTAGGCTGTGACCTCTGTACTGCAGCTCCCCTTGCTGAGGTGAGGGGCAACGAGATGCACACGCTGTTCTGAAAACTCCACAGGAAGAGTTACAGTGAGAGCACAAATGGGAGAGATGTGAAGGTTCATCAAGATGAAAGGGAGAAAGCTGGCTAGGTCATGTGAGAAGCAAAGTAGAAACTTGCCTGTGGGGAGAAGACCTGGCTTAGTAAATCCAGGGGCTGCAGAACAAAGATGGGATGTTTAGGGATGAGTTTATCCTGGTTCAGGTCATTAATAGGGTTGTAGAACTTATCTCTTCTTCCTGAGGCCTGAGCAGTGTCCTTTCTGCTTCCCTGCCAGAGATGAGCCTCATGGAATGGAGCTAGTCTAGGTTGTGAGCAGATTTCATGCACATACTCAAGGTGCTTTCCTGTTCTCCCCTATGCTAGCACCATTCCCTATGATTAAGGCCTGCAAAGGTGAGTAATTATCCTCTGACCAGCTGCATGCTCTCTCCCTCACACACCTGCAGCCACTTACAGGAAAGACAAAGAAATCAGCCAAAGGCTGGGTACCCTAAGACTGCAGTCACAGGACAAGAACCATCCACACACAACTGATGGCTGGTAGCCTTGGGTTGGTGTGCCTGTGAGTTTCAGTGAAATGCCCCCATCCAGTTACTAAATAAAAACTCATCCCTGTTGTTAGAGCTGAACCATATGTACAGTCATGATGAAATGTGGGTGGTGCAGCTAACTTCTGTTAATTCAGAGCATGAATATCAATTCCAACCGATGAGTGGTAGGAGAAAAAATAGGAAAACATGTAAGAACATCCCTCTGTTACCAGACGGCTTTCAGGATGGCATCAGTTGTTCCAGACACTCAAGTTGGGCAAAATAGTTGACTAGAAAAAAACAAAAACAAACACAAAAACAAAGAACAAGAAAGGCAGACTGCAGTGGCTCAAGACAAAGAACAGTGTTGGATTGTGTCATGTATGTACTGTGAAAGAGGATCAATCTGAAAGGGACTGGAAAACTTCACGGAAACCATCCTGTCATCTATTTAAGTAAATATTAAATCTCAGGGAATCCTCAATTGTGCTGTTCCTGAGTGCAAAGACCTCTCAGAACTAAACATATCATTTGAAGGTTCCTGTCACCTACAGGAAAGCCTAAGGAGGATGGGGAGGAAGGAAACAGCTTTAAAAGGTGTTTTTGGCTTTCTAGACCTCAACTGCTAGTAGAGAACCTGGAATAACTGCTAAGCAGTTGATGTTTAAAGTATTTTTTACATCAGAGCAAATAAAGCAATACAGATACAGAAGAACTTTCAAGGTAGCTTAATGCCATTTCTTTTACTTTCTCCTTTAGCCCATACCTTCAGCTGTAGCTCAGGATCTGACTACCTGTGCAAAAGCAGGCTTGAAGATCCATCTTTAGACATCTCAGTGCTTGAGTCAGAGGTGGGGAGCAAGATCCTCAGCTGATAAGAACTGAAGGAAATCCACAGGAGTTCTATACACAGTTACACCTACAGGATGCAGCGTCACACCAATGGAGAGAAGAGCCAGAACGCAAAAGCCAGGACAGTGCAGCAGCCTGAAAGCAGGAAATGGGAGGAGGAGATGACATACCCAGAACCTGCATGAACAGAAAGGAACCACGTCTGAACAGAAGCTCTGCTGCTGCATCCCTTGACTGGGCATATGCAGGTAATGCAGCAAAAATAGTGCTGATGCCAGTGTGTGAGTTCAGCACAGCTGAATGTCAACAGTAGCCTAAAGAGGGGACTTTGCTTTGAAAGAATGTATAGCTGTGAAATCCACAGACAAAACTGATGTCTGCTTCGATTAGTACCAAAACAGCAGTTTGACCTAAATAACAATTTCTGTTTGGCACTGAAAGACGAACAGAAGTAAGGTCCAACTCATGAGTCATTAAAAAATGCAAAAAGACCAACAACATGCAATGCACTCCCCAATCAGCCTTTTCCTGGGAAAAGGGAGGGCCAAAAGCTGTACGTACTTTGGAGTCTTCTCTTCCATAGAAGTCTTAGCGCAGCTTCAGAAATGTTGGCTGACACCTTTATGACACTGAAATGGAGGGAGTCAGTCTACGAAACATGGATTTTAAATAGGCAGTGAAGCTCCTCACTAATTCCAGTAAGTATCAGAATGACAGGCTTGCAGTGTTGTAGCACCACACGTACTTACATGTGCAGTATCTGTGGTTACAAAACCCCTGAAATTTTCCTACAACCCAGTCACTGTCTGGCACTTCTTTGGGTTATGGGTGACCTCAGAATTACTATGAAAATTTAGCAGTTAATGTACATCTTCTGCTTGCATATCTTAAGTGGGGTCAAAAGGAAAATACTCAGGCATCCGCCGTCAGGTATAGAAGAGTGTTCCCTGACACCTAGCCCTTGTTAGTGGGCAAGTGCTTTTGCAACATCACACTAAGTTCACTCTTAAGACACTAAGATTCATGTTTTCAGCTTTCCATTTAACTCACTAGTAATACAATTATTCTTCCTTTATTTCTTTCTTTGTTCAAGCGGTTGGAAGGGAAGCAGGCAGCTCCACCCAAATTCTTCCCTTCATTACACCATGTCCTTGCTAGGTTTATCCACATATCATCTCGGTGTCTGTTTTCCAGTGTCTTAAATGCTTTGCCAGGAAGCTGTCAGTAATGTGCCTCTCCCCTCCTCCCTCCATCGTGGATTATTCATCTCCTTAATGTCATTTTAAATATAGAAACTGTTTCTTTTAACAGCAATGTGGATATTTTCATGCTTAAAATTGGAAGTCAGTTATTGACCACAAAAGTGCACTCACCAATACTACAGCAGACCACATGTGTGCAATTACATTTACACAATCACAGTGACTATCCTTAATTCAGTGCCTTTCTGTAAGACAGGAAATGCTTCCTTTCTTCTACCTTTGCCCATGTACATAGCAGACTCTTGAAGATAAGCAGAATCTCAATTTGTACTTGGATATATATATGCATATATATATATATACACACACACACAATGCACATGCTCACACAGTGCTGCAAACAATCAGAGCCTGCTCTGTGTTGGGGCTGCTAGCAACTCTGGTGGAATATCTCGCTTCAAATTTTGGCATGAAATCTACCAACTCTCCTCCCTCCTGCTATTCCTAGCCCAGGCTGACAGTTTGGGTTAGCTGCCTTCGATGCTCCAGCAAACCTGGGGAATGCAGCAAAGCAGAAATGCTGGAGGACAGAAGCAGCCCTTCCCTTCTGCCCAAGCATCCCCTTGGTTGGGTCTGGGGCAGGTAGTGGAGAGGCAGAACCCTCAGAATCTTTCTCACACAGAAGGGGACAGATGAGGCAGAGCTCAGGACTCTGCTGCACCCTGCTATAGCAAATGAAGACTGTTTTCCTCCTTTTTTTTTCTCCCTTAATGTAAGGGATCATCAGAGATGAATGAATCCAAAAGTCTCTGAGGTATGGTCTCCAGATAAAAGACTACCACAGCTGCAAGAGGGGCTGGGATGTCATGCAGCCAGGAGTGCGCTCTGGCAGCTCGAAAGGCAAATGGGATCCTGGGCTCCATCAGGAGAGGGGTGGCCAGCAGGGACAGGGAAGTGATTGTCCCTCTCTACTCGGCTCTTGTGAGGCCCCATCTGGAGTACTGTGTCCAGGTGTGGAGCCCTCAGTACAAGAAAGACAGTGAGATTTTGGAAAGGGTCCAGAGGAGGGCGACTAAGATGATCAGGGGGCTGGAGCACCTCCCCTATGAGGACAGGCTGAGGGAGTTGGGCTTGTTCAGCCTGGAGAAGAGAAGGCTGCGGGGTGACCTCATTGCAGCCTATCAATACCTGAAGGGAACCTACACCCAGGAGGGGAGTAAACTCTTCAAAAGGGCTGACAACAGCAGGACTAGGGGAAATGGTTTTAAGTTGAAGGAGGGAAGATTTAGGTTGGATGTTAGGGGGAAGTTCTTTACTAGGAGAGTGGTTAGGCCCTGGAACGGGCTGCCCAGGGAGGTTGTGGATGCCCCATCCTTGGACGTGTTTAAGGCCAGGTTGGACGGGGTCCTGGGCAACCTGATCTAAATGTGTATGTTTGGTGGCCCTGCTAGGCAGGGGGGTTGGAACTACATGATCCTTGGGGTCCCTTCCAACCTGGGTGATTCTGTGATTCTGAGTGGGGGAATTCCAAATGCTTACTAGGAAAAACTTAGAGCAAGCAGGCAACTCCTGGTCTGAGCTTTTAAGATCTGTTTGTCAGCGTTCCTGAAAGAGGCACATGGGAAATGACTCCATCAAGTGGGGGGCTCCTACATTACAAGGCACAGCGGACTCCTGGGATGAAGCTCCAAGCCTTCAGCACAGTGCCGCTTCACTCCTATCACAACAGACTCATCCCTGAGGCCACACAAGCATCATTTTTTTGACGGCTGCAAGCTGCACAGAGTTGCAGGAATTTAAAATACTTAAGCATGATGTCCCGTCTTCCTCCACCAAAACACTGTGCCACGTTAATCTGTTCTTACACGATTAGTGGAAGTACAATATTTGTGGAGAGTAATTAACGTGCATTTGTTGGTCAAAAGCATTAACTCTCCTCCAATTCTGCAAATACACACCTGTACTGCAGAGGGTTTTTCATACCCCAAGGGTGAATTTTGGGAGGCCATTTGTTAAAACGCTGGCAAGGAGCTGTGGCATTGTCTGTGCCAAGCTCTGTTACGCTGAGGTGGGGGAACAAGAACCAGGGTCTGATGCAGTGCCTGTAAGATGGGATGGAGCCAGCTCTGCACGTTTCTTTGGAGGTCCTGACAGAATTCCTGGAGGGTGTGAAGCAGCCCTTTATAAGTGCTTCCATCATTTTTCCAGTCAGCATTGACCCTGAGAAGCTGCTCAGCTAAAGTGGCTGGCTGTATTTGCTGTCACTGTCTTTCAATGACCCACACTCCTGCAGAGCTCCTGTTTGCCAGCTGCTGCACTACTGCCTGGTCCTGGCTCTGGGAGTAGAGAGGGAGAATACAGTTTAAGAGAGACAGGAGATAAAAGAAACCTAAAGAGGAAAGCAGAAAATACAGATGATGAGAAATTGAGAAGGTGGATTTTTTTTCAAGCTTGTCTCACTGTCAAGTTTTCCCAAGCATGTGTCATTATACTCTTCCAATACCACTTAATGGGAAAAAGCACACATGGAAAATGACTCACCTTTGACAACCAGGCTGCCCACAGCAGGCATTTGATGGCATGATCCTGAGTGACTGTATCTGCAATGTTTTCAGTTTGTGAAGTTAATAGACTATTCTTAAAGCTTGACAGCTTTTGCCCTATTACCATGGGTCCCAAAACAACTTCTTTGGTTTACTGAAGTAATTCTCAATAGATCTGAACTTCAGATAGCTCATTCTGCAGAAGACAGAATACAGCATGGAGAGTTGTGCTGCAGGGAAGAGTGGAGTGGCTTTCTCTGTGTGCCAGAAATTCCTGACGATCCAACAAGCATCTTGCTTTGATTTTGGACTTCTTACTCCTATTTTCACCACAGACAGTAAGGCAGAGAAAGGTTGAATTGTCTGACACGGAGCATACCGTACAGCAGCAGTGGAACCATGAATGGGGACTCAGCCCACTGGATAGACATTCAGATCTGAGGGCCAAACAAGCAAAACCAGAGCTGAGGCAATATACATACTCTCAGGTAAATTTCCACTGACATCCCAGGCTGACCAAATGTACAAAAGGACAGATTTTCCAACTTATCACAAAGGGTTTTGCAAACCTTACATCTTACTTTTCTACTCCTGTGTAGGGGAATCTAAAACAGGACTAACAGGAGACAGACAAGTTGGAAAAGGAACAAATTCAACTGACACCTTCTCTCACACACTAGTTATTTGAGCTTGCCTTCTTCATTTAACCTAACAACCTTAAGAATGGCCCTATGAGCTCAGGCCCTATGAAGTCAAGTTACGAAGAAATGTCTGAAGGGACTGAAAAGTTTTATTTTTTAGTATTTTCAACCAAAACTTCTCTGCATACACTTGGATGTCTGGGTTTAAATCAAGGACCTATTAAGGGCAGCAGAGGAAGACAAATTTGAGCAAGTTAAACTCACCTCTGACTTTCTCCTGATGTCTGAAAAAGACAAGAGGAGATCTTCCCTGTTGCACCCTTGTTACATATGAGCTCCAGATGCGTGCATGCTATTTCCAGAGTCAGAGGATACAGATGTCATTAAATATGCTAGTGATCTGCTCCAGTCTACTGCCTTTTTTTTTTTTTTTTTTTTTTTTTTTAAATCTGAGATCAACACCCAAAAAGTATTTGAAGACTCAGCATGAAGAGGGGAAATGACTGCAATGAAAGCTATCATTCCTATATTACCAAAGGTGCAGGGCACAGGTTATATTCAGTATCATGAACCGGAAGTCCTGGCAGCTGATTAGGGCGCAGATCTTGATGGACCTCTGAAACAAGAAACATTCCTATACGGTCTCTTTCTCTCACGTGACAGTGGGGCTATGCAGTAGCTTTTAAACACCCAGCCAGTTTTCCTTTTATAGTAGACTATTTACACACTCCAAATTCAGTCACAGCTTCCACTGTATTGTACTGATTACTACAATCTCATTTCCTCATTCTGAATTGCACATGCATTTCTTTTCCCATTTTTTATTCTTTCCTTGCTAGATCTATTAGCCATGCATTACTTCCCAGCTACTGCATAGCCTCTTCTAAGTTCCCTTTCTAGGGGTATTTGCCTCTTTGGCAATTAGGCAATCAATTTACTTACTGTAATAAAATAAATATTTTAAGTAAAGCCTGTTTGTTCTTAAATGCATAAAGAACAGATTCAGTCGTGTTTTAGGGCTGTGATTCAGTATCACTCAAGTTTAAACATCCTCCTCCATGCCAAACATACCTTTAAAAATACAGCTTCTTAGAACTTATTACTAGTTATCCAGTACTGTTTAACTTCTTTGTTACTGACTGCCTAACGGCCACTGTTCCCTTTTGTCTGTCAGATATATTATAAAGTTCACTGGTCAATAAATAGTTTCAAAACTGAAATCCAATTTAAAGTTTTCCCATCTGCATTAGCCCTAAGTTGTGTAGTAAACTTTCAGACTCTAACAATGTTTCTCACTTCACAACACACTTAGTCCAAACTCCCAAAGTTAGTATTTTTGCACTTGATTGCCAATGCTTTGCAAAAACTGAAACATTCTTCAGCTGACTAAAAGCTTCACATCCTTAGAATGTAAAATCTAAATATAAATGTGGTGGGCGTATGTGGATCTTTTTTCTCTGAGGAGGCTCTGTTACGAATTTCCAATGTTTTACGCCACCACCAAGCCTCCGCTAAGCTGTGACACCTGTTCAGAATTTTCAGCTTCTTAACCCCTTATTATACTTTCTATAATCCCCAGAAGTGCAGAGCATGAAACAGTGTTCTTCAGTTCCAGACTTGTGGTATTAATTCTCACTGCCTCCTAGGTAACTTTCAGTGTTTTACATTAACATCCTTACCTTAAGGATTAACTAAATGGATGGAGTAATTTCTCTTAACTAATGCCAGAAAATGCTCAGGTTATCTGGCAGACCATGGAAAGACAATCTAAGAATTCCATAGGAGAAAGAGTTTTGGTTTGGTTTTTGACAAAACAAAGCAGAAACATCTTAGATGCAAATTTTAAGTAACTATGTTAAATGTATTGCTATAATCCATTAATAATGATTTGCCATTCTTAGGTTTTATATATTCAGCAAACTTTAGCAGTGCATAATGCTACGGAACAAAAATTATTTTGCCATCAGTCAATAGTCATTCTTTCTAACATTTCTGCTAAAAATAAAATGTATCTTTTAGTTAAAAGTCAATATATTTTGGTCAGACAAAATGCTTCCACAAGGAATCTTGTTTCAAAAGAAAGACTCTTACATTAAAAACCACAATAACAACCGTTATTCAATTTATTCATACATATAAATCAGAATTCATTTTAGACTCAAAAGATACGATATTGCAAGGACATTAATAAGTTTTTCCAAGTACTACAGAATGCTGTATAAATGTATTTGTTCAAGTGCTTCTCTGTCAGCATCCTTTTCCACATATACGTCATAGTTTAGCTGCACCTCCTCTACCCATAGGCCAAGCTGTATATCCGTCTGAAACAATGAAAACAGATCATTAAATTAACACAATTCTGAGAAACACAACAGGAGTAAGGCCAGCACAACATTAGGAAAGCAAAGCATAATTAGACAGATTAGTCACTGCAAATTATGCAGCACTGGATAAATTCATTTCTGGAAATGCCATTTAACTTAAATAGGAGTGTAATAAAGATAAATTTTAAAAGTTATCTCAGTTGGTAGTCTAGATATTTTGTTAGTAGGTTACAACTGCTTCTCTGACTGCATTTGTGTACAAGCCTCAAGCATCCTGACCTCAGGGCATTGTTTTGACAGGAAGCAGCAAGGGAACAGCTAACTGTACTGCACACTTACTTTCCTGTTTTATGTTTAGAGAATATAGGATAAGACTACAAAGATGTTCTCAGCTGGTGTGTGACTACACTCTACATTAAGAAAATGTCAAGTGACATCACTTCATCTCCTGGGGCTGAGGATCTATTACATCCATCAGCACATGGCAACAAGTGATTCAACTTCTCCAAAGCAGACTGTTGGCCAGCAAGCCACTTTGTAAGTAACTTTGTTATGTATTATCAGCATTTTGTTTCCCAACTAAAGCTAGCCCATATAATTTGTATAGGCATCATACACATAACAACTGTAAGCTACCAGTGACCCATGGCGGAATGGATGCAGAACAGAAGTCTGTCAGAAGTGATAGTACTCAGAGAACAACAGAACAGCAGCAACAGAGGATATTCAATATCATTTAAAGTTGCACTGTCACACTTTTTGTTTTCAACTGCAATTTAAAGCTATGTTAGTGATCGGATGCACCTGATGGGAGTCACTTGCCTAGCTGGGATACCATCTCTCTCCTCATCTGTACTTCTAATAGCTCATAATGGCATATTATGAAACACTCTTCATGCTAACAGCAGAAAAGAAGATAGGATACCATCAAGGATAGTCCTTTCTTCAATATGTTCCTTTTTCCCACTGGTTTAGTGAAACAGTTTGTCATATTTTAAGGCAATGCACAAATGTAAAGCTAAATAGAAGTAAAACTTTTAATTCTTTTCTCTAACTAGAAGTTTGTAAATATATACACCTATACCTGGACGTAGTCTTAAGGGGAGTGGGTACTGTCACAGTTCTGGCCTGAATCATGACTAAAATTATTATCACAGAAATCACATAATTATGCAGCTTACACAATATTATTTTTCATAACTTCATAGCTAAAGTCTTGGTAATAATACGCATGATAATGCAGTGATTCATGGAGCCTATTGATATAGACTGGGTTTTCCATTTTATGGGTAGGAACAATTAAACTACAGAAGATTGTTGGTGGTCAATCTGGAAAAGAATCTAGAGTCCTGCACATTTTAGTCTATACTCTGAATTACATACCCTTTCTGATAACAACACTGGCAAGCATCTAACCTCCAGAACAGAACTGCCACTTCCACAGAAAGTGACAAAATGTGTTGGCTAAAACTGGCTGAAAGAACTTACCTGGAGCTTTGAAAGCGATTCTTTAAGGCTTGGAACTGTAACTAACAAGGACCCTCTTTTCTTTACATTACGAGCAATAAACTCCCAAGCTCTGAAACACATTTAAAAGCAGATTATCAGGTTTTAGAGAAAGAAATATATTCTTTCTTTATATTATAACCAATAAATTCCTAAGCTCTGAAACAGTTTTGAAAATACGTCATCAATTTTCAGGGATAGAAACACCTCTGAGATACAACAAATCTAACACTAAAAGTCAATGGAGGCAGACTAAGCTTGAAGACTTGCTATACTGCTTATCACTCACTGTTTGTGTCTCAGCAAATAACTGTACAAACAAAATCAGACTTTATATTAACAACAGAGAGAATACATAGTCTTAAAATGCTGGGGTTTTAAAAAATTTTTTCACTCTGATACAGATATGCATGTCATTCTGTGTCAATACCTTCATCCTGGACTAAGATTAAACATCAACATTTGGTCCCTTTAAACTTCTGAAGAAAATCCAGTCCCCAAGCACGCAGTTTTATGAAAGCAGCTCTACACATACTTATTTTGCAGTTGTTACAAAAGTCTCTTAAAACATTACCAACAGAAATATATAAATATAGCCCCCAGCATTTCTTTTTTTTTCTTATTTTGCAAGTTGGTTCATTTCTAGCAGCACAGCAAATCATATTAAAAAGAATTTAATTTTCACCATTTTTCAAATGTAATTTGTCTTCATGGTACTAATGCAACATTAAGCCACTACAACTGAATTCTTGAAGAATTAAATGAATTCTCAGTCATGTACCTTGCAACAAATCTCCAGGCAATGTGCAACAGCAACTAATTCACCCATCCATTCTGTCTCTGTTTGAGATTATTGTTTGGTACCAAGAACATGCCTTAACTTAAAATGCTAGTGGAAACACAGGCACCCTTTTCTTTTAACTACCCATGCTAAAGGCACAGCAACTTTCGGCAGGTAAAGTTACTTAAGCTTTAAATGGATAATGATTAACAAATGCTCATCTGGAAGCATCCAGTACTCTAAAAAGAAGCAGCTTTATCATGCATTTATTTGTACCACGTCCTTACGAAAATACATTAGAAATATTAATATCCATGTTTTGCAGTGCATCTGTATCAATGCTGTGACATCCATAAGTCAGAGCAACCTGTCTTCTTTCTGAAAATCAAGCTTTTCAGAAAAGCTGAAAAAGCTGATAAGGTCAATTCAGACCCTTAACAGCGCAACCAGGAAAGATTTGGGTAAACAAAAGAACAGTATTCTGTGAGTTTAACAGCAGAAACTGCTGTAATATCTTAGCAGTTAAGAAAAACAATTAAATAAAGGCATTTTAAAACATTTCCTTACGAAATTTATGTAAGTAACTTCAAAAAGCACAACCTTATGGTTTTCCACAAGGGTACACATACAGTGCCAAAGAAATAGATTACTTCTTTGAACACGTAGCTTACTTGGCCTGTTCCAGTCTGTCAAGAAAATATTCAAAGACGTTATTCATTACAACAACATCAGCCTTCTGAAGAAGTGAAGCCTGAGTACAGATGTCTGCGTGAACCACCTGAAGGAGAAAAAAATTCACAAAGCATAAATTAATTTAAGACAAAATACCTCCTTCAAATAAACATTAAAACCAACAGCACATTACAACACATGCTATGACCTTCTTGAACCCATCACAAAAAGGTGTATTTCACTGATCTCACTGTAGATGCTTACAGTTAAGTTAAACTAGATAAGCATTTTTTTTTGAGAATATTTCAAGGCTCCTCACAAGCTCAGTGCCTTACTAAGGGATCGTAGCTAGAAAAAAACACTACAGACAAATTTGACAATTGAATTCTCATTACCTATATAAGGACTGGGATTGCTGGAAAGGCAAAATGCTCGCTGGCACTGGAAGACAACAAGTGCTTTAACTTCACAAGCAACTACTTCTCCAGTAAGCACAGGAGCTGGTTTGATTTCATTTACCTTCACCTATCAAAAAGGATATTAGTACGTCATGTCATTTTCAAACAGGTGAGATTATAGTGACAAGAGAATGTGAATGCTCATTAACACTCTGACAAGATGTGTCCAATTTCCTCTTCAACATGGAAAAGTGCATCACATCCTAAATCTGAGAAACAAACTAGAAAATCTTTTGAGGGGATAATGGAAAGAAACCCAATGTGAATATTCCTTGAATTCCACAAAACTTTTTGAAAGTGCATCCACATATGTTAAAATCATACAGAAAACCTGATCAACGTCTGGTCTTTTCTGTATGAACTATTACTAGGCTGTGCAGGGAATACATTAATGCTATGGATTCAACATTTCACATTTTGTGGATTCCTTCCAATATTCAAAAGATGTAAAAAAGAATTCTTGATTCTGAATGTTTGTATAGAAAATAAACATTTATCTGTTGAAAACCATTTTGCCCACTTCACATAACAGTACTTGTTGAGAGGGTAAGATACATACGCATCTTCATAAAGAACATGTAAAGCAAGCTGTTCTGATTGACAGAGGAAAAAGATACTACCACCCCTGCAAACTGTAGGAGTTCCAGTGGGGAACGAGATGACAAATTGTCACAGTTTATGATCCCAACTGATGCTATTAGGGTACATTATTGCAACTGAAATTGGAGCCAAACGTTTTAAGATCAGTAACAGCAGAAACAAAGGTCTACTGTATTAGGTATCAACAGCTTCATTTCCTTAAATTTAATGCTACCTACAATGAGTGGAAGGGAAGTAACTGTTCTTGTAGTTTACACAGAATTGGTAGGTTAGCGTTTGAAGGCTGTATTTCACTGAGAAATATGGACACCTGAGTTATCAGTCAAATGACAGCTTTCATCTCCAACGTGTGCATATCTGAACTACTTATCTGTTACTTCATAATATATGGAACATTTTAAGACAATCAATGTTTGTGATAATTTATCTTAAAATAGTGTAATATAGACAACACCTGCAAAGGTGAAAAGAAACTTCAAAAAGAAAGTTCAAACATCCAGGCAGCAGAGAAACAAGACCATCAGGAGTCCTAAAGAAGGTAGGTCCTGGTTGCAAATCTATATCCTAGATGCATGAAGCCACTGCTAACTATAAGTAAAAATAACAAACTATTAATTGAGGTGGTAGAGGTATTATGGATACAGCCTTAACTGCTGCCTCAGTACATGGGCTACAGCTTCCTGCAGTGGGGCAGGACAAACAGCAAGGGACAAAACTTGCCTCAGCTAGATCTAGCCGGAACTCATGTATCAGCACTTGGATTCCTCCATAATTTATTAGTGCAACTATGCAGTAAGTGGGATTCAGGTCAAAATTTCAAGGCAAAAGAGACATTTTAATTTATTCTCTTATTTTCCAGGGGAGAAAGTAACAAAACCAGCACTTTTATGTACAAAATACCTGAGCAGCAGTGCTTAATTCAAACCCAAGTGACTGATGGGCTGTTCCCAAAGGGATTTTAAAAATGACAGCTTGAAGGAGGAAAAGATCACACACATAAGTGGCACAAGACACCACATTACTACTGAATTTTCTACATGTCCTGCTAATGGCAGTCCTAGTATTTTTAGCCTTGATTCAGAAAAATAAGCTACCAGGAAATTTCAAACATATGTTGTCCGATGCCTCATTTACTTCAAAAATGCTTAGACCTCAAATTAAAATTAGACTGCTTTTACAGAACAGGTGACTGTGCTGATTAAACTGACCTTTGCAGCCCATTCTCATTAAACCCATCCTTGTTTCTACTGGGGAATGCAGGACCACAAGAGCATGTGGTTGCATCACAAGCCAGGCCCAGATACCACTCCAGCTGAAACAATGGGTTCTAAGTCAGCTGTACCTGATTTCTGTTCAGCTTGGCTATATGTTGGCACAACAGAGGACAGCAACTGATTTTAAATCTGTTGAACTATTTTATTTTCCTTCCAGTATCTACACATTTGCTCAGACATCAAAAGACACTGAGCAACCTTCTATATACTTTAACAAATCAAATGTAGATCAGGATTCCACCCTTTGGGAAAATGTTCTAACAAAAATTCAGTATATCCTGAAAAGCAATTATTATTTAAGAAAGGTCTCTTCAAAATCTGTGTCATAAATTATTATCAGCGGCTGGATTCTGACTTTCTTTTTTTAAGCTAGTATGTATCTCTAGCGAGGTAAAATAAAAACCTAAGAATGAGATATTCATAGCAGGGTGATAACAGAAGTCATGTGACTAAATTAGCATCTAATGAAATTCAAATACTAAAGTCCTCAGGCATTGCTTTGAAAACATACCATCTTCTTATCTTTATTCTCTGAAATGGATACATCAGCAGAATTAAGAGGTGTGAAGGAAAAACAAAGTCTTATAATATAGTACATAAAAGGCTGAAAAGCATATTTATGCATCTCCAGTTCCACTGAAGTAACTTGACAAAGTTCTAACTGAGACTTCAGTCTCATCAAAACAAGTACGAAGTACATGCAAAAATTGAAGGTTATGGATGAACTGTCAGCAATTGGTATTGAACTGGGCAACCCAATGACACTGCTTACCTAGAGTTATATTTATGTACGCTTATTATTTCTTTACAGTTCAAAATCAGCTATTTTAATTTCCAAGAAATAACTGCGCCCAGCGGTTTTTGTGACTCCACTCAAGAGCATATGCATATAACACAGGATTAAGGCCAGTATTTCACACAGCATATTCTACTTACCAATTTTTGCTGGAAACAAAACAACTGGTATTCCCCAAGAAGGGAAAAAAACCCAAATATTTTGCTCATTAAAATGATAGTACTAGTTATTTCCATAATAGGAGTTGAGAAACAATTCCCATAACGATATCACGTTGCTTGAAACTCATTTTGTTTGTGGAAAGTACACACGCACTGACATGCCAAGAAAACAAATTCCAATAGCCAAAAGTCCTTTAGGTGTTCTTAGATGCAAATTTACAAATCCTCCCTCTAGTGTTAATGAAATGCACAGACATTTGATTTTCTTATTCAAGACAGAAACTCTCATTCACTCAGTTTCAAGGAAGTTAGTGGCAATGCTGTTGTTCACTTCACTGGGAGAAACAACTAAGATGGATCTGTTTTGCATGAGCCAGCAGGTAAATCCATTTGGGAAAGAGGTTAAGACATACATCATGTTATCATAGCTTGGAAATTTTCCTTTTTCTTTCCACACTGAGATTTTTTTTCCCAATATAAACCCTTTGCTTAATATCAAAGCAAGCAAAGGCAGAAACAATTTTTCAGAATGCCAATTTACCAGTTGCTCTTGCAAACAGAATACCTACTATACAGTGGTTAAAAATATACACACATAGCCATATACTTAGTTACCTTTATTCTGTCAATGAACTGGTATTTTGTAATTGTCATTTCTTGCAACTGGCAAAAGTCTGCATTCATTTCTACTCCATACAGTTGAGAAGCTGAGCTATAAAGATAACCCTACATTAGGAAAAGGAAGTTTAGTAACCGTGATGCCTTTAAAACAACTTCAATACTGAATTGAAATGGAAAAAAAAAACAAACCAAACCAACCAAACAAAAACAAACAAGCCAACAAAAGTAAATATCAAGAAAGTATTTAATAAAAAAAGAAGCTAAGATGTGCCTTACAGTGGATGTGATATATTTTTCAAAGCTAGGCCCGTTTTGACAATTTCCACTTATGGCTCACACATTTTTTAATAAGAGATCCAAAACAACAGGTCAAAATAATAAAAAGAGTAGGAAATCTTCAACTTTACTTCAATTGCAAAGTAGATGGAAAAAGGCCTAGGATGGAAAAAAGCAATAGAAACCAAATTATAAAAATAGCAAGAAGGAAAAAGACTGTACTTTTTTTTTTTTCTTGTGAGAATGGAAGAAGAAAATACAGCAAGAGAAGAAAAAACAACTAGGACAGTTAATGTGAGTGAAGACAGAGGATGATCTTTCTCATAATATAATGGGATAATGGGATATTTTGGGACAGTCTTTGTCAGCACCTCTAAGTAGCGTATCACTGCCATTTTCAGGTGCTTTACAGAGATGCATATGAAAAAAAAAATGAGAAATTATCTCTAAATGATAAGCCTAAAATACTTCAGCAGTTCCGTTTTGGACTGAGATTTTAGAAATTTGTAAAAGATGTAAAAAAAACCAAAACCAAAAACACCTAGAACGAAAACCCTCAAGCCTATAGTGCCCTAATGGAGATACTGCTTTAGCTTCTATTTACCATCATCTCCGTAGAACACTTGGCAAACAATGGGAAACACCAGCAAACAGTGCTGAAGATAGAGATAGTTCAAGATGACTATATACTGCAATCTAATTATTAATGTTTTCTGAACTCATTAAACTCAGTGACAGCAACCTGTGAAGGCAAAGTTATCATTTCTAAACATGATAAAAAGGAGAACCCTTCTTACAAAACATTCTTCCTGCTTTTTCTTGAGACTATCTTCTACTGTAACAATACAATTTAAATACTTCATTTAAATACTTGAAAAGAAATTCAATAGCTAGCAAAAGTGTTATCATTAAAGGACCCAATACTGGAAATATTTACAAAAGGGTGTAACTTTTCTCATTTGAGCAGTCCCAAAATTAGATTATTCAGATGAGTAAAATTACATGCACAAGAGTTTCCAAGATTGAGCCCTAAACAGCCATTGACTTTTGTAAGAAAGTTGTAATGTGTGTTTTGCGTTGCTGTTGGCCATATGTTTCACCAGCCATGCCAAAAGCAATCAAAATTGCACTCAAGTTTCTCGAAGTATTTTATGTGCATTTTAAAACACAGAGCAGGACAATATGTTTTTGGAGACAAATTCATATCAAAGCCTTCCTTTGTATAATTCAACAGTTTGTCAGATTCATAAAGGAACTTAACATATCTGATCTATATATAGACATGGTCAAGACATATGGGACAAACTCACTTATGGAGGAGGAGAAGAGCAGGAATTAGCAAAAGAGCAGTATGTGTGACAGCAATATGCTGCTGTGTTGGACAACAGACTTTTCTGCTCCATAAGCAAGATCACTGGTATTCTCTTTCGCAAGGCAAGAGCAAAAACAAAAATCACTATGAAGCAGCACCATACTCTATTCAACCAGATCAGAGGTGCTGTTCAGAATGACCTGTCGAAGATTGAGTAGTGATAGTAGGAAGTCAGAGAAGAAGGAATATGTTTGTTACAGTAATAAAATATAAATTCCTGTGCTGGAAGTTACCGCAAATAGCACTGCACCAAGCCTGGAGCCAACGTCAACCACTACCTTTCCTGTCAGGTCAGGCAGTACATGTTGATAAAGAAACTTCAGTTCCATGAGGGAAAAGGAATGCGAAATAAACTCTGGGAAATAAGAACAGAACAAAGGTGTTGGGTGGGCAGTACTAACTAATGTGTTAGTAACCAATAAAATACTAATCTGAGGAGTTACCATCACTGAAAACCCATTTGCTTTCCTTCCTCAACTAGTGCAGGGGACCCAGGAAAACCAGAGATTACAGATCTGATCCAGCCTGTCAGCAGACTGCCCTGAGTCCAGGGATTTATTCCTTTACATGGAGAATTTTTAAATCCTTCTTCAATGGCTGATCTGTACAAGCAGATCACAACTTTGTGTACAACACAAGCTTTAAGACAGATGGTGCTCTCCACAGTTTTCAGTGCGCAAGAGAAGACTGAGGCTACTGCATGGGCTGCTACAGTATTATTTGCGTATACACTTTTTTCAGTGGTACGTAGCCTGATCAGGCTTTTGTGGGCAACTAGGGTCACTGATTCACAGCAAATTACTTGGACTTTTACACACAGGAGACTCCTACTGGTTATGGGAAATAATACTGGCCTGTGTACTGCACCAGGCTTCCATCAGATGGATGTTGTGCTGCCCAGCTGAGTCATTGCACAAACCAGTACGTATAGTTGAACAGAATTCACTTCTCATGTTTCCAAAAGAGCACTTACCTAAAGATGCAGTCTTGTATGAGCCACACTCTGTGCAGTAGTTCCTACTCATTCTCCCCTCCTCACACATTGTATCAAGAAAGTCATCATCATAAAGGAATGCATCAACATGAACCATGGGCAGTGGATGCTGATGTATCTGAGAAAAGGAAGAAAATGTAAGAAAGGCATAACCTTTTATATTTCTTAACTTTACTGGTCTATCTTTACCAAAATCCCCGAGGCCAAGTGTTTCCCTATTGAGAAGTAACAAATCAAAATTAAACCACAGAAATCTCGCATGAAAACTGGATCATCAAATTTCACTGAAATAACCAGTAGGCGGAAGCTGACAAAGAAATGAAAGCTGCAGGTTTTGACAGCTGAGTAGGAGAGCTGCTGTGAACTTTGTCTTCTTAGAAATTCTTGGCAATAGAGGAGGTACAAATTAACAGAAGTTTCTTCTCTTTCACAAGAGGAGAATATATACTAAGAAAGGGCAATTTTGCTTCTCATTTAAACCATCCAGGAAGTTTCATCTTGATGCCTTGTGCCTGAATCTAGACACACCCGATTTACACGAGTGTAACTTCCAGTCAGAAGAATAGCAGTTGAGGTGCTTGCTTTCTCATCATTTCAAGGGGTATAGTTTTTATCCTCCTGTTCCTTTCCTCCCTTTCATAGAGTGGACAATCTTTTTTTTTTTTTTTTTTTTTTTTTTTCCCCCCCATTTAAAAGCCACACAACATTTTCAGGAAATGTGTTCACTTTCCAGCTATTCTAACAACTCAAATAGAAGAGGTGCTCTCCCTTCCCACAGGGCTCACAGCCTACCTCTTTCTGAGCCATCACAACCTGAAAACAACTGGAAACTGCTTCTGGGTTGCCCAGATTATGGCAAAAGCAGAACACTGGCCCTGTATTTCTATTGTCTTTCAGGGGGCTGTTAGAGTCTGTTACAGAGCTAGTATTAAAGAATCACTGTGACAGGTAGCACACCACAAAGAATAAAAGCTGTGCCAAATAATTTATGATGAAAGTTTTAAGAAGTATGAAGCAAATTCCTTGGGGTCACGCAGTTACACAGAAACAGACCTGAGAACCAAACTGCAATTACCCATATCTCAATCCAATGCTCGTTCTCGGCTATAAGCAACTAGTAAAACTGCATAGCCCCAAATAAATGCATGGTTCAGCAAAAGGAGACCATAATGATTAGCTTACTTTCTGGATAGCTAGATGTTCTGAATTAAACATTGCCTCAATGGGTAAATGATTCCGCAAATCTTCAGCGATATTTTTGAGTACAACATCATTGTTCGTCATCACAAACTCATCAAAGTCACCTATAAATCAAAACAAACAAAAAACTCTGAACAATCATATGTAGATCATGTGGACTAAGTGATGACCAATACAGTATAGTTGCAAGACATAAACAATACCAGATGGATAAGGTTTTTATTTGAAATGCGTTTTTCAGCCTTTGTTAGTTTTTCCAGCCAATGACAGATTTAGGTTGTAATAACACTGAAAATAAACGTATCACTTTTTTGAAATCTCAAATTATTTTCATATTTATAAACTTATAACTCACATATGATGGACTGGACTGCCACTAAAGTGATACTGTTTCAGCTTAAGATATAAAAACATCAAAGATGTTTTTGAACTATTGGAGAAATTACAAAACTCACAGTTGCCTGAACGCACATAGTTTCGTTTTTTGATTTGTTTTTGTTTTTTATAAAAGTTTCTCTTTATACATTCCAATCTTTCTAATAAAGTGGTTACAAAAAAAAAAAAAAAAACAACCAGGGATAATGCACAGTTCAACAGTTCAACTTAGATTTTATGCGACTAAAACTATCAAAATATTTCAAATGTGAAAGAAAATAGGAGTAGATAAAAACCAGTAAATTCTTGCAAAGCCACACTGTAAATTCTTGCTATTTTTCCAAGATATCCCTGCATTCTTTCAACACTTTTTTTTTTCTTTTTTAATTTAGGCAGTTAGAAAAAGGACCTGGAAGGAACCTTTGGAAGTTACCAACTCTTCAACCCTTCTTCCAAGACAGAATCAATTCTGAGCACCAATATTTCTCCCAAGCTATTATCTAAATAAATAAATAAATAATTCTTGGATGCTGGAGTATCTACAATCTCCCTTATCAATCTACAATCTTCCTTATCAACCCATTCCAGAGATTGACTACACTTATTACCACTAGAATTAAGTACTTTTCTTAGTAATTAATCTAAATTTCTCTGCCACAACTTAAACTTCTTTGCTTCATTTACAATGGAAATAGAGAAATCTATTTTTTCTTTCATATAGAAGCTTTTTATTTCTTTGAAGACTCATCACATCCCCTCAGCCTTCATTTTTCCAGAAGAAACAAGATCTACTTCTTCAACCCTTTCTTTCATTCTTCCTCGAGTATGATCATTCTCATCACTCCTCTTTGGAACCTCTGGACTCTTTCATCCTTTATGACCTGCAGTATTCAGAACTAAACCCATTTATCTAGCTAAATGTTTATTTGCATCAACCGGACTTCTCACACCTTGCAGACAACATCCTGCTTACATACCTTAGTCTCATGTCAGCCCCCTATCTGACATTCAACTTGAGATCTGCTGTGCACCTGCATTGTTCCTTTTCAGTTATATTTTCCTCAAAAGAAGGACTATGTGAAATTCCTTTTGCCTGGAAAGGTGTCTTCTGGTGTTCAGAAGACACCAAACTGGTGGTTCTAAACAAAGGCACGCATCAGGTCAATACTACGTATGTGTAAAAGAAACAAAAACCACAAAACAAAAACTAACCACAAACATAACCCTAAAAAACACAGTCACTTCATCTTGATTTCTTAACACATTTGTCCTGTTCCCCCTCCCTTCCGGTTTGCCTCTTGCTCTATTTAGAATGCCACTAAGGGTACAGACTGCGATTTTCACATGTACATGTTTCACTCACCAATGCAGCTGGCAGCTTTTTTTTAAGTGTTAACAAAAAAGCTAATGTTTGTTAGCAGTGCTGTCTCAGGTGGAACATTCATATGAGCATGCTTGATGGCAAACAGGTTCAAAATAAATCTATGAAACACACAAATCTATGAAACACACAATAGTTTTGTGCTAGCACAAGCAGTCTCTCTTCCGAAGCACAAGCAACACCAGAAACAGTGAGAAAATTTAAGGCTAGTATAGGTAGGATCCAGAGACCAGCTACACTTTTAAGTATTAAATGCTACTGAAATGCTTTTTGCTTAAGCCCCGTAGTCTGAACAACACTATTAAACCATCACTCACCAATGCAAAACACCCTCTTCTTTGAAGGTACAATTGTAAATGGTTCTTCCAGTACTGACACCAAGAGATAATCCTAATTTCCCCCTAGTATTAAAATCTATTTAGTTTACTATTGACAAATGTACAGCAGTAACATACCAAAGCCCTCATGGGCATGGTACACCTTAGAAGACAATCTGCCATTTGAAACAGTTCAAAGATATGCCCTCCAAAACCTCAGCTCCCCAGAAGATGCAAACTTTGCAAAGAGGAACTGGGCAGGACAGAGGAGGCAGCTGCAAATGAAGCAGCACGAACAACGCAACAGGTGCAAAGCAGCAGTTCTTGCCTGTCAGCGTTTTAACGTTGAAACCTCTAATAAGCACCCATCTCAGTGAATCCCAGAGTTCGCTCAGCATTTCCAGATTCTTTAGGATCATTCCAGAAGTAGTGACTTTTCTGATCAGCTTAGAGAAGGCTTCTATGGATGCACAGAAGTAAACCCAGAGATTATGGAAAGGTGGACAAACTATTGCTTAAATCTGATAATATTAAGCTGGGAGAAATCTTAATAAATAATGTGGGAATGGGTCCATTAGCACTAGGACAGACCTTTGGAAAGCTGAGTCTGCAGAGGTAGAAAACATTTGAAGAAGCAAGAGGAAAAGTAGTGACATGGACAGAAAGAGAGCAGAAAGCTGATATTAGCAGCTGTACAGACTGGTGTCTGGGGGCAATAAGCCCCTACATCTGGCAGATGCTTTACAACAATACTATTACTATGCAAGAGACCTCATCCAGCTGTTAAGAGTATCAAATTCATATATATAGAGTTTAATGAAATGCAGGAAGAGTTTGTAGACCACCGTGCCAGCCATATCACATAGCAAGAGCACAACTTAGCTCCTCCATTCCTTTCAGAACTGATGAGCTAAGGCCTGCTCCCTCACACCCTGATGGACCTCTGCTGGCCAAGGGCAGCTGGAACGGTCCTAGAGGCTGCATGTCATGTCCCATCTCTGCTGCAGTGAGATGGCACTGTCAGTGGAAGATGGGCAGCATGCTCCCCTTCCTCAAATCCTGACTGTCCTCCCTGCTGGGACTACCATCTGTACAACACTTGTCACAACACTGAACTTCTCATGCAGGGCCCTCTGAGCTCCTCGTAGGAAACATGACGATGTACAACAGTTCTTGTGGATGATCTGTATGAACCTACCAAAAATCTTAAAACATCTGAGCAGCTCAAATGAAGAACATGAAATGTTAATACAGAAAACTAAATGGCCGTTGGAAACCATTTACGTTAATACTGAAACATAAATGGCCATTGGAAGTACTCCTTACCAACTGTCAGTATTGCAAGAAGAGAAGGAGGTTAGAGTATGTTCCTCCAAGGACAACAGAACAGCAGGAGCTGCACAAGGCATGCTCTGCACTTGCATGCTTACCCTGTGACTAAATGCAGGCTCCGAGTCACACCATTCCTGTCAAAGCAAGAACAGCAGCAGCTCCCACAATGCCTCATTTGCCTTGGCAGTGTGTAAACATTCAGATTGCCATCAAGTACAGAATGCAGGTGCCAAATATGAAAATATGTATTTCTGCCTCAGTCTGGTAATCAGCTCCACCCAGGTGTTTGACAAATCGTTCGCTCTTGAGAAATTCCGTATCAACTTATGAGGATCTTCAAAGAAGAAACTAAAATAGAAAACTATTTTTGCTATCATTTTAGTGCCTGTTGAATATATGAAATGCAGTCTGCAAACCTGGTGTTCATAGAGCAGACTGCTAACCAGGAAAGAAGCACACAGTTCATGAAATGCTGCAAGATGAATCACAATCATTTGTTTATGGAGGAAGTCTGAATGCCAGTGTGTTTGTATTTTACTTCAAAAACCGGTTTCACTGGATCTACTCAACACATACTTCTAACATTTAATCAACATGTTGCAAAAACTCTAATTAGCACCCTGGTGCTGCTCAATCTTTCTACAGCAAATACAACACATGCTAAGAAAACATCACAAAACCTCACGCAGTACAGAAAGGATTGCTACACTAACAGCTTCAGATCCAGGTACCATGTACTGATATCAGAAAATGACTTCATGTGGAAATATGAGGATTTAGCAAAAGCAACTGTAACAGCCAGCACTTTGTGGTTTCCTAGATATATATTTAGCCTCAGACACGTAAAAAGTGAATACAACCATCCACGTTACTTGATACAAAGCTAATTCAGTTGTGCAGTGTGCTTTTATGATACTGGACAAACAGGTCAAAGAGGAAGTCCCACATTTCTGAACATTGCTAGCCCCTTTCTGGCTAACAGTGTCAGAACCAGCCTCTGACCTCAATATATAAGATTGCTTCCTCAGGAACTCCAAATGCTTTTTGTATCCTTAAACATCACTAACAATTGGTAAAGAATATCTTGCTTTTTTTCCAGCAGAAATATAAATGGAGCTTATTTCATTAGTTCTTCTCATTCATAAACTGTAAGAAACTTCAAAGTTAAATTTTAAACTAGTCACTTCGCTTATCCATTTTCCAATCACGGGTTTCTCCCACCTTCGTTAAGTTTCAGTGACTAACAACTCAGAAGTACTTGGTATTCTTAGGATTTCTCTCCCACAGCAGTATCATTTGTCTCAACCAAGGACAACAAAGAAAATTAATGCCAGTTCCTAAAATTGGTGACAAGAGGTTTACCAAACAAGAGAGCAGTGAAGAAGATTTTTGGGATGGTATAATTGTAAGAAATACACTGCTGTTAACGTGGCTCTGCAACACTACCTGATCTCTTTTGCAAGGGTATTCTACTTGGATAAATCACTTCTACCCATTTGGACACAAAACCTTGCACTAAATTGCTTTTTCACATGCACAGAAAACCACACTTACACTTGGTTACATCACAGAAACCCATGCTTTTTTCTTTTCAAAAACTCATTCCACTTGCACTGACAACAGTATCAAAAGGAAACACTAGACAACATTCCCTATGGGAGAGGTTTTTTCCTTATTTTATTCTATATCCTTGTTTTGCAGAAATCAGCATCTGCTAACTTTACCTAGGAATGCCTAGGAACACAATAACGCCTCGGTCATAATATAAAAGCTGGACAAATGTGGTCTGAGTGTATGATGAAAAGTTTTGTTATCTGTATGCAGATCACCATAACAAAGAAACATATCTACCGTGGTTGGTTAAGTTAATTTTGTCAGGTACTCTTCCTTCATCACCTTCTAAAAGGCAGAGCTTACAGCACTGATGGACCTCAACCTCCAAGTTACAAAGTAAATTCTGCATCACTCGCTTACAAAGCTGATTTTCCCCCAGTACAAGTGAATCCAAAAGAAAAAAATAATCATACTTAATTATACGTCATTTATCCTTAACTTAGTGGATCTCTGATGGTTTATTATTCAGTTATTGTTTCAAACAATACAACATTGTATGAACAACTGGCAATTCAGCCTTCTAAATCACTTTGAAATCCTCAGCTTCAAATAATAAAAGCTTATAACAGAATGTATAAAATGGAAAAAGCTTGTAAGATTGTTTTACTTCGCTGTTATATAAATGAAAAAAAAAAGCTAGTATCAGTCTGTTATGGCTCTGCTGAAATTTTTTTTTTCCTTTATCTTAGATCCCATGACAGTACATTGAAAACCACAAAAGGTCTTTTTTTATCACCTTATCTGTGCTTTACTGACATCTATCAAAAGACGACATTGGTAACCTGCAACATGGCTCCAAGTACAGCAAAGATTTGCCACCGACAGTTGCCACTAAGTAAAGTGATTAGGTGACTTCAATCTTGAAATTAGCATTCCTGGGACTACTTACTTTGATTTTTGCATCGCTGTTGAGATACAGAAGCCTGATCAATCTCTGCTTTCATTGCTTATCTTCTCCAGCACCCACTCATACCAAATGCAACCCTTCCTGCTATTGAACATTTTTATGAGTTTGGGCAGCAGCAGAACAATTGGGAATACGTGCATGCACACATTTATATAGAAGCTATACATCAAATGCTGGGACCAACTGAGTGGGATCTTCAGGGGGGCTTCCCCAAGTGGTTTGAATTAACTCTTGGGCTTCACCCAAGCTTTCTTAGCCAGAACTTCTGGAACGTGCTTATTGCAAAAGGATATTAAAGCATTAATCATCTTATGATAAAAAACAAAACAAAAAAAAAAATCAGTTAAGACACCAAAGGTTCCTGTTATACTTTCCAAATGCTATTGTTTCATTTTCTCTGCGATCTAAGACTAACTCTAAGGAAAAGTTGGAAGGCAAGTCACCGTGAAATGACGTACATCCCACTGCAGTAAGTGGGAAGCGTTGCCCAACTGCGAAACAGCAAAGCAGCGTTGCTAAGCAGCTGCCTTAAAACTGTAACGTCTTCTTCCGTCATATGTAAAGATTTGGAACTTCTAAAATTTGCAAGACTAAAAATAGCATGACTGGTTATTTCGTTCTCCATTGGGACAAAGAAAACGAATAGCATCTTACACACTCTCATACCCATAATTACTAAGAAAGATTAATCAGAAATCATTAAACTGAGAACCTAAGCAGTGTTCTCTTAGCTCCACCTACATAAGGGTCTTTATATTATTTGTTTCACTAAAACATAATTTGGCTCTTTCCTGGAAAAGTTGGGGTTTTTTTGTTTGTTTGTTTGTGTTTTTTTGTTTGTTTGTTTGTTTTTAATACTAATCCACATGGAAATCAGAAAATATCAATTAAGTTAAATAAACATGGCTAAAAGGCAACCACTTACATATAGCTTTCTGTAAGGTTACATGCACACTCTGTTTGGGAGAGAAGAAGAAAGCCTGACCACAGCTAGCACTGCAACTGTGCCCCGTCTTCCTCAGCTGGAAGTAAAACTATAAGCACAACACCTTGACGGGAACAGGAATAAGCTGGCAGCAGGAGGTGGGGGGAAAATATTCACTACAGCAAAACAACTTATCAGTGAGGATACCATCTGTGTTTCCTTTTATCCTAGCCTTCCTAACTTTTACTGTTTTTTTTTTCATTCAGAATGCTATCACTACATCCTCACTTTTTTTTCTTCACCTGTATTGCTGTGCAGTACAGAAATACAATACCTTTGCATCTTATCTCACAGTACTGTTTTCTCTTGGCATACAGGAATTCCAAATTCCTGAGTTGTGTTCAGCATGCAACAACAGAAACCTTAGTCCCAGTTCCTCACAATCCCCTGACCAACCAGCACTAATTGTCATTGCTCTCCCTGCATGTTACTATCAGGACAAATGAGGACAGTGATCACTCAAACGCAACAATTAGGCTGCTGGGAGGGGAGGGAGGGGAGCAGGGGACGGGACCACAGTGAAGGTAACTGTCAGCATGCAGACACAGCTGTTCAGAGAAACAGAGGCAGCATATAGAGAGGAATCATCAAAGTGTTTTGTTGGGAACATCACCCCAAACATTTGTGATTTTGGCAAAACTACAGAAAGAGAACAGAAATTGGATAAATGCCTCTGCTTACTTACTACTCAGTGACAAAGGAACATAAACCAGCAATAGAAAGAGAGCTCTTTGCTTGAGTCTGAGCTCACTCGAGAAAGAAAAAAAGAAAGAGATGAACCAGAAGTACAAAGCTATTCTAGAAAAGTGAAGAGTGGAAAAATACGAACAGGTTAATGGCCTAACAAATCAATGAAACCATCTGGACAATAATTGTCTTAACAATGACAAATTCTTAGAGGTTTGCACAAAGCATTCTAATCCCCTCTCCTCTACTGTAGAGGCACATGTACATGCATGTACATTTTAGTGCAGAGTCTATAAAACCTCAAAATTACATCCAAGAAATGAGCAAATGATAGTAATTTTGCCAAAAAATGACCAGTAGATGCACAGACTGGTAGTTTCTACAAGCAATGGTCAGGGACCACATTTCACAGGCTCTAAATTCCTCCACAAGTCTGTCAATCTGGGAAATCAAATTAGCCTAAATTTCACCAGTTGCTACTGACATGCTGTGCCCTAATGTTACCTATATATGCAGATACATATAGACATGTATTTGTGTACGCATATGTGTAAATAAACACACAAGAAGAACGTCTGGTTACAGTTAATTCTAATCATATCCATCAAACGCCAGCCTTCATCAAGCCTGGGGACTCCCCATCTCTCCTCTAAGCGTGACTTGTGCGTGCCCTGAAGCATCTGGCAATAACTTTCGTATCAGCCGACGGGCCGGGCTACGAGAGCAACGGGGTCTCACACGGTATGCGCTGCGTTTCCCGACGCAGCAGCCCCTCCTGCCCCTCTCCATATTGGAGGCCATGGCAACAAGCAGCACACGGTGCCCGCGGCTCCAATACCCGCAGGGCCACCGGCAGCGGCACGCTTTCCGCCTCAGCCCTTCGGCTGTCCGTCCCAGCACCGCCGGGGTCGCGCCCGGCCTCTAACTCTCCCCACGCGTTTATAAAACCGTCTCCAGGCTCGACGTGAGGCGCCGGGACATCAGACCCGGACAAGAACGACCCCAGCGCATCAAAGCGCGGGCGTTCGGCGGACCCCGTCCCGACAGGCCCCGCCGAGCCACCCGCGCAGGCTCGGCGTGGCCCCTCAGTGCCAGTGTTCGGCTCCCCTCGGCCTCCCGCCGCCCGGCCGCTTACTGCTGTGACGCATCCAGTGCAGCAGGCGGGGCAGGTCGGCGGCGCACGTGCCCCGCACGGCGGCCAACACCGCGCGCCGCGCCGCCGCCAGCTCCATCGCCGCGCGCCAAGCCGACGCCAGAGGGCGCCCTGCCTCGCGCCCAGCCACTCTGTGACCGTTGCCGCGCAGGCTCAAAAGGTGGCCTAGAGGAGCCCTCTCTCTGCGCACGCTTGAAACGGAGATCCCGCCCACTGCGCACGCTCCAGGGCTGTTCCGCTTCAGCCCCGCCCGCCAGCCACTCTTAAGGTGGTACGGCGGTACTCGGCGAGTTTTTATGCCGAGCGCGGGCACGCCATCGAGTCGCGGCGGCCTTAGCGGGCCAGCCGGCGCGTGCCCCGGCGGCGGAAGTGCGCTGAGAGCGTAGGCGAGTGGTGACGTTTCCCTGGTCGGTAGGAGCGGGTCGCCGCTGCCGGTGGCAGAGCGCGGAGGCAGCGCAGTGCCGCCCGGCCCCGCCAGCAGCAGGCCCCGCGCCGCCCCAACGGTGAGCGCCCGTGCCGGACAGCCTCGCCCGGTGTCGGGTAAAGCTGCGTGTTAGCGGCATGCTGCCGCTGTCTGTCCAGATTGCGGTGGGCTCGCGCTGGCTGGACGGGCAATGCGTTTCATCAGGCTGCGGCTCAAATCCCACCCCGGCTTCTGCCGCCTGGCTCCCGAATGCCCGTCCTCCTGCGGCCGCCGAGCCTTGGGTTCTGCCGCCAGGCCTCTGTCCGTGCCGGGCGGTACGCGGCGCTGCGTCAGAGCTTGCTGCTGCGGATACCGTCGGCGCGGCTGCGTGCTGCAGGGCGGTTGGTTGCGGTGCCCGCTGGCTGGGTGCTCTGGCACAGTGGGTCTTTGTGTCTGTAGGACGGTTCGGCTGCGAAAATATTTGTTTGTTAAGAAATATTTAACCTTCTGTACTTAGCTATCTGTAGAATTCTGGAATATGGGGGGAAAATTGTCAGCTGCGTTGATTACGCATGGTTTCATATTGGGAAGTTTGCTTTCAGGTCTGAAAGGAAGAACGCAGGTGTGAGGTTTGAATTCAGCATTGAGCTGGGGGGGAATTTCAGCTGAGTGGTTTGAAAGCAGCTGCCAAATCAGGAGGTGAACAAGAGAAGCCCGAAGCAGTACTTTCTGCAGTGACTGTGGTGCTGCAGCTTTGTTATGAGACAAGTTTTTGTTTGTCCTTTTCCAAAGATTTAGAGGCAGGGTGAGTTAAGATGTTGTCTTTGCATGTGCAGCTTTTAGGAGTTATTTTTTAACTCCTTTTTCAAACTGTCAAATTACCGTAGGCTTGCGTGTAAGATTTGTTTATAAGGAACAGAAAATGGTCTGGTTTCCCAATAGAAAAGTTTAAAAACAAAGCATGAATTCTGTTAGTTAAGATACACTTATGTTTATGGGACTGTTGACATGGGAAATCTGGTTTGATTTAGAATAGGGTAGATATAATAGTACTGATCAACAGTGTTACCTCCTGCTTGCAAAACATACTGCTTCTGATTGTGTTGTCTCTGCATAATGCATAGCTTCTAGGCTCTTTGGCTTGGCTTTAAGTCTGTGATGTAACATCATCCTGGTAAGAAAATAAGGAGGCATGTTCTATTTGGAATTCTGTCTAGACTATTTTTTCACAATGAATTTTAGGCATAAGCATAGCAGACAGTGAAATGATTTTTTGTTGCAGGATGGTATTTCTATTTTCAAGTAGGCCATCAGGATTTCCTAAAATTAATTTCAGGCCAGTGTTTGCTAAAAATAATACTTAAAGAGTTCAAACTTGTGCTTTCTGGAGAGCAAAGCAGGTTACTTAACCCAGAATGTACTGGAATAATTCCTCTGTGAAGGCATAGCTTCAACTAGTTTTAGAACTATTTTTTAAATTGTTTTCCAGATTCTTCTGAGGTCACTTTGAAGCCGCCAAAATGGTTCTAGCAGATCTTGGAAGAAAAATTACTTCAGCGTTGCGCTCACTGAGCAATGCTACAATTATCAACGAAGAGGTATGTAAAACAATTGCATGATGGCACTGTAACGTTTGGAAAGCAAAGTAGATTAGGCTGATGAGAAGCAAAAAGTGAGTTGATATTATTCCCGAGCTCTTTTCATCATTCAAGTAAAACTTCTAGCTAGAGTTTTATAGCCCCTGATAGCCAAAACTCAGTGCTAGGTTTAGGCATATAGAGTCACCTCAGAGATAGTGGGCCCCGTGTTCCCAGGGTCATCATGACTGGTGGCTGTACTCCTGGAAAGTAGCATTCAGAAGTGGTGAATGCTGAAGAAGGCATTTTATGCCTGTGTTCTGGTGGGGACTACTCTGAGACCTTGCAGAATGTACCAGCATTTGTGTTCAGCTGTGTTATGGACGTGTACTGGATTGCTAGAAGCTGGACTGTGGAAGAAGAAATGATTTTCAGTATAGGTTTGGCACCCTAAAATGAGAGGAGTGCTAAGTTTGCTGCCTTTCTGTTCTAGCCAGCATGTGACTCTGGAAGCTATTTGACTTGATAGTCTGTATTTTTTAATTAAGATTTTGATATGGTAAATGTGTTGTAAAGACTGAATGGCAAGATTAAAAAGTAAAGGATACGATGATTTGAAATTGCTTTTGAGTAAATGGCTAGAAAGTTCAGGTAGACAAATATGTTTTGTTGCCTGAAGTAACTAAAAAATAGGCTTACCAATAGGCACAATTTTAGAACTTGTGCAAGGCGAACATCTTAAGCTAGAAAACAACAAACAGAGTCTAATACAACCCAATGTTTTGTTTTGTTTTGCTAATAAAAGCTGTTCTCCTGTGAGTGGTCAAGCTGTGCAAATGAGGTTGCTTATTCAGATGTTACTTAATTAAAAAAAAAAAAAAGTAAAAATGTTTTTGTTCAAGACTTTTCAAAGTGAAACATTTTATGGCTACTGATCTGGGTTCCACCTTTGCCTGAAAAACCAGAGCAGCTACAGAGCAGCAGTACAGTTTATGCTGAAAATGCAGGTGACAAATTGAGGTGCTTCCTTTTCCCTTTCAGATTTAAACTTGATTTGCATATGAGCAAACGCATAGACTTTGTGGCAGTCAATATAACAATAAGGCCACGTGCATTTAACTCATAAAAGCCTTTAGTGTATCATAAATATACTTTCTCATTGTTATTGGAAACTAATACTGAGTTAGTCAACGTTGTGTGTTGTAAAACCATTTTTCTTTTATACTCCAAAGGTTTTAAATGCTATGTTAAAAGAAGTATGCACGGCATTACTGGAAGCTGATGTTAATATTAAACTTGTGAAGCAACTAAGAGAAAATGTCAAGTAAGTAATCAACATCAATTTTAATTTTAACGTTTGTAAAAATCGTAGTTTGATGTTATTGAAGAATAACTCCTAATTTGTATATGACTTTCTTAGACATGTCCAGTCTACCTTCAAACCCTAGTTTTCACTTTAACAGAAAAAATCAGTTTCAAACAGCATCTAGCCAGCTGTATCAAAATAATCTTCCTCGGGTTTAGCCAATTGCTGGGATCTTTCTTTAAAAAAACAAAACAGTGTCAGTTGAGTGGAATAGTAAACAAGCTCTTAGAGCCTGGGCACCTCATCTTCCAACTTTCCGTGCTGCCTATAGGTAGATCTGTGCACATGCTCAGTACTGTTACCTTGTTATTTTGAGATATGTGAGTCAAGTAGATACAAGTACACTGGAAACCTTTTGTGCTACATACTGAGATGTTGTCTCTAATGTATGTCATTTCTTGAATACATTGTACTTAAAAACTGGAGGCAAATCAGGTTGCTGTTACTAGGTTAATGTGATACTGTAAGTTATAGCAGTGCTTCATGGCTTCAGTTTTTCTAAAGCTGTTTTCTTTAATTCAGGTCTGCAATTGATCTTGAAGAAATGGCATCTGGCCTTAACAAGAGAAAAATGATTCAGCATGCTGTCTTTAAAGAACTTGTTAAAGTAGGACTTTCAGAATTCTATTATGTCACTCTTCTTGTACAGCTTGTGTTGTGTGAGCAGTACAGTAGCAAGCAAAGTTTTAAGGTTCTTGTACAGTACCAACAGGTGTTCTGTCTGTTTGGGTTGTCAGGTTTTCTGTTCTAAGGCTACTTCCTATGCAAATGGTAGTACTTTTTCTGATTGGAACTTTGCTTTCTGAGTGTATCTTGTAGACTAACTTTCAAGTTCAGCTATTCTTTTCAAATAAGGCAAAATAAGGATGAGGGACTGTGATCTCCTGAACTGCTGTCTTTGGTTGTCCTAGCAGTATACCTTTGCTACTCTAGGGAAGATTTGTTGAAACTACTTACAAAACATTGAAAAAGTACAGCTAACAACCTGGCAGTTTCTATGGCAACTTTTTATCTGCTTGTTTGGTCAAGTCCCTACCTGGTATCAGTTTTTTGTCCTCTCTCCTATTAAATGTTGTCTTCTGTTCATCTGTAGTTTGTGATCATGCATATTGGCTCTGTGGAATGCATGCTCCTATTCATTCCAGAAGAGACTAAGCCTGAAAAGTCTTCTATGTTGTAGGATTCTCACAAGAAGAGATCCATCTTGTGCAGTGATGCTGGGGTGGAGGTTATGTTTATGTTCATTTTTATATTCAATATATATAGGCTCACTTGCCTTTGGTGCTTAGTCTTATGGGGAGAAAAAAAAAACACCTGTTATAGAATGATTATGTATACTATATACTAAAGATCTGTGTGTTCCTTGTGAATTTAAAGCATCTAAAAAAATTGAGACCCAAATATACAAAAAAATTGCTTTCTTTGCTGAATGTGAAACCAGGCACTGATCAGGGCTAACTGTGACATTAAGTGTTGTAAGTCTCTGAAATTCAGTTTTGCAACACAGACCCCTTTGTTCTGTAGCTTGTAGATCCTGGAGTTAAAGCATGGACACCTACCAAAGGAAAACAGAACATTATAATGTTTGTTGGTTTGCAAGGAAGTGGTAAAACGACAACCTGTTCAAAGGTAACTTGCACTGAATGTGTTTGGATTTTCTGTTGTGTTTTTTTTTCTGGTGAAGGAGAGTGTTGTTGAACACTTAATGTACAATGTACTTGTGACTTGCTGTTTTTATTACTGATTACATTATAGAAATACTTTTGTAGAGGAGGTTCTTAGATGATATGAATGTCCAAAGTAATATTCTTTTGGAGTTTATTTATAGTTGCAGGACTTCCTTCAAGATTTTAAGTTGCACATTTAATGAAACAATATTATATATGGATAATAGTTTCTTTCCACTCCATACTTCATGGGTTTAAGATGCACTGAGTGGAACTTTTCTCATTCTATTGCCTGTTTAGGGGAGCTAGTATAAGTTGACATCTGTGTTAAGTATCCCAGGTAAGCATGAGTGGATGGTATGAAACCTGTTCTAGCTGCAAGTTTATTTAGGGACTTTAGATTTATACTTTCAAGACTAAAAATGGATGCTCAATTCAGAGCAGTTGTAACTTAACTTATTGATTATTTTTGAAGAGGAAAAAATTGTCCAATGGGAAAAGACCAATGTGTACTTCTTGCCTTTTTTTTGTCACTTGCTCTCAGAGAGATTTATATGTAGACCTTGCTAAATATATCACTGCTCTGATTTTGTAAGACATTCCTAGTTCTTCTGTAGGAAAATATATCTTGGAAGTCTTTATTTGGGTGAATCAACCGTTCTGTGAATCTGTTGTACTAGTGAGGCTTGCAAGTGTTACATAATAGTAAGGATTCTATTCATTGCTTTGAAACATATCCTTGTCATTGGAATATCTTTGTTCCTCTGGAAGTAAAAAAGCGAAGAAATGCTCAAGTTTTATCCATTGCTGTATTTAATAACTTACTACTTTAGCTAGTATTCAAAAGCTAATTCTATTTGCATTGTTAAGAACTAATAAAATAGAAACAGAGGCTATTCTTAGCTCAGGAAACTGAAATCAGAAGCAGAGTCAAGCCACTGTTTTTGTCTAATTGAACAGTTACTTGTATATCATGCTTTTCCAATATGCTAACACTTGATGGTGGTATGATGTTACTAAGTGATCACAGGTATACCAAAGCTGGCTTGACTTTGTCCTCAGTTTGTACTTTAAGCCATTACATAGTGTTATACTTTGTTGTGGGATTTTGGTGTAACCACTTGTTTTGGGTTTTTTTTAACAGTTAGCATACTTCTATCAAAGGAAAGGTTGGAAGACGTGTTTAATATGTGCAGACACATACAGAGCAGGTAATACAAACAGCTACTAATGATATAGTTCTCTCTCTAACACTTATTTTTGTGTGTGTTTTTTTTTAATATTTCCCTGACCATACCTGTCTTACAGGTGCTTTTGACCAGTTAAAGCAGAATGCAACAAAAGCAAGAATTCCTTTTTATGGGAGGTAAGCATCTCTCAGAATCAGTTTGGAGAACAATGCAATTTTAATGATATATTGTTACTTATTGAACATCTTACAAAATCCTGTTCACTGTTGCTTAACTATTTATATATATTTATTATATACATACATATGTGTATATATATATATAATGTATTTGTAATAACATTTGTTCTGAGTGGTTGAGGTCAGAAAGGACCTCTGAAGATCTAGTCTACCCCCTGCTTGGACAGATTGCACAAGATCAGTTCTAGATGGATTTTCAACATCTCTTGAGAAGGAGATCCACAACCTCTGCAAGCAACCAATGCCAGTGCTCTATCACCCTCAGTAAATTATTTTTCCTCATGTTCATCTGGAAGTTCCTGTGTTGCAGTTGGCACCTTTGCAAACTGTCTCTCTTGTTCTGGGTTCCCAATACTGAACACAGTACTCCAGCTGTGGCCCTACTAGAGCTGAGTAGAGGGGTAGAAAAACCTTGTGACCTGCTCACAATGTTCTTCTCAGCGCAGCAAAGGAGACCATTGGCCTTCTTGCCTCAGAGCTGCACTGCCATCTCATGGAGATGAACTGGGGCTTCAGAGAAGGGCTAGCAGGGCCTAGTGCAGTCTTCAGTAGATGCGACAGTCCTTTGTACTTCAGTTCACTGAACAGTAAGGGTAAATGATTTAGAAAGGTGTAACCTTAATCAGTTTTGGCTTGACATGAGAGGAAGTCAATCTTGAAATCCAAGCAGATTTATGGTTAATAAGTTTACAGTCAAGCAATAAAAGGTTTAATTTGGGAATAAAGAATTGCATATGTAATGATATTTCTCTTTGATCAGTTATACAGAAATGGATCCTGTAATTATTGCATCAGAAGGTGTTGAGAAATTTAAGAATGAAAACTTTGAAATTATCATCGTTGATACAAGTGGACGTCACAAACAGGAAGACTCGTTGTTTGAAGAGATGCTACAAGTTGCTAATGCCATAGTGAGTAGCTTCAAGAAATACATTCACTACTGTTATAGTAATGCAACTGCAATTAATTGCTTACTTCCTAGTGTTCTATGTGGTTTTCAGTCTACTGGAAGCACTTCTAACATCTAGAATAAGCTAAAAATTATAAGCTGATATGAATAAATGAGAGAGATGATCAGTGCTTAATAGCACTGAGTCAGTTTTAATTGTTGAATCTGTAATTTAAGGATGCTTGCATTTAACTGGACTACAATTCCTGCTTGAACTTTGCCTTTCGGAATTTTTGCAGTGTGAAACTAGATTTAAAAAAAAAAGGTAAGTTTCTGTAGCTTTGTGTACAACCTTTTCTGTGATTGTTACAAATAATTGCCTTGAAACAGAATGTTCAGCAAGTTGGATATGTAAATGAAGTTGGTGTTTCTTGTGTGAATTCTAAATATCTAATTTTGGATTCTGTAGTCTTGCAGAACAATATGGCAGCTCCCACACAAGTCATACTGTTGGGTAACTTGTTTTCAAAGGAGTGGGAATCTTAAAGTTTTTAATGAGAAAAACAAATGGAAGATGTTAATTGCTTGTAGGTGCTGATCAGCTTGCTGGCTCGCATACTATCTGAAATCATTCAAAACATAAGAACTGCAAAATTTTAATACCATGTATTGAACGTTTTTAATACTCTGTGTATATGAACATTTTTTGCAGATCATAATATAGCATTTTCAAGCGGTCCTTAGGTAATACTGCTCATAGAAATGTATTGCAAGAACTTCTGTTGCTGAATGTAATACATCAACAAACATTAAGAATGCAGGAAAAAATCCTTCTTTTTTCTTCCTAGCAACCAGATAATATTGTGTATGTGATGGATGCTTCCATTGGCCAAGCTTGTGAAGCTCAAGCTAAAGCTTTCAAAGATACAGTAGATGTAGCTTCCGTCATTGTGACTAAGCTTGATGGACATGCAAAAGGAGGTGGCGCCCTTAGTGCGTAAGTATTGTGATATAATAGGGGTGTCTGGCCACGGATGGACAAACGTGTTAATGCTTCACAGAAACCTGTCAAGTGAAAGCATCTCTGTCAAGTTACAGGGCATCTGGAGATTTAAGTAGCTATTTTTATCTTTTTTTTTTATCTTATTTATTAACACTAATTTCAGTGTTGATATTCAGTATCAATTATTAGAATGTACTTCCAATGCAGTAGTATTGTCGCATCAGACTTCTGTCTTCTCAGAACAGAATACAATTGTTGTTGCATCTTGTTTAGCAGACCTAACTAAAAATATAAATATAAAATTGGATGTAATAATCTTTTCACATTATGTTTATTTTCCTTTCATTTATGTCCAAATTTTTTACTGAAATGCTAGAAATTCTAGCTAATCAAATGTAATGGCTCTAGATCTGTGATGCACATTAAATTTCTAAATTCAGTATCAAGCATCTTGATGAAAGGTAAATCAGCAGTTATGCTTTTCTGAAGTCCATTCTTGTTGGGCTTCTCATACACTGTATGTTGACAACCTTTGTTCACTAGAACATGTGATATTATCTTCTGCTTCTATGTTAGACTCATCTCCAGCTGCTTTTGGATGATACAGCTTGCATGGAGCAAGATTATATGTCAAAACAGTTATCTGACACCTACTTGCTAAATCACTGTTTGATTTGGATGTTAAGTGTTAAAATTCTTCATCTACCATATGTATTTTGCTGTTATTTATAGCGCAGTGATGGAAAACTGAACTTAAAAGCGAAGTGAAAATACCAGAAATAAGTTCTTGCTGTCATGTGCTGTCATATATGCTGTCTGCTGTGTCTGTTCTCTACTTTCTGCAGATGGGAAACAGAATTCATTTAAAGTTATTGCTACTGATTGATTCTTTTAAAGGTTTTGATATTTTCCATATCTTTTCCTGTTTTTTTCCTGCGTTGAAAGTGAGAATATTTTTAGGGTTCCTCCCACAACAGACAACAAAGTTAGCCAACATCTGACCTCCCAGTATTAGAGATAGAATGGATGTGTCTTATTTTTCTTTCTATCCTCTGAAGGTTCTGGAACTTGGCAGTGAAAAAGTATTGCCAGCTACTCCCCGCTTTCCATTGCAAATGCTGGATATTTTTTTTTGCATTAATAACTTGGTGTATGAAATATACTTAAGAGATTGTGCTGATGTTGTGTTTGTGTTGTGTTGATGATCTCTAGCTGAGAAGTTGTCTCATAATATGCATATTTCGCTGCAGAGTTGCTGCTACAAAGTCTCCTATTATTTTTATTGGAACTGGTGAGCACATAGACGACTTCGAACCCTTCAAAACACAGCCTTTCATCAGCAAACTTCTTGGTATGTACTACATGCAGCTGTGCACAAGATACTTTGAGTTGGATAATTGAAAGTTAAAGTGTGATTTCTTCAATGCCAACTTCAGATTTGGTTTTGTTTTCCAGGCATGGGTGATATTGAAGGATTGATAGATAAGGTAAATGAATTAAAGTTGGATGATAACGAGGCACTCATAGAAAAGCTCAAACATGGTAAGTTGTTTCCAAAGCTTGAATGCATAGACAAGTAACTTGTTCCAAGTGCGTGCTGAAGAATGGTCATTCTCTAGTAAATGTTTTGGGCAAGAAATAGCTATGTTTTTCATCAAGTGACAAGTAGAACTGTAATTGCAGATGAACTAGCATAATACTCTTAAGTGTGTGCCGTCAGAAATGGCTTAGCCATATTAATAGTTGAGGTTTACTTATCTGCTTGTTTATCCAGTATAGTACTTACCCTGTAAATATAAAAAGTAATTGAGGAAGGGTAGTAACAGCAAAATGTTAGCGTAACCTTTGCTAATCTTCTTTTTGTTGTACTTCAGGTCAGTTTACACTAAGAGATATGTATGAACAATTCCAAAACATCATGAAAATGGGACCATTCAGTCAGATCCTGGTTAGTTATCCTAAAATTTGTTTTATCGGTTTCTGCTTTATAGCTGACAAAATTCTGCTGTAAACTTAAAATCCTTTACTGAAACTGATACTTCAATCTGTACTTTATATTTTTCAAAAAAGTAAAATTATTTGTCTACTGGAATACATACCTGCTGAACTAAAACGTCTTGTCTGTATTTCTTAAAGTTAGCTTTGCCTGTTCTGACACAGCTTTTGTGTTGCATTTTAAAACAGGGTATGATTCCTGGTTTTGGGACTGACTTTATGAGTAAAGGCAATGAACAAGAATCAATGGCAAGGCTAAAGAAATTGATGACTATAATGGACAGTATGAATGATCAAGGTAAAAACAAATTTCGATCACTATTTTTCTTTCTTGAACAAGACTAAAGATTGTTTTGGGCAACAAGGTAGACATAAGGGTGTGTCTGAGATGATGGAAGAGTGGGAGGAACATTTCACTCTTAGAAATAGTGAAGAGTACATATGTATCCCTGTGCTGTATGAACTTTCTGTCCGTTCTTAAAGATATACTGGTTACGTGGATGCTTACTGCTGCTTTCTTGCGGAGGCTAGATAAAATTTGAAAGCATTCTGTTGATAATTCATTTTTGTTTTCCATAGTGTAGCTATGCTTTTTAAATTATTAATGCTGTCCTTTCAAATGAAAATGTTTCATTCATCTTCACAGAGTCACTGTCTTTCTTTGTATCTTTCTCCCACTCAAGTATGCTTGGTGATACAGTCTGGTCTCTGGAAGGTGTGCTGTTTCTAATCCATCCATAACTTTTACAGGAGAGGTGCACTCTTACCTTTGAGCTAAACCTATAAATATGGCTTTGACTGGTTATGCTAAAAGAATAAATTGTTTCTAGGAACTTTTTCTTCCACTGTGATTTGACATACGAAGGACAATCATTTAGTGCTATTCCCTAGAATACTCTCAATTATATTTGTACAATTCTGTATCATCTCTTCTAAAACTAGTTTTTTGTTCTCTGGCTCAGCTAAATTCTCAGCACAGTTGTTTTCATTTCTGCTACCAGCTGTAATCAGTAACAAAACTTAATTTTTCCTTTCCTGTAATTGCAGAACTTGACAGTACGGATGGTGCCAAGGTATTCAGTAAGCAGCCAGGAAGAATCCAAAGAGTAGCAAGAGGTTCAGGTGTTTCTACTAGAGATGTCCAGGAGCTTTTGACCCAATACACTAAATTTGCACAGATGGTGAAAAAGATGGGAGGCATCAAAGGACTTTTCAAAGGTAAAAGAAAGTAAAACACTCAGTGTGGAGGCCACTTGATATGTGAACACAGGAAATTCAACATATATTAGGTGTATTATGAGAGGAGGACTGAGTTGTAGTTCACTAATTTTCATGTTTGTAAGCTCTTGTGTAAGAGCTGTTTTGTTCTTCATGATGCTGATGTATAATGTGGCAGTCAAAGCTACTGTATTTTTTGGCTTAACCAATGTAGAGTCCATTTCTACTAATACTGATATTTGAGTCTGGGGGGGAGGGGAGAACAGAGACTGCTCATCCTTGAGTACTTTGATGTAGTAGCTTTTGATCATTGAGTTAAGTGGATTTTAGAAGGAGGAGATAAAACAAAAACATAATGCACAATTTTGGGGTTTTTTTTTTTTTTTAGCCTTGTACATTAATATACTTTGCTTCTTCCATTTTCTTTAAGGTGGTGATATGTCCAAGAATGTAAACCCATCACAGCTGGCTAAGCTGAACCAACAGATGGCGAAGATGATGGATCCAAGAGTTCTTCATCATATGGGTATGCATTGCCTTTTTATGGCTTCAGCAAGGGTCTGTTACATTTCATCCATTTGAGATATTATGGAATTGAGGGTGATGTAAAAACGTGTTCATTATGTATCAGTATTAAGTGTCTCCATGCCTTCTAACAAGAATCAGAAAGCTTACTTGATGTGTTATGAATACTTTGCACTTAGAAATGCTTTTTCTAGACTCTTCATTTGGATTCAGGTCTCAAAATGAGCAGTTGGAGTAGTGTCTGACAAAATAATGAATCACTTCAAGCATGTCTATTGTAAAGTGCATTTCTGAACCTCTCTCTTCTTCCAGGGTTTGCCTCAGATAAGTAATGTTCACATTAACATCTTTCAGTAAAAACTTCCATATTCAAGTCTTGCATGCTGATAATGATAATTCCTTCAAGACTTTTTATTTTGTTAAGATTTTAATGAAGAGGTCATCTTAAAATCTACTAAGCCTTGTTTGTAGATCCTCCTGTAATTTCTTTGTCAGATGCCTATATTTTGATAGTTATTTAAGCCTGGTTGAGTCTTGGTTTTTCATTCGTATATTACCAAAATGGCCTCTTTACAGCACATGGGCTTTTTTGAAGCAAGATAGCTGTGCTTCAAAACTAATTAACACATCTGTATTCTCGCTTATTTTCTGTAGGTGGCATGGCAGGATTGCAGTCAATGATGAGACAGTTCCAACAAGGTGCTGCTGGGAATATGAAAGGCATGATGGGATTCAATAATATGTAAAGAAGCCTTAATAAAAATGGACTGGTTTGACTATTAGTTGCAACTTCAGTGAAAGGATTTGCTTTATTCCTTTTTACAGTGATGGGCAGAGTGATCTTTTAAAATGCTATTCAAGCTTCTTGGTTTCTACATCTAATTTCTGAAAACTATTTTTGCTTAAATTAGTTCCTCTCCTCTAATACCTGATGGCACAAAGAGTAAGTGAATTTAATGATGTAAAATTTTAATATTTAGAGACACTTTTTAATTGTTTACATTAAATGGCAGCCATTATATTTGTAAACAACCCTGATCTTTGGTTATAGTACATAAAATGTCACAAATATACTGTAAAATAAAATCAAGTAATTATTAACACAGGAATGGCTTATTTTTTTCAATTCTTTCATATTGATCATTTATTAATATGTAACGAGACTTCCTTAATTTTGTATATTTCTAATTGCTGCTGTAACTCTTTGGCATTGTATGGGAACTGCTGAATCATGGCCTGAACCTCTGATTAATCACCTGAGGTGAGCAATGAGTCTGCCACAGGAGCACAAGTGAAGGCAATTCACCTGTGCTGCCGGAAGAGGTGGAGCTAGGCTCCACCTCTCCTAGACCCATTTAAGAGCTGACTGCCAGCAGGAAAGATCTCTTCTGAAGATCTGCTCTGCTGGAGTTTCACAAGTGAGACCAGGATATGGGTAAGCATCCCATCTTTTTTGCTTTGGTGTAATAACTACGTAGCCAAGCTCTCTGGTATACCATAACATCTGTACGTTCATTGGTTGTACAGGCATATACAATGGAACTAGTTCAACATCTGAAATATGCTGCTGCTGCTCAGATTTTTGAAGGTAGTGTGTTAGTTTTGCATAGGATTTTGTTCTTCAGAATTCTGTAGTTCTCTCCATATACATAAAGAATGAAGCAACTAACAATGTGTGCATACAGATATCTTCAGTATATTTGACAGCTTGATAATCTTCATACCAGACTACCAATTAAACTGTTCTTCTTTGGTGAGGGTAGTTAATGATATATAGTAGATAGAATTTTGTGCTGGTATTCAACTTGAAATAAAAACAGCTGCGTTTGGCAGACCATATTGCCCCAACTCAGCTACATTCTGTTCTTAATTTCCTATGTCATCCACTGTGTTGGTCTGATATGGTTAGGATCTACAGGCACTTGAGAAGCTATGCAAGCTGGTTAAAATTTGATATCTTAACAAATATGGTAAACTTTTTAACCCTTATTTTAAGGAAAGAGATTGTTATGGACTTATACTGCAGTGTGCTTGGGTTGTAAATGCACTCATTTCTATATCTTAGTTGAGTGGTAAAAATTAAATGCAGTAATTAAAATATGTCCACCTGTTAATGTTGTTTGAAGAGGTGACAGCTAACACAGCTGATAGGATTTCTGTAGGAAAATATACTCTTCTGCTAATAAAATATAAGATGTGCTGTAACTTATAATGTGGAGCTATCTTCTGCACTGCTAATGCTACATATATTCTTACCTATAGAGGATGCTAAAAAAATCTGTAGATACACCATTCACTACAACACTGCGTTTTAGCCACATAAGTAGCCTGAAAGGACTGTTCAAGTTCAATACCAATATATTAAATGTAAAAAAAACAATGAATACTTTTGTATCACAGGCTTGTGTGGATGCTGCCCTCAACTATTTAAAAGGTATGTATTTATACAAACTTTATTTTTATAGTGTTTTTCAGTTCTTGAGCAATAAAAACTAATACAATATACAAAACCACGTAGCAGTGACTGGAAAACAAATCTTGGTGTGCAACACAGTTGGGGATAGTGGATAGTTAATTTGAATGCTGTTGATAGAAATCATACATGAATAGGCATATTGAGGATGGAACAGTGAAGCTCTGTGCTCTTGTACGGACTCAGCTGGACTGTCAAGTTATTAGCAGTTTACTCTTCCTATTTTCAATTCATTGCACATGTTTAGTTTTAGTCTTTAGAATTTTCATATTATCACTGCTGCTACTGTACAGGAATAGAGTTCTGCTAGCTCACCCAGCTAGCAAGAAGCAAGGGCAAGTTTGGGAAACAGTTCTGTTAGCGTAGGATGTGTGATTTGTTATTTCTGAGGTATATGTTGGTATAAACAAACAGCAGTACATTACTCAGCAATTCCATATAGGTGTGCACTCTTATCATGCCAAATAGGACAGTCTTCTAACCCTGTTAGGAACAACTGCCTAAAGATTTGAATTATGGTTGTTTGTTTGTTTGTTTTTAAGTTTGACTTTATAGAATGGTCTATAAAACCCTCTTACTGCACTATAGGAGAACAAAATGTTAAGAGTATGGGAAATAAAATGTGAGTTCTGCAGAGCACAGTGTGGAATGTACTCTGTGTTCTTCTGGTTTGGTATTCTTAATTGCACTGAGACAAGAGAGGCTTTGTACAATGTTTGAAAGTGCAAGTATTACATCATTTTATTGTTAGGCTTCTTGTGTGTGTCTCCTGTTTTACTGTCTGGACACATCGCTAAATCTGAATTCAGGTCATCAGGTAATTGTAGTGCCTGGAGAACGCCACTAGGAGGAACTGATGGCTAAGAGAGCAACGTACCAAATAAGCTTAACTCCTTATACTTATGTTCTAGATGCACGTCCTTACTTTAAAATCAGTGGCATCCTGCAGTTTGTAACCCTCTCCACAGCGCGTTAACAAGTTTAGATATATACATAATAGGGCACATTAACGTAGAAACAGTTTTCTAATGTGTGTTTATTGCTTTTGGAAGGTGGTGGATGTCAAAGTGTGTGCAAACCCTGATTGTACTGTTCTGCATAAAAAAAAAAAAAAGACTCACCAGCTGTGGAACAGTCATTCATGTGTGCTTGTTTGGTTGCTGTTCTTTAATGAGAAGTCTTACCTACAGGGCTAGAGCAACAGTTTTTATGTAATTTTCCACCTTTGCAAAGAACAAGGATGACTCTGGCAGCTGAAATATTTATATTCTTTCATTGCAGCTATTGAAAAGGATGCATTTTTTTTTTGCTCATGACTGCTCTCCTCTAAGAGACTGCAATACTAAGACATGTTCCAAGAGCCTATCTCTGCTACAGAGCATAGTTCCTTAGAAGTCATACTCAGTTGTCCTTCAATCCTGTGTCATCCTTGTCATCATGTAAATAATGGCAGTGTTCATTACAGCCACTGACTCCTACCTTGGAAAAAGTGATTCATTCACTCCTTGGTTCTGTAAGCAGGACCTTGAAAATGCTGCTTCTTCTGCCTCTGTTCTCTAGCTGATGTGCTTTCTCCTAGGTGAGTTCTGGCCCTTTGTTAAGGTGTTAGCAGTAACAAAAGCCTTCAGTGTGCAGTTTAGAGAAAGAGCACTTTGCTTGCTGCTGCTGCTCCATAAAGCAAACCAATTAAGTGAAAGCAAATGCTTTTCCTTGCCTGCTGGGAATGCGTGTTATTTTCTCACCCAGATAAGTCCCAGGGGCCAGAACACCATGTTTTTACTTTTCTTTTGTTTCTTCTTTTAAAAGGTGTGAGGTGGGGCCTTTTCCAGAGGTTCAGAATTTGTCTTTCTGCACCCCCTCTCCCCCCATTTTTCTTTTTTGGTGAGGGTGATAGTTCCTCTATCTGCAGGCAGCTGTGCTGGAAGGGCTGTTAATGCTCTAATGCTTTTTTTTTCCTGAGCTGAAATCCTGCTCGAGTTGAGACTTCAACTCCCTGCCACCCCAACAGGCAGAGAAGCAGATGTGAGGGGGACGCAGAGCAGGCCGGGGAGCTCAGTCCGCCCTGTTTGAGGAGCCCGTTCCCGGTAGTCATTCCCTGTATTTTTCTCCCCGGGCTTTCCTGGCTCTGGTTGCCGCAGTTGGAGGACGCGATGCCCGAGGTGTGGCTCGAGAAGGCACCCAGGCCCCGCGCGTTTCCCCCTTCCCCGGGCAGAGGACTAGGGACGAGAGCACGGCCGGACCCACTAGGCCCCAGCTGCCCTCTCTCAGCGCTCCGCCCCGCCGGGCGGTGTGACGGGCGGCGCCGCCCGGTTGCTCGCCTCCCTGGGCCGCGGCGGGCCGCTGCCGCCCTCCCCCGGCGCCGCGGCGGGCGGGAGGATGGAGCAGGGGCTGTCCGCCATCACCCTCTACTGCGCGCCCGCCACCGGCCCCGCGGCCGCCGCCTGCACCATGGAGCCCGAGCAGGTGAGCGGGACCGGCGGGGAGAGGCCGGGGAGGCTCGGCCGGGGCCGCGGCGTGCGTGGCCGAGCCCAACGGGAGGGCTGGTGGTCGTGTGGGCGGCAGCCGGAGCGGCTCTGCCCTTCAGTGCGCTGTAGTTACAGCCTGCAGCGCGGGCGTCTTCTCTTTCACGGGCGAACAACGCCTTACAAATCGCCTGATAAATATTGAATCAGGGCGGCTTATCCGTTTTCAGCCAGCGTGTCAGCGACAGAGCCGAGGCGTCAGAGATCACTGCCTCGGCCGCACGCGACACCGGGTCTCGAGCGGACTTCGACCTGCAGAGCGCTCATCCGCCCGGCTGAAGTCTCCGGCAGCGGCTCAGGCTGTGCGCCCGGTGCTCCTGTGCCGCGCCTTGGCTGTGCGCTGCCGTCCTGAGCCCTGCGGTTCCGAAGGCTTCTTTACAGCTCTGCTCTCCCAACCTTCACTTCATCGTTTTCTGCTTGCAGAAGACTCGTGCGGTTTAATTTCGCTTGAGACGCAGGGTAGAAAGTTAAGGAGGATTATAAAAATAATACAAATGCAAGCAGGCAGGGTAGCATGGGCAGGACTTTGTCTTGATTAGTATTACAGCCTCCTACTGACTAGTGCCGTCAGGCCAGCAGCTCTTTGTGAACTAATTGCTTTCCTGGGGGAGTGAGAGAGGCACGAGCTTTGGCGTTTTGGATCAAAAGCTCAGTACGCGGCCCAAGTTCTGACGGACTGGAGGATGACAGAGTGAGTGGTCTGTTCTCCTCTTTGTCATTTCGTTTTCTTTTTCCTCTCCTCAACGAAACTTGAGGCTGTTGCATTGTCCTGTGTTAGTTGTGCTGAGCGCTGCCAGCTGCAGGTGTCTTGGCACACTTCATCCATAATCGTAGTTTATTTGTTTTGGCATTTTGGTTGTGTGCTTCTGTCAAAGGCTGAGGTGAGAGGGATTGAAAGGAGTAATGAGGAACAGCACTTTGGGATGTAACCTTCCAACAGGGGAGATGTGTGAGGGTCACAAAGTGAATTAAGAATTCCAAGGGGACGTTTGAAAGGAAAGGGAGATAGTGTGACAGACTTCACAAAGCATCTTCACAACTAAAGCTGAAGCAGAAAGTACAAAGGTAACTAGCCTCGTGTTTAATAGCTGGCAGTATGGAAGCCAAGGTATATGCTTTGATAGCATTTGTTTGTCATGCCACGTGCCAGGGCTTTCAGGACTTGGTGGTGGGATAGGCCTGTGGAAGAAAATGAGATGGCAGCCTGACCAGAGGTGTGCCCATGAGGGGTGACCTGCATAACAGCTCCTGGATTGGAAAAAGAAGGTAAATGTGTAAGGCCTCAAATAGAAGATACTGTTGTGTTTAGCTGTAAAGTGAGTCTGGGTGATAATTATAGATAAGATCTGTATTGCCACATTTTTTAGCAGACCCTGTTGGGAAGAGAAATAAAATAAAACTGGGCTTCTGCTTGCAGCTGGGACAGGAGGCTTTTGTTGGTGTTGTGCATGTGAAAATTAAAACGACAAACGCCACAGGGATGACTGGAAACAACATCTAGGTTTGCTGCCCATGTAATAATCAAAGCAGCAGCTGATGCATTGTATTTTATTAAGTAAATTTAAGTCTCTGGACCAGATTACTAAGGGAAATGTTTCATTGTTCCTTGATTCTTTTTTTGTATTGATTACATTTGTCCAAAATGTTGTAACAGAACCAAATGTGCTGAGCTCCTTCCCACAGGTAGTGTAAGAGGGGTACAGAAATGCACTGAGAAGTGTACAGTTTCTATAGCCAGAAAATTAAAACTTGCTTTTAAATTTTAAAAACTTATTACACTATTTTTCTAAGCTAAAAGATATTTGAAGTATTTGAGTTAAATGAATCAAAATCAGAAGGATTTCTAGGAGCTTGTAGTGAGGCTTACTGTTATTGATCACAATAAGTAGTCATAAGAAATTGTGCTCTTCAGTACTGCGACTAACCATGAAAAATGGAATCATTGTTCTGTGCCAATGAAGAAGTGTGAAATTTTTTAAGAGGCCAATTCTGTGGTGCTCTGTGCTCCAAAAAACACAGAACCAACTTGCAGTGAGCAGTGCCTACCCTCGTAGCAGCACAAGGGATGCTCCCTGTGCTCAGGCTGTTGCATTTTTTCAGCACTCAGATTTCTGTAGATTTGCTGTTCTACTGCTGCTGTTTTCAGGACTGAAACTCAACAGAGTCCACTAGCCCCAGGGCTGTCAGCTTTGTGCTTCTGCATGGAAATGTAATGCCATTTTAGCTGGATTATACCACTGAAAACTTCATTCTGCCACTTCATTCTGCTTTGTTCCTTCAGAAACATACACAAAATGTGCCATGGTAGCTAAAGAAACACTGCAGGAAGCCAAAATGACTTGCAGTTTTCTGCAGCTGCAGTATGAGGGCTAGAAGGGATGATGAAAGTGTGTACTCCCTCTCCACATCATCAGGCATAGCATGTGATCGGTGTATTCCCTCCCTCTTCACTGGGCATGAGATAAATCTATTGCCTGGAATGAAAGAGGCAGTTCTGCCTCCCTACCTTCACCTGTCCCACTGCACTGTGCCCATTGGTTTTCCTAGTGAACCTAGCATAAGTGACAGGAAGAGCGATACTGTGTTTAGGATTAAGGGTAATCCTACAACTGTGTGTTAAAAATACACATTTTTACTAATATTTTTGATCTGTGAAGATCTGTGAAGATCTGTGCTAAGCTTGTCTAGACAAGTAGTCAAAAATTGGAACATGTCAATTTTTCTCAAAGTTAGTTCTACGTATGTATGCATGCATGCATTTCTTTCCCTAAGTTCATTATGACACGCTTCTACAATACATGCACTTGTGTGCTTTTTAAAAACCTGCATGGTACATTAAAAGCAGCTGACTAACATTTCATGTCTTCTGTGTCCTTCTCTGTACAATAGAAGTATTTTCAAAACACCTTTTGCATTTGTTGCAGTAGTATTTAAATGCTTTGCCAAAATGAAGGTTCTCTTTTGGTGGATACAATACAAAACTTACTAAAATTCTCTGTCTGCATGAGTTGTTATCCTGAAGAATTATGGACTGGCCTTTGAACCAGAAGTAAAGCTTTCCCAGTGCTTTTTCTTAGACTGGAAGACTGCATTGTAGTATTCGGCAACTGAAAGAACAAATCCACACTTCTCTTTTTCATTCATCCTTACCCGCTAAATTAAGTGGGTTTTTAAGCTTTTTAAATTGAGTGGGTTTTAATTAAGCTTTTTTCACGCGCCCTTGTACTAATGGTGATTGCTGATGTACTAAATGATCTAAAACTCTTAAGCAGATCATGAAGTTTTTTAAGGGAAAAATCCAGTTTTTCAGCTTACTGCATAGAAGTGAACTTAAGATAATTTTTAGTTTTTTCTTCTATGTAGCAACTTACAAATGGAGATAGAGGCTTTGAGAACGTGGAGCTGGGTGTCATAGGAAAGAAGAAGAAAGTTCCAAGGAGGGTTATTCACTTTGCAAGTGGAGAAACAATGGAAGAATATAGCACAGATGAGGAGGAAGATGAACAAGAGAAAAAAGACCTGTTGCCTCCTGTAGATCCTGTAAGTACTTCACTTGATGCATTTCTGCTTACTGGTTTATTGGATAACTACTTGCATCTTTTCCTGTGGTTCTGATGTTACAAATTTGATATGGTGTATAAAAGATTGAGTTAATTCAATTGGCTCTAGGCACTGAGGAATCTTAGAAGTATTTGCCACATCTGCAGTCTTGTGTTTCTTTTATGACAGCTCCACAAACTGGTATCCCAACTATTTCTTCTCTACCTTCCTATGATTCTATCTTCCCATAAATTGAGTCTACAGTCCTGTTCCCTGCCTTCTGTCTGTGGGACTCCATTCCCAGCCTTCTCTGTACTTGTTTGCCTGTACTGAGCTTGAAGTGGTGTCCCAAAAATCAGCTAGATCTTTCCCCATGTGCTGAGTACTGTCAGGTGGCTGGGGGTTGCTGCCTTGTGCAGCAGCCAGCCTGTCTGTGCTTTGGAGGCAAATACCTGTTTAGAGCTGCTTGTTCTTACACTTGAGATAAGAGTCTCTGCACACACAGAAACTGGTGGTGTTTTCTACCTGACATAAACATTGCTGTTGAAATGACTTGTGCATCATGGTTTGGGAATCCATGATTAAGAAATGTTGTGTTTAAAGTTTGCTAATTACTGTATGACTAGCTGCTATACTTATTTGTGTGTGCATCCTTCCCAGGGATATAGAAAGGAGGGATTTCAGTGGACAGTTTGACTTTGTTTTCTTTCTCTTCTGAAGAAGTGGTGTGGCCACAAGGTGTGCTTTGTGAAGGACTATCAATCAGTTCCCCTTTATTCCGTCTGTAAAGTTAATTTAGCTTGAAGAAAAAGTAATAGTTTGAGGATTGAGCTGATATGAGACTATGGAGGGCTGGGACTGGGGCTCCAAAGGATTCAAGTATAAAAATGCTGTATTTAGACCTGGATGGACGGATGCATCAGTACCTCTTTCTTGTACACAAAGAAAAGTAACGTTAGCCTGAGAGCAGGTGTATCAGTATAAAAATGCATGTCAAGTTTACACGTTAATTAAAGTATAATCATTGAAAACAAATACATTTAACTTATAAACAATTGCTAAATGATAGCTGTTAAGCTACACTGTTGGGTATTTTTGTTTTTCTTCTTCCCCCTAAGGGTTTACTCTAGAAGTGCAAGAGCTGTGAAACTTACTGAATACTGCCGTAACATTAATGGATCTTCAGACTCAGATCCTCAGATCTGCTTCACATAATGAGGGCTCTGTCAGATATCCATAGATACCTACAGAGATTTATTTATTTTTTTTTTTTCAATTATAATTAGCAGGGGACTATATCTGTGTAGTTTCTCTGTCATTTCTCCTCAGTAGCATTAGCATGATGGAAGGCTCACAGGACTTGATATGTGTGTTGTGAGGCCAGAGAAGTAACACACCGCTGAAGAGACGGACACTTAACTAAAAAGTTCTCGAATATCCACAACTGCCAGGATTTTGTGGGATCATACTCCTGCTTTCCTAATTTGAATTTTATTCTGAATACCAAAAAGCATATTGTGTGGTACAGATAAAATTGCTTTATTCCACTATAGTTTATGAAATATTTAATTTTTATTATTATTATTTTTTTAATAATAAAAGAGCCTTCTGAAGCAGAATACTTTATTGTGGAGCACAGTATGCCCTATTAAGCATTGCTTTTTACCTTGGCAGAATAAACTTGATTAGACCAAGGGTTGCCATTAAGTGAAGTTTACCTTATCTGCTGAATGCTTTGTGTATCCCAACTGAGCCACTGAATTGAAGAAATGTTAGTCCAAGCTGAGCTTTGATGTTTTAGCCAACAGCTGCCTTGAAAATGTTTTTATTGTAGGATTTCTATAAAAGCAATTAAGTAGTCAGTTTGCTGAGACCAGCATGTCTAAAACTTGTTATCTCAGTTGGGATACTAAAAAGTATGTTGCAAATAATAGCTGTTCCTGGACCAATTTATTTTTAGAAAAAGCACATAATATTTGGAATAGAAACTTTAAATCATGAAAATTCAAAGCTCAGCTGGTATTGGCATAATAGCAGGTTCTAAGTGAGCTTAAACTTAAGAGTTTAAACTTAACTCTTAAGAGAAACAAATATTTTGCTGTGTTGTAAAGAAACTTCTTCAGTAGCCATACCTTGGTTTAGTCACGTTGCAGAGCTAGGCAGACAACAGCAATGTCTTCTGTACTAAGCAAAGCAACATGTATGTATTCTGATAATATGAGAACCAAAGAACTCAGTGCGATGGGTTCATGCCACCTAAAACAAATTCTCATAAAATAGCGAGTCTTAAGTTTTGCTTTGAAGCGGTGATTCTGACAGTTCTGCAAGTCAGTTCATTGCTGCTTTTGGATCAGTGTCCAGTCTGTTGTGGTTTTTAGAGTGGGAGCTGAATCCAAAACACGGAGCATGTTTACTACATTTTTCTGATTTCTTTTTTTAAGATAGCATTTTTTATTATTCGTGTTCTCCTTTTCCTCTTTGGTGTTTGTAAATGCTTTGCTCATAACTGAATCTTCTATCAAAAAATGTAATTTATATTGTAAACCTCCTTCAATTCTGTTCACAAAGACCTTTACCTTACTGGTTCCAGAAAATAATCTTTCTGCTTATGCCTGGATTGCCACTTTGTTGCCTTCACCTATTAGGTGAATAGGCAGAAATGCCTTTGCAGACCAACTATAAGCAACTATACATGTTTAGCATTTATCCTGAGAACGTTTCAGCAGCTCCAAAACAGATACATTTTGTTGGAAAGACTGAAAGATATTCTTACAGGAAGATTATTCCGACATCTCCTAGTCAAAAAGGAGCTTAACTTCATATAGCAAAAAAGCATTATTTTATGCTATTGAGAACTCAGAACGTCTGATTTTATTTTAAGAATTTGGTAGCGAGGGAGGAAAGTTGCCAAATAATTGCTATTCACCACACGATGTATGATTATTTTTGATGCTCCTCAATCTTGTTTTAACCGGTTTGTGATGGCAGTTTCACCTGCTGCGTTCACTGAAGGACTTGTTATGCCAGTGACTAGGCAATCAGTAATTAAACTCATTAAACTTGCGTCTTGACACAGTAAACAATGGAAAAGTATCTGGCAATATTTAACTCATTAAACACAACTTGCTTTTTCTTAAATCAGTAAACGATTCTTTATCTCATTTTGCCATTTTCTCTGAGGAAAGGCACACACTCAATCCAAACAAACAAAGCAAACAACCAACCTAACAAAAAACAAAGTGCCAAACCTACAATCTTTAGAAAGGTCAAGAAGTGTTATTAGGGACTGAAATCTAGCAAAAGAAAAAAGGATGTGGATTGTTTATATGGCACATTCAGAAGTTCAGCAGTGTGTCTGCTCCCTTAGGCAGCACCATACTAGGGAACAATAATCATGTTCTGTTGCTGAATCATAGCCCTCTTGGTTTTATCAGTGGATGAATTCATTATGTTAATTCCTACTTAAAATGCAGTGCGCTGACACCTTCTGTATGTGGACTTGGACAGATGATATTGTAGCTGAGTTTTAGATTAGAACTGTGCATTAGGATGTTTTGTAATTTAAAATCAAGTGTAAATAACCATTATGTTTTTAACTTTAAAAAACAAAATTGTATCATGATAGCAAAATAGTATAGTTAAGCACTGTAGAAACATATACTTAAGAAAATGATGGTAGGAGAAATACTGTTCCCTGATATAAAACTAGTGTCCTGCATTTCATTCAAGAAATACAGTATTATCTGTCCTTGTTTTGATTACACTGAATGTTAAGACTCCTCTGGACAAAGAAGATACATAACATCTGGGTGTGCAGTTCTTACTGAACTGACTTTGGTACCGTAAGACCTGACTTAAGTACCATTTTCCAGTGTCATTCAGTAAATCAAAGATACTTCATATAGTACTATTAATTTGTATTCAGCTTGCGCAGAACGTTTATGTTCTTATCACCCATAAGGTTCTTGTTCTCTCCAGTACCTCTTCTCACCTCATATTTGGCCTTCTTGCTTAGGTATCTGAGGTTCTGCCAGAAGCTGCCCAAACTTACCCTGAGGAAATAAGAAAAAAAAAAAACAGAGGAGAATTATTTCTCCCGGATGTGTTCATGTCCCTGCTTGTTCTCAGTGGTGTTTACTCTACAAGGCATTTCATTTAACTGTTGAATCTTCATTACGTGGTTTCTTTTGGCTTTATATTGCCTTTTGAGACACTTGAAAGAATGTTCCTTTTGCAAGGTACCAGAACTGGCACAAAAATATTGGAATGAGTGAAGAAATATCTAGCTAGGCCAGAGATGCATGTTGTAGGAAGCAGACATTCATACAAAGTTGAACTTAGAATTACTTTTAACATAGCAAACTGATCTTTAATTGTGGTGGGGGAATAGCAGAAATAGAAAGCATCTCTGTGCCTGCAGAGACTCAAATTTAATGTTTGTGGTACTGCAGTAGGACATTAGAATACTCTGTGTCTGATTTACTTCTGTCACATTGAAGCTCAGCTTCTCTTTTTATCCTTAAATGTTAAAGGGGCTCTTGTAGCTTCTTACTTACTGCTGCACAGCAGGCTTTTGTTTGTTCTGTGTGCTCTGTGAGTGCTTTTTGACCTTGTCACCTCGTTATGAAGGATTGTACAAAGGCTTGTCAATGCCATTATTTGCACCTGTGGCAATGAGCTTTTCCAGCACTTTTTTTTTGAGTTCTTCAACTGAACAAACTGAGAAATGATTGTCATTAGCTTATCTGCCAACTGCGTACGTAATCAGCAAGCTGGAGGTGCTTTTGTATAAGCAGGATAGCAGCTGGTTTTGCTTACACTTTTACCTTGGCAGGATATTTTTAATGTCCGTTGCCAAAAATATGTAGCATCTGTTTTACTTGTGTCTGCCAGCTTGAGCTTCTTGCTTGACAGATTGTACTCATGGATAAGATTTCCCCAGAGTCTACTCAATGCTGAATAGCCCCATCTCTCTCATCCTTCCTTCCCGTGGAAGATGCTCCAGACCCTTCACCATCTTAGTAATTTTGCAATAGGGTTCACTAACTTAGCTGTGACCAGTTTGCTTAAGTATTCTGGAAGCAGATCCTCTTGTACTGTCTTTCTCACACCACACCTTGCTCCTTGTCCTTTAGATTTCTGAAGTCCAGTCTTACAAGGAAATGTGGGATGAAGGCAGTTTTCACTACCACAGATTTTTCCGTGTCTTGTGTCATCAGAACCTCTGCCCCCTTCTGCAGTAAGCCTGCACCTTCCTCTTGCCCCTTAGGTATTTACAGAAGCACTTCCTGTTGCCTCATACATTTCTTGCTAGATTCAACTCCTGGTGTGCTTTGGCTTTCCTAATTCTGTCTCTGAATGCTCAGAATGCTTTATATTTCTCCAGTGTTGCCTATCTCTGCTTCCACCTTCAGTATATTCCCTTTTTACAGCTGAGTTTGGGCAGAGCTCCTTGTTTATCAAGACAGGCCTGCTGGCATTTTTGCCTGACTTCCTACTTTTGGGATGGATCGCTTGTGAGCTTGGAGTAGATGATTTTTGAATTTCAGCTAGCTTTTCTGGACCTCTCTTCCCTCTAGGGCCTTTTCCCATGGGCCTTTTCCAAGCGGATCCCTGAAAAGGCCAAAGTCTGTTCTCCTGAAGCCCAGAGTTATGATTTTGCTTTTTTGCTTGGCTCCTTCCTCTCAGCATTCTGAACTTCATCTCATAGTCATTGCAACCAAGCTGGCCTCAACCCTTCCTATCCCCAGTGAGGCTTTGCTCATTGGTGAACACGAGGTCCAGAGCACCTTTTCTTGTTTTCTCTGTTACTTGTGTCAAGAAATTGTGGTCAGGACCATGCTGGGTTTATGCCCTGCTGTGTTGTTCCTGCAGCAGGTGTTAAGGTGGTGGAAATCACCATTGAGACAGTTTCTAGCTGTGTGAAGCAGGCCTCATACGTTTGCTCTTCCTAGTCATTTTCCCTATAGCATGCACATGCTCCAGTATCAACCATAATGCTTTAATCCTTACCTGTAAGCTCTCAGCTGGCTCTTATCCACGCCTGGGCAGAGCTCTGTGAACTCCAGCTTCTCTTACACAAATGGTGGCACCCCCATCTTTTTCCTCACAGACATTTTTTGCTTCTCTCATTATTATAATCAGAGAATTATCAGAGGTTAGGTCAGTTCTCTGCTTGGTCTGACAAAATTCAGAAAATAATGAAAAAGTCTTTATAGTCATAGGAAATATCTTGGGATTGAACTGGATGCTTGTTGCTTCCCAAGTCTGGAAGCAGGAAACAAAAAAGGTGAAAATAATGTTCCCAGATGTAAACCATGGTTATTTGTTATATCTTGTAGTGATATCTTGCTTCAGATATGCCTGGTCTATACTTACTGTAAAGCAAAAATACTGTGGTAGCTACAAACAGGTGCCACTGCAGATTTTGTTCTAGATCTATTTGAGCATTTGCATGTCTTAATGTGTATCTTTAACATACAGCTGTACATGTTGGTACTGTTTTTGTGGTTACAGACAACGCTCACATGGGGACCCTACTTATGGTTTCATATGCTGAGAGTTGCCACCTCAACCTTATCAGGTACTGATTCACTTAATTCTTAGTTAAACACATGGAAGAATATTGAGTCACTCTGACAGACTGTAAATAATCTTTGTAGTCTACTTTGTTTTTGTTTTTGTTTTTTTTTCCAGAAGTATAAATGAGATTGTGGTGTTTTCCCCTTGTTTAGGCAGTCATGTTATTTATTTATTTATTTATTTTCAATCAACAACTGTTGTATGAAGCATGAATCCTTTTGCTGAACACTTTTATTTTTCTGTTTTTCTCCATATGGAGTTATGATGATGTTGGCAAGGGTGCATATCAGCTTCCTATAAAGTCTTCTATGGAACCATTGTGAGTGATATTATTTGGAAAAAATTTTTCACCTAACTAAATCATCAGATTTTACTAAGACAACTGGCAAGTATTCTAAGAGTATACCTAGTCATGTACTTTTCAACAGTCTGCTGAGGTTGCAAGATAGACAAAAATAGGACTTATTGTCCAGAGTCTTAAACTCACTACACAGAAGTTTCTTTGACCTGTGGACCTCATAAAAATTGCTAAGTTTTTAGAATGCTTGTCCGAGTCTGTGTTCTTGTGTGTATTTTGTATTGTATATTGACAAATATCTGTGGAATTTCCATCACTGTACAGCCTGATTGTGAGTATTTAAAAGACTATTGGCAGTCTATTTTATTGATTAAACTATTATTATTTTTAGAAACACTTTACACTACAGTCCTGTTCATTGCTGTATCTTTTCCTCATTCACAGAGATAGATATTGCTCTCCTTTTTTTTTTTTTCTTTTTTTCCAGGAGTCTTTTATCAGTTTGAGGACAGCTAGATGCTTCCTCCTTCCCTCTTAACTTTTGCCTCCTGTATTTGTCATCTGAACTGATCTTTTGAAAAAGCTCTGTCTGTAAGATTATCTATAAAATGACTGTACACTCACAGAACCATTCAGTTGATTACTTCTGTTTTCACTGAAGATGACTGAGTAATTTATTTACATCCTAAAGGCAGATTTGTAATTTGAAGTGCAATATATTTGATTTCTTGTTTGCTTTTATTGAAGCAATAGAGCTCTAACCATTGTTTTGATAAAGCAACCAACTGACCCAAGCCCACCTGTGCTGTTCTTCTGACTTCACTACATGTTTTGGCAAAGTAATCCTACATATATCTATATGATTCTATGTAGCCTTGAAAACTGAGATAGCTACAATCTATACATTTTATCAACCCATCAGTATGCAACACAGAGCATCGCTAAAACTGATATGGGATTAAAGTGTACATCTATCATTAAATAACTTCTCTGGTATCATTAGACTGAAGGACCACTCTAGTTGGTAGCCATATGTTTTTATCTAATCTTCAGTTAAATTTCAGTTGAAAGCTGAAAGTAAGTAGCTTAGCATAGCAGATTTTCTCTTTTAAGTGATGTACAATGATGGAAAACCATTCGGGAAAGTTAACACCTTTTACAGAGAAACTCTGTTCAACAACTGTCTTGTGTTTGTTTTCAGTGTGTGATTTCCTTGGGGAAAAGATTGCATCTGTTCTGGGGATAAGCACTCCAAAATACCAATATGCCATCGATGAGTATTACAGAATGAAGAAAGAGGTATGTGCGGGAGATTGTGTTCTTAAACTTTTCTTTTTCCCTACTTATCTTCCCTGGCATTTTCAAAAGTAAAATCTGTACTCCTACACTGATTACTGAAATGAAGTTTCAGAATGTCTGCTTCAGCTCACCTTCAGTTCCACTTGATCCATGATTTATGCTTGCTTATTCATGAGCATTTTCTCATCAGGTAGTCGGTCCTAGAATTGGTTGGGTCCTTACCACTGCTCTGCTTGCTTCTCTTCTACAACACATTTTTAAGTCAAAAGCGTAAGAAAGTTGAAAGGAACACTAAGGAGGCAGCTGCCTCACTTTACTCGGTTAAAGTAGGTGTGCTTTCCAACTCTGAAGTCAAAGGGAAATTGAATGTTACGTTACCATTTATTCCAAAGTGCAACTGAAAATGAATGATGGGTAGCCAATGCTTTATGCAAAAAAGCTTAAAGCTTTAACACTTTTAACACTTATTTCATTTCAATAGCTTTTCATTATTAAAATAGCATTGAAATGCTTCATAGAAAGTAGACCTATCACTACTGTTGTTCGCTAAAGATTGCTTATCTGGACACACATCATTTTTTCTGTGTTGGTGGGACACAGTTTAATCCTTCACTTTTGGTGGTATTTTTTTTTTCCCTTAATGGAAGTTGTGGAATTACAATAAGCTAGTGACTGTTATTAAACAGAACAAATTTTTGTGTCTTGTAATGGGAAGTGATATGTTCTTATAGAATATAAGCCTTATTTACTTCAAGGAATCAGTAGCTTATGAATCTGGTTGTTTATTTTAGGAAGAAGAGGAGGAACAGGAAAACAGGATGTCAGAAGAAGCAGAAAGACAGCATCAGGAGCAGCAGGACAAGCCACAGGCTGAGGCTCCTGTCCAAACAGACCAGCCTGAAGCAACAAGTACTTCCTTTGTGAATGTAAACTTTGAAAATGAGGGAGATTGCCAGTCTGTTGTGGAAAATAAGCAAGATGTAGTTTCTACTTAAATGAAAAACTCTGTGTACTGTAGGAAATAGGAAGTGTCAGGTGTCACAGTCTGGCTACAAGCAGAAAAATAGGATTATACTTGTTCAGTGTAATACAACTTTTAGTGTTCTTATTGATCAGGAGAGAGCTAAGTGATGTCTCTTCCTTCTGTCAGCCTAATAAAGGCTGAGGCATTCTGCCAAATTGGCACTTCAGTTAAAATGTAAATTGGGCTACAAACGTTTGGTCTAAAATTGAATTTCTTGTAAAGCAAGTAAAACATTTAAATTGTTGTCTGGCACTGTGGATTGCAGATGTAGTGCTCTTTCCTACTTCTAAACACCTATTTCTGATTTGTACACTGTTTGCAACTTGGCTCTCTATGAATAGATTAATAGGAATCAATATCCTGTAACTCACAAGTCATAGTAGCTTCTGAATTCCCCTATTTGTTGTCACTACTGTGTGCATGTGTCTTTCTGTTACTGACATAAGAGATGTTAGATTTAATGTTAATTAGATTTAAAGGCCCAATGAAATACTTTTATTATTACTCTAAACTTTAAAGGAGGCTATCAACACCCCTGAGTACATAGGTAATAGTGCCAGCACTACTGGAAGCTGATACTGCTCAGCTGTTCCATTTAGTGCTATAATCAAGTACAGAACTAGCATCAGCAGAAGATGCTGTCCCTCTAGATCCAAGAACTAATAGTGAGCCACCTGTTCAAATACTTCTTTACATGCTTGCTCTGAATTGGCAGGGAGAGTAAACTCAAGTCTTGCTAAATTATAGTGAATGGGACATTGTGTATGGTAACAACTTGTAACTACACTTTTTTTTTCCTTCCTTTTTGTTATAAGATACCTGAATCAGTGTACCTAATTAAGCTGAACAGGCAGCTTGTTTAATGTTATAAGTAAGGAATGTGCTATTGCAGGTATCTCTTTCTCCCTAGTGCAGAATTCATAAATAACTGGAAATTTTAAAATCAGGCTTATGAATCTTCTTTTAAATGAAAAAAAAAAAACAAAAAAAAAAACTTGTTTCAGTATTGAAACAACTCATTCTTTTTTAAGTGAAATGCAGCTTCACTCCAGTTTTAACTACCCCCAATTACCAATCAAAGCAATTTATTGCAATGACTGTGATCCTAGCTCTAAATTGCAAAACATGAATGGTTTACATTGGGACAATCAGGCGTCACTGCTGCAGGCAGGGAAATAAGTAGCTGTCCCAATCACTTCCTTTGCAGAATAGTTACAGATAGATTAGCAGAAAACATATAATATGTAGTAACCATTTGAATAATTGTTTCTGTCCTTGAGAATGCAAAAATTTCAAGAACCTTCAGTGAATTTTTCTGTTAGATGTCATCATATTTCCCCAGCCTTGTTTTCTCTACTAACCAAGGAGCCTGCTGGAACAGCACAGGCCAGGAACCTTGGGCATTAGTTTGCAGAACTCAGCTATGTATTTCAGATAGCTCTTTGAACTAGTATCCTGTATAACACAGATTCTTTCTTATCTCATGTGCCCTTCTACACTACAGCAGAGCTTCTGAGAAAGATTCAGTCATCTGTTTAGATGCTCTTGTTTTGAATGGTAATACAGAGGTTGCTGACAGCTGTGTAAAATCATTCCACCCTGAACACCTGCAAGGAAGAGAATGGATCAGTACCTGGGGAATACATAGAAAAATATTGGGAGTTCTTATTACACTATGGCAAAGAGAAAGCCTCACTTAGCTTAATAGTGAAAACTTTAGAGCTGAAAGATGCTTTGTTTTTCTGCCATGAAATTAATGTCAGTTGTGTTTGTTTTCTTCTGTCCCTACTGTCTGGTATATCAGAAAAACCTCTCACAGCCTTGGGGTTAAACTTCTTTGTATAATATGCTGTATTACTCACTGTGCCTTAACTGAAGGATTAAGTTTTTTTTTGCAAACTGTATGAAAGTGGTTACTTTCATAATGGTTTAATTTTTCTGTAAATGCATTAATTGGTTATTTTATATTTAATATAATTTTTGAACTGAAAATTGGCTGTGCCTTTTCCTTTGGAACTGTGAGGTGGTTGAAATTTTATGCCTGCAAACAGGTGAAGTGCTTGTTCACTGCTTGCATTTTCCTGGAGTCACACACATCTTGGCAGAAGATCCAGACACTGACACTCAAGACATCTCCATACCACCACCCCTTCCTTACAACTTCATGGAGTATGTATTAATGAACTCACATTTTCAGCATTATCTCAAAGCGTGAAACAGTACAGGACTACAACTATATCTAATACAACTATTCTAATTTCATCTGAAATACATAACACTTATGTGACTTTATTAAATCCGTAAAACACTCATTCTTTAACTACTGCTGTAGCTCAGCTATATAATTAAGTTAAATTTCCTATAATACTTACACAGGAGGTTATGCTATATTATTTACCTCTTACAGAAGACTTTCTCCCTTAGAGTAGGATACTTAACAGTGCTGTCATTAGACAAAGCCATGCAGAACACTGTGACTGAGTGGATACCGGGCAGTGCTGAGAATACTCAAGAAATACATCCTTAATTTCAAGATAAATGCACATTCTAGAAAATTCAAATTAAAAAAAGGCTCAGTATATAAGGAAAAAATTTGAAAACATTTATTTGAAAAGCAAAACCAAAAACACAACAGATTGTAGTTACCTCTTAAACAAGACGTGCTCTTTTCACTTCAAAGAATCTGCAGAACTAATTTTTACATACTGAGTTTTATCTTACATGCCTGAGGAAGATGAAGATGGGAGGGCAGTAAAAATGGAAGAGGCATCAATTTAAATAACGTTCCCAGCATCCAATAGTTAATGAATGCATCAGTTAAGAGAGATCTCAATGGATGCAGTTTACTCCTGTTGAAAGTCACGTATCATCAGCATCAGCAACACTGTCGTTATCATTTGCCACAAGGACCTCTCTGTTCTCATATGTCCAGAACCCATTCAGATCGATTAGAATACTGGTAACAGTGTCTCCTTGACTGCTATTGATTAAATCTTGAAGGGAGATTCTGTAAGGATCTTTAGGCTTTACCATATCAAAGATCTCATCCTGTGAAAGAAAAAAAGTCAAAACTAGGAGTTGGGAGGGGGAAGAGCCCACACACATTACTGAGCAGAATAATGGTTACTTTATACTGTATACAGAATGATCTTAGGATAACCAAAGCCATCCATACTAATATACAAAACAGGCCATTAAGTTCCTAACCATGTAAAATATAAGACATAGTAACAACTACAAATAGGAACAGTGTGCTCAGCTCCCACAGCTTCAATAAGAGCTTGCTTTTCTGGGAGCCTTTGGGCTTCAAGTGCCAACATGAAACTCAGCTCATCCGTGTGAGTTTAGCTTTACTGAAGCTTGCACTTTTAGTACTGAAACTGCTAATGTAAGTAGGCAGTACAAGAAAATTGTATTGGCAACAGTTTTTTAGTCAACTCCATGCTTCCTTGGTCCTGAAAGAGGGATGATTCCAAGTTATACAAACTATCTTGAAGTGTAAGGCACAGCAGTATATATTAATAGACAATTTACCTATTAAATATAGAAACTACTAGCACAGTTGAATACCAGATTTTTTCTTATGCAACAGATGTTGAATGGAAAGACATTTTCAAACCCACGAGACACACAAGTCAGATCTACCTCTGCTACACTGCAATTAAATACCTATCAACCTAGAAACTACAATACTCCATTGGTAAATTGCAAAATGTTTATACAAATATTTCACATAGTACTCTATTTGGGAATACCAACCTTGACATCCTGAAAAGAAACTGGTTCTTGTCCGTGGATTTTCATTTGTTCCTGAATAGCCTAAAAAAGAAAAGTTAGAAACAGGCAGTGCAGTATTATATTGACACTGGATGATACTTTTTAAACATGCTTCTGCTTGTTAAGATGCACTGCTGTGTGACAAGGCGTTAACAGAACAGCTTGCTGTCATTCTCTTCCACATGTAAGGCAGTGGTGAGTTAAGGTACAAACAGTGATGCGCATCTCCAAGTCCACATTTTTTAGTATGATAACAAACCAACTTTCATTATGACCAACATTTGAGCATTCAGAAGACAGGATATGCAGACACTCTTATCACTCATTATTCAAGACAGGAATATAATCAAATCAGAAAATTAATTATTGTCTCTTTTGAGGAGGGCATCCTATAGTAGGGGGGTTGGAACTACATGATCTTAAAGTTCTCTTCCAACCCAAACCATTGCGTGATTCTAAAAACTGTCAAGTAATATGGAGTATGACACAAGCGAGAAGCTTTTTGCTATGATTACCTGGGATTAGAAATCCCACAGCCTTACAGGCCATCACTGTACTTCAGCATTTTCCTTTGTTGTACTAAATTTTAGGATTACAGCGGAAACTAAAAGCATGAGCAATAGCCAACTAGAACCATCATAAGGGATTTTAACAAGTAATCATTACATATATATATAAAATTTTTTAAGCTACAAAAATATTTCTCCTTGATTAAATCAAAACAGTTAATTTCAACTGCAGAAAAACAATGCTGAATACCTTTTGAATTCTTTCCAAGTTTTGGAATATGATTTTTAATGTTTAAAATCTTCTTACAAGCAGTTACTGGCTTCCCAGTGGGTACTGGTAATTTAAAGGGACTCCCTGCAGATCTGCATGCAGAAGCACACAGGCTGTAACACCATAAACACAGAAAATGGCCTACCTGTATAAAGAGACTTACCCTAAAGAAATAATTAAGGGAAAAGACATTCAGGTATCCTTTGTTCTCAATGTCGAGCAGTTTGAAAATATATTGCAGAGCTGCAGGCTCCTTTCTGTTTTCTAATGCAAGTACAAAGTCCAGGTAGGTTTTATAGTCCTAAAAGTAGATACAATCATGTTTATTATAGTCTTCTTTCTAAATTGATTTTGCAAGCAGGAACATTATAATTGGCAGCTATTTCATTGTAGGGGATCAGCCTATTTTCTGAAAAAGACAAAATAAAATGGAAAATGGCTGCTACCACCAACATGAACAGAAAAGTTAGTTCCTAGTGACTGCTGAGGAGAGGAAGTCTTGCCATTTTTAGATGTAAAATAGTATTCCAAGCATAAATCCAAATTGAACAGGCTTCGTATACTTTTAAAAATGTTTATTACATCCGTAGAACACTGAACATACCTAATCAGTTAAGTCATAGTAGTTTTCATTAGCACAAATTAATAGTGTTCAGAGGTAATAACCCTAGTCTTATCCCAAGAGTGAACCATTTGACCAACTCAAGTACACAATCCTTAGACCAGAGAAGTTGTTTGGCAATTTGTCAGGATGAAGCACTAATAAACATCACAGATATGTACCTTTCTTACACTTTCCTTACTTTTTTGCTTATACTTATTTTTGGTCTCCCGATAAAGATACGGTTGCAACAATTAAGGACAGAAAGCCTACAGTCCTCTGTGTGTAACTGTCTACCTTAAACACAAGGGGGTTTGCTGCCATTCAGAAAGACCTCAGCAGGCAGGAGAAACAGGCATCGCATTGAGTTCAGAGGGAATGCAAAGTTCTGCACACAGGGAGGAATAACTGTGTGCACCAGCACATGCTGGGGGCTAACCAGACAGAAAGTAGCTTTGCATAGAATAAGCTGAGAGTCTTGATGGGCAACAAAGCTGAATATACATAAGCAATGTGCCCTTGCAGCAAAGGCAACTGACAACAGCATTTTGAGCTGCATGAGGAAGAGCTTTACTGGCAAGGTGGTGAAAATGATGATTCTCTGCTTACCACTGGTTAGCCCACATCTGAGTGCTAGGTTCTGTTCTGGATTCCTGAGTACAAAAGAGGTACAGACCTACTAAAGCAAATCCAACAAAGGGCAACTAACAGGACTTCTCCTAAGCTCAATGATTCAGCAATTCTACAAAAAATTACTAAGGGAGCAGAAATGCTACATCGTAAACTGGAGTTTAGCATATTTAGGGGTAATTAATCATCTGAAAACACATATTAGAAGTACTGATACATTACATAAAGATCTCAAAATAAACAGCACAGATATTTTTCATTTCAACTCTGATTTGGTTAGATTTCCCATGCCTCACAACTATGCAAAGCCTACAATAAAAAAAACACTACTCTCTTCATGAAGAAATGTACGGATTAGCAGACTAGCTATGTATGTACAGATTAGTTGATAGTCTCAAGTATGCCACTTGTCTTCATCTCTCTTCCAAGAATCAAACAACCTCTAAAAACACGGATAAATATATACATTTTTTTCCAACATGCACTTTATGTATTGAAGTGGAAGAGAAGCTCTATCCTGGACTACCTGGATTCTGTAGCATTTCTGCTTTTCAAAACAAGAAACTTGTCTTCCAACTACACAGTCATCTTGCAATCACCTTGATATTAGAAAATTTATTTTCTAATCTAACAACAACCAACAGAAGTTACTTTACCTCAACATACTCTTTTAGAAAAAGATACTGACTGTGAGACGTTTCCCTTTATTAATAAAGTAAAAACTTCAATACTGTGAACAGAGTAAAATCACGCAGTTACCATTTCTCCATCATAAGTTAAGCACTCCTGAAAGACACGGTCCAGAAATATGTTGGTGAGGGTCCCTGTTCCATATCGGGAGAGCTCTTCTTTACTGAGCATGCCATTGTGATCTTTATCAAGGTTTAAGTACTGTCCTAGGAAGGAAACAGATGACAAAATACAGCATCCCTACAGAAACAACAAAGTGTTTCAATGGAGAAAGAAAATTCAGCACATTTAACATTTAATTCTTACCATAGAAGTTAGTTAAGTGGGAGTATGCTAGAACCACAAAAATATTCATGGATCATCACAACGAGCAACAGAAGCAGTGGGGATGAGGAGGGGGTAAAGGCTGCTTACATGAGAAAGGAGCACAAGACCAAGAAAAACAGTATTTTTAATGTATCTGTTGTGATCAAATAAGAGCTAAAAGTGATGCAAAAGTATGAACAGAACATGCTTTTGCATCACAACAAAAGAGAAGGAGTTTTATACCTTGTGCAATAAGAAGCGCAAAATGACAAAGAATAAAACCACGGTAAAAAGCAACAATGGAGAACAGAAATTGTAATGGAAGTTAGAAGGCTGCACTGGAATGACAGCTAGAGGCATGGAAAAGACTGGTTATAAGGAGTTAATGAGAAAAGAAAAAAAAAACCAGGCCAAATAACACCAGTAATTTGACTAAGTCACATAAGGTACAGAAAAAGAAGTGTTCGTATATAGAAGGAACCTACCATAAACTCTTAGTGCAGAAGGAGCAGAAAACCAATTTGTTTCCTGACTTTCTTTAGAAAGTTCTTCATCCCTTAACTAAGTGAAATACAAAGTTAGAATTCAGAAATAGTAAAATAAAATACAGCAGTATGTGTTAAGAGATCTTTACCTCCAGTAAGTCATCCAGGAAACTGCAAGCTAAGATGTCCTGTATCTTTATCTTCCCTGTAGAAAAGAAGAAGACTGTGTTTTAACTTATTCGGCCAACATATCCATTTGGCTGCTCTCATTTAGGTGGACCTCACCAGAACACAAACAAATTTCTATTTTTAAGGAGAAAAAAAAAAACCCCATCAATTGAAAAGGCAGACAACTAAATAACAAAATAAAAATAGCCTTTAAAATGGCAAAAAAAAAATTTGTTGATTCTGGTAGTTATTCTGCAACCTTGAAAGCCGGGAAACTTTATAAAAACATAAACGTTCAACAAAAAATGCAAAAGAAAAATAATACACAGAAAGCACATACTTAAAACGCTTATTAGAACAACAGTGTCTTTCACATCTTCCAAAACTATAGACCTGACAAAGCTGAGGTAGAAGACTGAGCATCTGCTGTTGTATCTTTAACCAGTGGAGAGACACTGCATAAATGGCTGTGCAGAATAATGACACTATAACTTCACACAGACCTTCTCTATATGCTTGTTGTTGCTCCTGCTGGAGACTACTGCCCACACAACACTGCTGACTTCAAGTGACACAGTGAAATTTTGGAAGTGCAGTTTGTGAATTGAAGGATATAGAAAAACCAAACTGTTGTCCCAGTAAGCTACATCTGTAACAAGATGATTAGCATCCGTAACTGGAAGCCATTTGTAGTGAGCTTACATAGCGCACACATTTAATCACAGGGAAACAATATCATAGTCAGCATTCTTGAGCATTTCCACAGCTTGCAGGGTATTCTGCCACACATTCTGAATTCCCTGTTAGCTGCTATGCCTTCTATGCATTTGAATTAGCTGTTATGAATGTCTTATTTATTAATTTCTGTAACACAGAGTACCACAACTGATGGAGCTTTCAGTAAAATTAATTAGCACTGCAAGTAGACTATCAGACACACATAAAAACTCATGCTTTCAGGGGAGATTAAAATTAAAATACAGTACTACTGAATAGGAGTCTACAAAGACAATACTTTAGTTCAAAGGCACAAATAGTTTCAGTAGAAACATCTATTTAACATGGAAACTACTCACACATTTAGAATCTGAAAAACATGGACCTACCTGTTCTGAGAGGATCCAGAAAGAAGAAAAACTTCCTAACTGCTGTGCAGACATAGAAGGAGTAGAAAGATTTTTCTAAGCCATCCAGTTGTGGCAAAGTAGGAATGAGTTCTAAAATGTAGTTTTCTAAATCCTGTAGAATTAAGAGAATATACACAGAGAAGCTTTAAACACTGTGGTTGTTTAAAGAACGTTTGTTATACTCCACTCTGACTTTCATGTATACTCAGTTAAAAATACAGCAATGCAGCAAAGAGCATAACTGAAGGCATAAATACAAATCTCTTGGTGCAAGAAATGCAGGTCAGACACATAGCATGTACATGTGGTGCCACAACTGAAACCGTCTGCTAGCAAAACAGAATGTTAAAAAAGAAAGTATGATATTCACATCTAAATATAAATGAATTCAAATGCAACTTTTTCAAATATCAGTGTGTAATTCCTAATTGGATTATCCTACTGCTGAATGTTCTTTACCATGTTGTTTCAATTACAGCAGTAACCGCAACCTTGTTAGTTATTTTATAGTATTAACTCCTGACAGAATAGGAGATTAATTTCATTCCCACTCTGGACATACTTCTTTTTGTGATTTCTGCTGTATCCTAACAAAGCTAGTAAAGAGCCAATCACAGAAAACTTTGCTGTCTGCAACCTCTTTTTAGGAATTATCCATAAGTTAGAAGAACTAGGAACACTCACCACCAAGTTTCAAGTATACAAAGACTGCTAATTATCCAAATAAACACACCTCATCCAAATCTACAATATGATTTTGTTTTTGTGACACAAAATGGGAGAAATCTGGACATTCTCTGATTCTCTAGCACGTGAGTTAAGATAGACAGCAACTCTGTTAAAAATGTACTTACTGATTCTCTGAGGTAGCCCTGTCCTGCTACATCATATAAACTGAGACCTATTCTTGTCTGATGAAGCCACACTGTAAAACAGAAAATAGAATTATAAGAAAGAAATCTGGAGGATTTTTCGGGGCCTCACAAAATTTGACATTACTCTAAATTGCACGATGCACTGTTTAATGTTAAGTGCCTCTGTATTTCCTGTTTTTCTGAGGCTTAAGCAGTTCTGTTGAAAAGCCATGATCCTGTCTTCAACTTGGCAAAAGTCAGCAGTGATAAAGAGAGCACTGTGACCAAGACTGTCCTATAACCAGCTGTGAGAAATGGCTGAGAAGGTACCATGTTTCACCTGGTACATGGAATCCAAATATTTGTTCTCTGTCACTGAATTATTTTCATGCATTAAAAACAGCTGCACAACGTGCTATATAGATTACCCATTAGACTGCTATAGCCCTCTGTGCAGTATGAAGCACTGCAGCCACCATCCAACTGCCCTGATCTCACTTCTGATGTATAATACAACAGCAGAATTTAAATAGCATATGCACGTATATTTGAAATGAGAAGGCACGTTAATCAGATAATCTACAGGACAACAGTTAGGATCACACTGGTTACATAACTTCCCTGTTTTGTACTTCACAATACTGACTGAATAAAGAAAATCAGAAAGATAATCAACCCTCAGATCTCTATGAAAACAGCATTAGCAATTCAAGGATAGGATTCTACTGCTGTTGATGAGAACAGCAATTAATTAATAAAGCTTAAAATAGCCTCAAAAATAAAATAACTTCTCATTAAAACGGGAAGCATCAACTAACCTTTTCGCATGACATAATTGAAAAACTGCATTATAGATATCCTCCCATAAGGGTCATTATGGAGTAATTTAGCAAAAATCTTTGCTGTGAAGAACTGCCTGTAAAACAAAGAAAGTTACTTGTCTGCACCTGATTATACCACACTGACAGATGCAGTTCCAGCACTCCCAACTTGCAGAAAATTTAAAAGACTTTTAACGTGTTCTCTGTCTTTAGAAATATTAATTCACTAACCTGAAAGCCACAAGTATTGAGTGCATTCATAGCAAGTACACATGTAGTTGGGATCCTATCAGATAGCAATGGTAAACTCAATAGACAGCAGCAGCCTTTGATGCTCATAAACACGAGACTCTTAACAGTCTGCAAATTCTTAATTCTTCTTCAACTTAATTTCTCTTTGGTACAATATAGTTGGTAGCTCCCAATCCTCTTCAGTGATATAAAGACAACCAATCTGCTTCTGAACGAAACTTAATTACAAAGCCATGTGTGCAACGGCAGTCCCCAACAAGAATGTAAAACAGCAATACTCATCACATGACATACACAGAACATTTTGTATTTTAAAGGAAATTTTCTATCAAAATATATGAGAGAATGCTGGACAGTGTTGCTGCAGACAAGATTTTCCCTTCAAGTATAACGCGTGTAATTTAGTGGCCATACTAACTTAAAAACACTTACAATGGTGAGAATTTCTTCTTTAAAAACAAACAAGCAACACAGTATCCTCTTTTCCAAACCTATGAAAATTTTTTGCAGAGATGCAGAGAAACTTTGCAAGGTTGTAAACCAATTAGGTCAGCAATAACTTCATGAAGCCTCTCACCATTAGACTGTCAACATTTACTTGAACAGTTAGAAGTTACAGCACCATTTAAACTTGGCCAGAGTAAGCATAAACAATAAAAGAAATGCTTACTTGCATTTAGGTCCAGCTTTTTCACCAACTTTCAAGAAGTTCTCATAATTAATCATCGCTTCTTCCCCAATCATTGGTGACGTCTGATGTTTGTCCAGTAGAAACCACAGATTCTTGAAAGTTATTTACATATTTGATTAAGAAGTTAGTATTCCGTATACATCAATGCATCTAAGATAAAGCATCTACAAAACGCAGCAAATATGTCTTCTTACTGTAAGGCTGTTTCAACTGGGACACAACATAATTTCAACCAGCAAAACAGTCAAGGAGCACTTCCACCACTCTAAACTGGTGTTATAAACATGTCATGGGGATTTCTAGGGTTACATCTCTTTGTGTTCACACTGCAGTTAGCCCAACAGCCTTTGGAGTCTCTCTCAGTGATACATAAATAGAACTTATCACTTCTTCCAAGCCCATTAGAAAATCATCAGAACAAATGGGAAAACCAGCAGCCATTGATATATTCCTCAGGCACGTCATAACAAGGAAGCTTTACACTCACGTTACCAGCCTTGGACTACTCAGCACTTTGGCTTTAGCTAGTGTTTCACAACTAGTCAACCTGTGTAAACACAAAGCACCTCACCAATCACACAAGATTCTGTGGACCCACAGGAGATGCTCAAACTCTGTGGAGAAAAGAAGTTTGTCAGAAATCATCGTAAGCTGTACAGAAAACGTTTTCTTACCTGAAGCTCTTCATTATCCAATAGCTCTCTACTTTTTCTTTGCAGAAAGACTGCCCTAGATTCTTCTCTTAACTTCTGAAGCAAGACTTCATCTTCAGCTGGCAGCTAGAGAAATTGTGGCATTTCAGTTTTCTGTACAGTGGTTCTCTTGAAAAACCACATAGTCACTAAGTATTTTTAGGTACCCCTGCCTCATACACTTGGACGAAGTTGCTTACTTGATAGAAAGTAGTCAACTATCTACCAGAATACTACCATAGTACCTGCTTCTTCTACAGGAATACTTCTAGGCTTGCATACTGTCTCAAATTAGTTCAATACTGGCATGTTTATTTAAAGCAGGGCACCTTTATCAGGAGAGACAGAAATTACCCCTTATTCTATGGTTCATTTGTTAGCACTTTCCCACTGTTATGGGACAGAAGGGCTTGAACACTAAACTTTTACTGCCGTTATTTCAGTCAGCAGAGAGTAGCACTTTCTATTTTATGGTGTATAGTCAATGAATATAAAGATGTTATAATTATGAAGTAAACAAGAGAGTTTGGCAAAGCAGATTATAATAACAAAAAGAGAATAGATAGAAAACTTATCCACATCCCAGGCTTGCCACAAAACTCCAAAGGAGGGATCTCCAGAAGAGATCCTTTCCCACTGGTAGTTAGCTCTCAAATGGGTCTAGGAGAGATGGAGCCTGGTTCCACCCCTTCCGGAAGCATAGGTGAATTGCCTTCACCTGTGCTCCTGTGGCTGACTCATTGCTTGCCCCAGGTGATGCATCAGAGGTTCAGGCCGTGATTCAGCAGTTCCCATACACATGGTAAGCCTGACTCTCCCAATTGTGAACATCTACTAGATGCATTTTGGTCAGAAAAACAGATGGGAGAATGGTTTGCATGAAGGTTCTGCTGATGTTTACACAAAAAATTGTATAGAATTATCAGAATGATGGCTGCGTGTATATTCATCAGCTGAAACATAGTTACTTGAGAAGTCTATTGGCAGAACCTGAGGATTAAGGAATGATTAGGTTAGACAGCTGCTGACCAATACCAAAGGTGTTAAACTTCTGCTTTTATTCCCCCATCTCAATTTGATTTATATCACAGATAAGTTGTCTGACCACGATGATGCAAGCAACAGCTCTGTCTTTAGTCTGCAAGGCCAATGACCCTTTCCACAAAGTAGCAGCCTACTGTGTATATACAGAGAGATAGGTATCTGTAACAATGGTACATCAAAACATGAAAATAAGAATCATAGAATGTCTTAGATCAGAAGGAACCTTAGAGATCATCTAGTTTCAAGCTCCTGTTATGGGTAGGGTTAAGAAGTATCTCTGAAAGAGAAACAGGATTTGTTACCTTTAGTAAACTCCCAAGTTTATGGTCCAAATAGCAAACTACTGTGTATTCTACCCAAAGGTGCTCAGTAATTATTTGAAACTGCTGAAATTCACAAGTATGCAATGTCAAAGACAGATTATGCTTAACAATCTACATCTTTCAGAGCTCAACTTACTTCAGCTTCTGGAGCTGAAATGCCCCTTTGACATGACACTTTTTTTTCTTATAAAATAGCCTCCTCCTTAAGCGTACCCGGACACCTCGCTTACCCTGTAATAAAATCGTGGTATGTTTGCATATGACGTGTTGACATTAGCTCTTCCTCCTTTCCATTCCATGTAATACTTTGTGAACAACTCCATCTCTTCATCTTTCAGCTCCTGTTCGCTCTTTCTGGCTAATTAACACAGAAAAAGATTTTCAGATCGGACTCCAAGTAGAGTTCTAACGTAACGAGGTGCTTGAAAAACAGTATTAGCGCTACGGCTTACGCAGCCCCGCTAAGGAGAGCAAACAGGCGGAAGGGATGGCACGCAGACGCTCGCGCCCGATGTTCTGAGCCGCGTGTATGACAGATGCGGGCACGGCGGGCAAAGCAACGTTACAATGGCCAGATTCTTTACTTAAGCCCCGCGGCGCGACTCGAAATCGCTCCCTCCCGCCCGTCCGTCCCTCCTGAGACGCCCCGCTCCCAGTGATATCCCCGCGGCCCCACGCTCACGGGTGCGGCGCGCTGCCAGGCGGTTCCTCAGGCTCTGCTTCCAGTCCATGGCCCCGCCGCACGTCACGGCGGCCCCGCGCATGCACCATACGCTGCCCGACGCGCACGGCCCGCGCTTGACACGGTGGAGGGAGCGGAGCACTGTGGAGCCCTCTGATAGGCCGCGCCGGGTCACGTGCTTCTCCGCAAGATGCCATTGGCTCCAAGCGCACTGAGCGCGCCTGGTAGCACTTCCGGGTGAGAGCGCCGTGGGGAGCGTTGTGCATGCCGCGCGGTCGTGTCTGTCATACGCAGTGGTTGGGCAGCATCGCGCGGCGCCAGGCGCCGATGGCCGCCTCGCAGCAACAGAGGTGGGTGCGCCCCTCAGCGCAAGAGCTTAAGCTGTGCCGGGTCCGTGCTTCGCGACGCTCCGACAGAATAAATGTGGCAGAGTGGGAAAGACTGTGCTTCCCAGCAGGTAGCGCGCTGCTGGGACGCGGTGCACTGTGGGAGTTGTAGTGCTGGGGTTCTCTGGGGGTTGTGGCTCGGATCCCTAGAAAGGTGTCGGTCCCTCGTTGGAGGCCTGGGGGCGTTCCTGTGGGCGTGCTGTGCCTGGGCTGGCTGAGGAGTTGGAATTTGTGTTCCTGATCTGAAATCGTATCGAACTTTGTTAGCATGGAAATTTAAATGTGGTGGTCCTCATATGCCCAAAGTGTGATGTTTTGGTGATTTTTGTTTTTAGGAAGACTTCTGACTCGATTTGGATGAAAGCAAGAAAGAAAAAACTTGCACCTTCTACCTGGCAGCAACAGTGGTCCCTGACTGTGCACAGCACACACAGTGCTTAACTTCACAACATCTGACAAAGAGGAATAGTAAGCTGCAAACCTGCAGAACATCTCTAGAAAGAAAAACAGTCTCATCTGGGTGAATGTCCTTATAGCTCTGAGAGAGGTTGCTGGGTGGTTTTTTTTTTGTTTTTTTTTTTCCTAAGATTTCACCATTTTGCGTATGTCAGAGCTATAAAGAACTCTCAGAACAAGCATTCTGAAAGTGAAGCATATTCAGCTTGACAGCTCTTAGGCTTCAATAATAAACTTTCCTATGCAAACTGCATTTTCCACTTCAGAACTTTACTTGATACAGTGAGCTAAAAGTGAAGTGATTCATTTTCGTGATGGCACTTTTTTCTCAATCCTGTCAGTATGGTTTACAGGTTTTGCTGCGGAAGAGCCGTGTATTCTGGCCTGCTTCAAGATGCTGTCAACTGTTTGCTGCCTCTTTTGGTATCCCAAAAAGGGACAAGGTTAGCCATTTCAACTTTATGACATCTTCCAGCACTGCTTTACCAGTGGATCCCCAAGGGACTGATGCCTGTCCAGCTAAGAAAAGGTCTGAAATTGATTATGAAGAAGAAAAAGGATGGGATGAGGATACTCAAGAAATACATGAAGGGAAACTCCGCTTTTCTTCCTCTGGGGGAGCTTTGAAGAAACAGTTAACGAATCACACTGTATCAAGGCATAAGTTTGCCACTGTACAGCCTCCTGAAAGGCCTTTGTGTGCTGAGGAGTGGAGTAGACTGAGGGAAAGTTTTCAGTCCCCAGAAGTATTTGAAGAAGTGATGTTTAACAGTATGATCAGATACAAAAGCCCCATTGACGTGGCTAAGTCCTTACTGACTCATGTGGCAAAGAGTAATGGTGACATTGGGTATAATTTATTGGTCAAATATCTGGCACTGTGTGTCCAACAAGGGAAAACTTCAGAAATTTGTGATGTGTACGACATATTGAAAATCAGATTTAAGACTTTAGAGAGTGGGGCTTACAACCTTCTTATCAGAGGACTGAGTAATTCAGATCAGTGGAGAATGGCACTTACTCTTTTGGAAGAAGTTAAAAGGGTTACAGTTCCTTCACGATCAAACTATGAATCCTGCATCAAAGCAGCTGGCCGTCACCAAGAAATGACCCTTGCTTGTGAACTTTATCATGAAATGTTGGCTAAGGATTTAGTGCCAACCTTGGATGTCCTGCAGGCCCTTTTTGACCACAGCAGGGGTATGAAAAATTCTGCATTACGAAAAGAGCTGTTTGGTATCCTCTTATATTTGAGAGAGAACCAAGTATACCCTCACAAAACACTTATGCGGAGTATAAAGCTATGGTTTGAAAGGTAAATAATGTTTCAGTAGCAAGCTCCAGTTCTTGAGGGTCAATTTTGATTGTCATATATTAAATCTAATAAGATACTTGAAATAGTGTTTGAGCTGTTGGCTTAAAAATAAAAAGGCAGTTTATGTGGAGTTCCCAAACAAAAGTAGGATCTGTGAACTTTGAGCTCCATTAGCATCACAGAAATAATGCAGACTGGGACTTTTATTAACAGAGGAAACAGAAGTTACAGTAATCACAGAAGTGAGTGTAACTGAAAAAGTGTTATTTTCAATAATGATTTTTCTGAAGAGCAGTCCAGCTCTGACTTTACAAGTTAGTAAAGCCGGATCCAGTAGTGATCTCAGTGTCTAACAATCATAATGTTTTATGCTGCCTATTGTCTTTGTTAAAAAACAAATACCTGAAGAACCTCTGTGTATCATCATACAGAATGAGAAAGGAGGCAAGATGTGCTGTGGGCTTTGGGATAGCCGTTCCACATAATTGTACAACCAAAGATAATAAAGGCAGTGGCAAAGAGGGAGGTATCTGCAATTTCATGCTGTTGTGCATATAGCCTATTCTGTTCTGGATCTTGTGGGCAAAAAGGAACATTTGCGCCAGTGTGGTGACACCAGTGTTAATAGCAAAGGTGATGATAATGATGTGGCATCAGAAAGTCTCAGTGCAGCATTTTGCTATGACCAACATTACTCTTAGGAGTGTGTTTGTAAATCTTTGGATTACACTTGCATAGAATTCTTGATTTCCTGCTTTTCCATCTGATTTCTGAGTGCTTTATGAATGTGTATGGCAGCACCTTGGTATTTGTCAATGCAGTCTTGTTATTTGTGTATCTTTATATCTGGGGACAAAGTAAATGGAAGGACTTGGTGTCAGTTCTCAGCATGTTAAACACTGATTTGTTGTTTGGTACTTCAAGTTGTTGAATTATGTATGAATTTTTGTGTGGGGTTGTTTTTTGTTTTTTGTTTTTTGTTTTCTTCAGGGTAGATGATGGGCCTATTTCTAAATATTGACTAAATATAGTTTTTTGTTTTTTGTTTTTTTGTTATCTGTAATGCTGGTATAGCTAAATGAGAATCTAATGCTGTAATTTATCTTTTCCTGTGTATGTTTTAGTATACCAGAAGAGAACTGGAAAGGACACCTGACCAATATTAAAGACAGGTAAATGCAATGTTTTACTTAAAAATGAGCTGCTGTCTTTGTATAAGATGAACTTTTCTTTCATAACTGTAAAACAACTTTTTAATCCTTGACAATATGAACATTTGTTGCATACATATAAATTCCCATACTCTAGTTTCCAGAGGTTCAAGGTAATGATGCATGATTCATACATTTTTGATTGTATGGATTGTACAAAATGGATTTGTGCATTGCGTTGGTGTACAGCTTTTGTTTGGAGAAGTAGCGAGGGAAACAACTAGGAAAAAAAATGATGGTTGAGAGCAATGACAGTTACAGTTTGATTTCCTTCAGAATGTGGGTTAAGGTAGAGACTGGCTGTGGAACATGAAACAACCTTAAAAAGGCTGGGTCTTTAAAAAGGTTCTTATTCTTTCTTGTGGCATAGTTCTGGAAGATCATACAAAAATCTAGAAATGGCTACAGTGACTTCAGAGTTTCGGATGCATGCCAGAAAGACTGCAACCAATTTTCTTTTATTGTGTTGGATTTGTGTTAAAAATGTTCTTATAGTCAGATGCCCATTAGGATTGTAAAATTTAAGATAATTCTTATTTATTTTTATCTTCTTTTTTCACTATTCGCAGTGGACAGTGCCCAGTTTGCAACCATCAGCTGGAAGATAGTGAGCTCACCGAAGAGGAATACAATAATTTGAGAGAGAAAATAATTAGAGATGTGATACATGGGACTGACACTTTCAGAAAGACAAGTCCACAGGTAGGTCTTGTGTGCTCAGGTCTCAGCCTGAGAGTAATATACAATTGGTGTTGATGTACTCTGAAAACAGCACAGGTGTTTTGTTTTTTTTTTTCCCCTTTGCTTTAAACATGAACAAGCCTTTAGACTCTTTCTGACGTTTTTTATTTTTAAATATATACTTTCATCTTTATAATTACAGCATACATCAAGAGTATCAAGCTTTCTCAAAGGATGTTTTAAACATCTGAGGGGGCAAGATTTCCATACTCTATTGTATGTTGCAGTTCTGTTCATTACTCTTCTTATGCAGAGGTTCAGCCTTAGTGGTACTGAATGAAGCTGAACTCCACTAGATGGAGCCCACACCACATTGTGGGGTGGTTTTGCATTACCTTATAAGCAGTGATGTGATTTGGCTGTAGGTGGCAACTCTGGTCCATATGGATTTTGAAAATATGGAAAAACTCAGCAGGTTTAGTGCTTAAGGCTTTCTGCTTTCTTCCTTATACATGCGTAACAGTTAAAAGAACTTGAAACTGTCAGGGTGCTCATGGTACCTAAAGCCAGTTCAGACCTCTAATTTATGTGCAGATATTCATCTCAGTTCAGGACTTCTGGCTGATCTGCTGTGAATTTTAGAGGAGAGTGAAATTATCTTTAAAAATGTAGCAGTAATTCACTAGCAAGTATTTGGTGATTACTGATGTTCCGTAATATAAGATAAATGAAAGGATGTGTTTTATTGCATGCTGTAGAATTAACTTTACCAGTTCTTTAAAAGCCTCTGTGAAAAGATGAAAATTATGTTTGAGGTGGGTTTATTAAAGAAAGCTGTGACAAAACTTTGATTCCTTAAGCAGTTTATACAAAGCTTTGTGTTGTATATGGTGACTGCTGTCTTGAAAATTTCAAATGTGGGAAGTGTTCAGAGCTAGCCTGTTAACAGTACTGGTTGGAGTGAGGAAAATTTAGGAAGGCAATTCATGTTACCACTGTGAGGACCTGATTGATCATATGAGTGCAATCTAATGAAACAAAGAAGGAGGTTGTAAATGCCCCATCCCTGGACATAGCAGAGGGGTTGAAACTAGATAATGATTGTGGTCCCTTTCAACTCAGGTCATTCTATGACTTCAAGTTTTAATGCCCACAGATTTTGCTGACTTGTGTGACAGCTGAATTTCTGTCATTTACCACCCCAGGGCCACCTTTATGGCTGTTGAGAGTTGACCTCAGTCCAGTTCTGTACCAGCAGGCAGATTGAATGGGGATAAAATGGGTGTGTTTACTGGTGGCAGTGCAGCTGATTCTGCTTTCTCCCAATGCTTAGCATGGATGTGTGGCAGAGGCAAAGCAGTGTTTTGATGTATTGGAGGTTTCCAGAAATAACTCTGGGACTTTTTAGTTGCCTTTGCACTGTGAAAGCAGACGTGGTAATGAAAATATCTTGCCCATTTTGGGTATACGAGACTGTGTGACTTCTCCTGCAGCCAGGGTTTTCCAGAGGGGAAACTAGGTGAAAAGGCTGTACAATGTAGGCAAGTATATGTGAGAGGGTGTTTTCCATTTTCCAGTCAGTCATGCTTTTTTTTGTAGCAGCCACTAATAGAAAACATTTCAGCTTTCTATTCCTTATTTTTTTTAAACTAATATTCTTCAGTGCATTGCTGATTAAACAGGGAAACAGTTTAAGTAGTTTTGAGCTCTGAAAAGTTTTATTCCAACAACACTTTAAATTGCTTTATGGAATGCATTTGGAATTTCTTTTTTCTTCACTGTGTACTCTTTTGTTTTACTCTTGCAACAGTATTGTTGCTTTTACTCCTCTCAGGCATAAGTGCAATCAGAGTATTTAATGAGAAGCAAAGGTTTAGTTTATTGAGGATCCTCTCTCTGAAAGTACTCTGTTATGCTGTATGTAAAGAAAAAAAAAACAACCAAAGACTATGTGATTAGACACTTCTAGCAAAGAAAATGAAACAATTTAGTGTGATGCATAAGAATGGCAGTGAACAGTACTTACAAGTAATTTTAAGATGGCCTGCCTGAACTATTAAACATTATCTGTAATGAGAAAATATCTATTACATAGATAATACAAATTCAAATCTTTATATACATCTACCAAAAGCTGTTAGGATGTTAGGTGGTGATCTGATTGCAAGCAAGTTGCAGCCTTACAAAGTGGTGTAGGAAGAAAACAATTTTAACAAGGCTGTTTCTTTTGTATTAAGGTCTATACGATACTTCCAGCTGTTTACTCTGGCTACATTTAATTGGGAGCTATACTATCGAGATGGAGATAGTGTAATCAGTATACTGAGAGACAGTATCATCTCCTGCTGGATGACTTTCATGCTCAGGTGTTTCTCAAATAGTTCAGTAATGTCATCCTATTCGTAGCTACTTCATACTCCTGATAAGGGCTGATGTGCATGGGGAAAGAAGTGCTTGGCAGATGTGCGTGTGCTGTGAGGAAGACAGGAAGAGATGGATTTGGGGCATGTATAGTCCCCACGCTAGGTCTGGTCTAGGTGCATAAAGGGGTTTTACATGTTCTTTTAGAATGTAGTAGTCTGGAGGGAGAAGAGAAAGTGACCCATTCATATACCTGTAATTCTTGCAGCTGATTTTGTGAAGCTTTGAAAATAGATCTCTCTGTCTTAACATTTAAGTTGATGGCTTTTGTATAATGCATTGGTTCTCCTTTGATGTGTGCGTTTCCCAACTCTAAGATTTGCCTCAAAGCCCTTTGAGCCCAGAGGGACTGAGTGCACCCTCCAGAAGTTTGTCAGCAACAGCAAACTGTGTGGTGTGGTCAACATGCTGAGGGAAGAGGGTGCAGCCCAGAGAGACCTGGAGAAGCTAGAAAAGTGGGCCCATGTGAGCCTAATGAAGTTGGCTGCTTTTGAGGTTGGCTACTCATACCTGCTCTGAAATGCCTGGATGATTATGGTTATCTTGCACTTGGATGCCATGACTAATTTGCCTGATCCTTTCAGGGAGAAAGAAGAGTGGTTAATTCAGCTAGGCCTGTGAATCCATCTGTAGATAGGGCTGAATATGTTTTTTTTCCTTCTTTGCAAGTACGGACTGCTGGACTCAGTCAGACTGAGGTGCAGCAGTATCCTATGTTGCATTATAAGGCAGGTTTGCTGCTAGGTCTTATAAGATCCACAGGGACAGAGCAGAGCTGGATTGAGTGGGACTCTGGTGTAGTTGCAGGTTTCTTTTGGTTGTGGTGTTTTGGTAGGACAAAGGCTAATTTAGGGGTTAGTAAGAAAGCTAGCTTCAGTGCTTGATCCAGTACTGAATCTTGTAAGGGCCAGTAAGCATAGAATAAAGATGGGTAGAGTTATGGTAAATGTTCAGATAAATCCAGTACTGGACTTCCTGAACAAAATCTGAGAACACTGCAGCCCAAGCTGCAGGCTTGTCATGCTTACTTTCTGTCTTCCTACCTCCATTTAATTCAGGGTGGATGTTAGACTCTTCCTTTGATATTGTCTTTTAGGACTAGAGCAGAGAGAACTTAAAAAAGGGGGAGAAGAGGAAAGACTGAGTGGAAAAATGGGTGTTGGAGAAACAAAGGCAGCCGGAATTTTTTAAGGCTTCTTATTTTTCTTGCATCTCATCTTACTGCGGATGCTCCTGATTTATAATGGAAGTAAACAGAAGCACAGAGATTATTCTGGTGGAAGAGTAAAAGACTAAGCTGCTTCCTTAGTAGCAAGGAATAGATCTCGATGAAAACATATTTATCATGTATTTCTTTCTCTTGGTTACGTCATTGTTAGAGAATGTTCTTGAAGTTGGGTCAGATCTTCTGGGGTGGCCCACTCTTCCTTTTCTTGATTCATTTGACAAGGAATGGCTTGAGATTTTGTTCAGGTCACTGTCTTTAACTGATTGTTCAGCAAAAATAGGTCATCATGCAAAAAAAATTACATTTCCATCTTCCAGTTCAATGTAAAAGAGTCCAATGTTTTGTTGTCCACCACAGTTATTTGTTTTTTTGTAACAACTCCTTCATCACCTCTGTATTTGAAAATTCTCCTAACATGATACATGTTGGAAAATCTGTTTCTGATCTTAAATCTTTTTGAAAACTTTTTGCATGGTTAAAAGATAGGTGCTAATGATACACAATTTCCACTGTATGTAATTTTAAGGTTTTGCTAAGCAACATACAAAGTTGCTTTGCTGATGCAGTGATTTTTCTCAGACCTGAATCTTTCTTTCATTATCTAGTACATGCAAGAAGAAACAGGAAGAATCCACTGAAGTTTTAGAATGTCATACCTTAATAAAGTGCTTTTTTTTTCCCTGCTTGTTAGGTTATTTTCCTGTTCGTTCAACAGATGCAGATAGATCTATAAACATAAAATTAGAACAGTAAATTTTCACCAAAGAGTTAAACTAGTCTGACTTAGCTAAGTAGCTAAATTTTAAGGAGATTATTTTATCAGGAACTCCTTGAGTACACAGTCTGGTACTTGTTGATCATCCATTCCACTTAGAAGTTTCTTGAGAAGTCTGGCATGATGCAGTTTTGAAGTGTTTTCTGTGTTTGAATATTGCTAATTTTTTTTATAGTACTTGTAAAATAAAATTAATGTGAACACATGTTGGTTTCACACAGTTTACAAGGTTGCCCCTTTAACTTGGGCATTATCAAGTGGTCCTTCACCATTTCATTGCTTGATCCATCACCAAAGCTAGTTCAAACCTGAGGAGCTGCTTTCCAGCTGTGGTCAAAGCCAGAGTTTTCTGATATTGCAGAAGATGGCATTGTAATTTATGATAATTAGGATGGCATAACAGGTTATAATAATTTCATGTTATCTATCTGGTGCTTTATTTCTTAAGACTTAATTAGCTTTGTTTTAGAACAGCAACAGTTCGAGCAGATATTTTCATTATGCATTATGATCCTTTAAGTCAATGCAGTTTCTCCAGAAATGTGTAAAATATAAGGATACTTCTTTCCTACGGTGTGCATCATTTCTTCCCTTTTATGTTAAATTTAATTTTCTTTTGTAGTCGTTACTGATTTGGCTTCTTAGCCATTCTCTTTTCTAAATACCTGTAAAGCATTTTATGTATATGGGAATTAGTACAGAAATTTGGAAGATGGTGCTAATTTTTTGGCACAACCCTTTGTTTTTTCTGTTCTGCATTTTTAAGATGCTATAGCTAGCTCAGTGTTCTAGTAGCCTTTTATGAAGTTGTCAGGTTTTTTTTTTTGTTTTTGAAATCTAACTACTGTTTTCTGGTTTTCTTTTACCTTTTGTATAGATATGCGGAAATATTTTTTTTAAATACTCCTTTGCAAAAGGTATGCACATCTAACTCCAACAGATTGTAGTATTCCAAATGTTTTGTACTGTTTTTAGTTGTCAGTTTAATCTTATTACAGTGTACAGATGCTGGGTGCATAGGTTTTATAATTCTCTGGGTTGTTTCCAGAAATATAAGGGCAGAACGTTTGGTGCCATTCAGCCCTTTGAGTTGCTGCTGTTTCTATTGAGATTGCAAATATTACTCAACGTGCAGTTGGTGGCAATGTGCTTTTCAAACTAGTGTAACTGGCCTCACCACCCTCCCAGCTGCTCACTTGTGTCCCCTTCAAGTGTGCCAAGGGAGAAAGAAGGTGAGCGTGTCCCCATAGTGAGCAGGGGATGTGGCTAGATTGCAAAATAAGGTTGTGTTTTGCCATGGATGACTTTTCACCTTTTTTCAGCTAGATGAGTTGTTTGCTTAGATTTGCTACAAACATTTGCACCAGCATAGCAGACAGCAGCACGGGGGTATATTTGGCTGTCTGATCTTCATGTGACATCTTTCCACATGGAGATTATGGACTGTCTAAATGAATGCTTGCTGGCCTCATGTACTTGTCATGCTTTTATATTGTCCCGCTGTCTTTGTATAATGCCTGTTACAGTATTATTCGGCATTCAAATTCATATAAGATGACAGCATTGCAAAGCTGAGGGTTATTTTTTTCACTGAGGGCAGCAGCACGAACTGCTTGTTCTCTCTCCATTGTCAGTGTACTCAGGAAGTGCTCTGCATGGGCACTCGTGGCGGTGGGATTGACTCATATCAGGCAGCAGCAAGTCCTGCAGCAGCGCTGCCTGCTGCTGACGCAGGAGCATGAGCTGGCAACACGCAGCTCACCTCAGCCTGGCTGTCTGCCTGCCTGCTCTTTGCTGCTGGGATCCTTCTTGTTTGTGACAGTGTCTCTGGAGGTTACAACCACAGTACTTTGAACCTCTTGCATTATTTTTTAACTTTGCAAGCGTAATAATAGAGGACAAACAAATCGTATTTAATCCAGAGTACATAGTGATACCATACACATTACTGAGAAAAGCCTTCCTGCTTACAATGGTTCGAAGGGGATTTCCAAGCTTTGAAACTAGAGGGGGAAATATTTAAAGCCTTCAGGCATAACAACAGCAGACTTAAGGGTACTCCAGCAGTTGCAACACAGAGCACCTTAAAAAACTGTCTGGATTTCAACTTGACAGCTGTGTTCTGTGTCTCATGCACTAACGCCTATTCCTGTGTTTTTCTTCTGATACCAGGAAACGCTGCCAAAAACAAAGCAGCCTACACCACTTTGTGTTTTATGAAACTGATAGAAAGTGAGTGTTTTCAGTTCTCTAAAAACTGCTCTCACAGTATTGAAAAATGCCCTGCTTGATGCTTAGGATAGAGTTGCATAATATTTAAGTACAGTATAACATTCTGTTCAATGTAATTTGCTCTTTCGTTGCACTTGCGTATATTGCCATTCAGTGTGGAGAAAGGACTGATTTTTCTTTTGTTCAAAGCTTAGAATTACGAATGTTTCTGGAAAATGATGCATCAGTAACTGTAGTTCTGTTCTTACACGCATCTTATAGTGTCTCTACCATTCCTTATGAGTGAGCACAGGTTTTATTGTGTAGAAGTGACAAACTCTTGTTTCTGCAGTGGTTTTGATAGCTTTTGGTAGGGTTTTCTTTTTTTTTCTTTCTTTTTTCCTTCAAATTCCATGCATTTGTATGAACAGAAAGGCCTTTCTACTATTAAAATTCCTCTGTGGATTTGCTCGTGTATCTGTGTATCTTCTTTGCATGCTACATTACTTTGTTTTAGCATTTAGATCAGTGGGCATTTTGGCTTGGTGAATTTGAAAGACTGATTTTTATTTTTGGTTGCCCAGATATTTTCTATTTAGACTTGGGCAAAAAAAAAAAAAAAAAAAGAGATCTAACCTTCCTGTGGTCTTAAGCTTTCACCCGGTGTCTTAGATAGAGAGATAATGAAAATCTCATAAAATTCTGTAGTTTCATAGTGCTGTAAGTTAGCCTGGTCAGTGCTACCTGATGATTACAGTAGCCTCACCTGCTCTTGGCCTCACCCCTAATCTGTGCTGTCTGCTGCTGTGCGATACGGACTGACCTGAGCAGGGGAACCAGGCTGTTCCGTTGACTCAGCTCATGTGAGGTAAGTTCTTAATCTGCTCCTGTCTTCCTTGTTGCTCCAGCAAACTTGTTTGCATAGGTAGACGAGAGTTAGGAATGAATGGCTGAGGGAAGGGAAAAGGTAGAAACGCCCATTTCTGTGTTAGCATCAGTACGTGCTGGTGAAAAAAAGAAAAAGATGGTGAAAGAGAGCATGGGACATCCAGATGGTGTGGAGTACCTAAAAATTTGAATTCACTTTGTGCTGTTGCTGAAGTACGAATGGATTTTGGCCACCCAAATGCTAGTGGATAATCAAACAAATATTTCAAATGCGTTCTTTGTGTAAGGATAAATTCCACGGTGGATTTTTATGGCTGATTTAGTGAAGAACTGATGTAGTCACTGCCATATCCATTTGCAAACATAAGCTCTCTTAATAGAAATGGCTGTGAATCACTTCTGCTGACTGTGTAGTTAGCATTTCCCTGTTTTCCCAGCCAGGCAGTGAATGAAATTGAGTGTTTTCTTTTTCCAGTTCCCTTTTCTTTTGAACATAGTATCTAAGAGGCTATGACTGGAGCCTCCCTTCTGTAGGCTCTCCACAGTCCTGCTGCAGTGAGGCATGCTCACCAAGTACACAGACTGCTGCAAAACATCTGGCAGCAAGTATGATGGAATTGCTGTACAGCTTATTGTGGTACTTTTCTGTAGCTCCCTTGCATTAAGATAAACTTTTCCTCAGCAGCTTCTTGAGATGAACACAAGTTAGAAATTGGCGTAGTGTCTAGTGTTTGTTTGAGTGTCCTTGTATGTGAAGAGAGATATTCTGCTACTCGTTGGTGTCCTGTAGGGTTTTGCAGGAGTGTACCCTGTTGTGTTCAGCAGGACATCTTCATCTAAATGTTCCTTTTGGTCTTCCTGTGTTCATTATCTCCATTCTGGCAAACACTGCTGCATGCAGATCAGGTTCTCAGTGTGGAAGGAGAAGCTTGTTTGAGTAGCACAATTTCTTTTGTCTAAATTGGCCCTCATGTCATTACTGTACTGTACTGGTGAATTTTGTGTCTGGCTTCTCTTGATAGGTTGTAGCTTAGCTGCAGCTGTGCTCTGCTTAATTACATTTCATAAGGAAGATCTTCAATTTCTTTTTCCAGATGGTTAGTGAGGGGAATGTCTTGAGAGAATTATGGGTGAATCATCTCTTGATTACTGTAGCTGTAAGTAACAGCTGGATAAAGCCCAGACAATTCTTGATCTTTGGAAGATCAGCATCTTTCAATTTTTATACTGTATCTCTTCTAATGTAGGTCAGTGCTTGTGTGTTTGAATAACCCTTTGTACTGCATTCGGATGGTGTAGCCTGCTGCTAATTCCCAGGGTTTGCCCTTTTCCCTTCCCTAAGCCTGGAGAGGATGGGAAATCTGACAACTTGGACTCTCTTTCATAGAGTCACATTGGTCATGTGGTTGGAGTGGACCGTAAAAGGTTATGGTTCTAACCCCTGCCATGGACAGGGTTGCCTACCACTAGATCAGGCTGCCTAGTGTCCCATCCAATCTGGCCGTGAATGCCTCCAGAGATGGGCCATCCACAACTTCTCTGGACAGCCTGTTCCAGTGCTTCACCACCCGCAAAGTAAAAATCTTCTTTCTAGTATCTAGCTTCAATCTCCCCTTTTTCAGTTTAAACCCACTGCCCTTTGTCTTGTTGCTAACAGACTATGTAAAAAATCAGTCCCCCTCTTGCTTGTAAGCTTCCTTCAAGTACTGGAAGGCCACAATGAGATCTCCCCAGAGTCTTCTCTTCTCCAAGCTAAATAAGCTCATCTCCCTCAGCCTTTCTTTGTAGGAGAGGCACGCCAGCCCTCTGATCATCTTTGTAGCCCTCCTCTGGACCCACTCTAACAGTTCCACATCCTTCCTCTATGCAGGGACCCCAAGCCTGAGCGCAGTACTGCAGGAGTAAAGAGGGCAATCACCTCCTTCATCCTGCTGACCACCCATCTTTAGATGCAGTCCAGAATACTGTTGGCCTTCTGGGCTGCAAGGGCACACTGCTGGCTTGTGTCCAGCTATTTGTCCAACAGGACCCCTGAGCCCTTCTCAACAGGGCTGCTCTCAATGAGTTCTTCTCCCAGTCTGTACTGATATCTGGGATTGCCTCAACCCAAGTGCGACAGCTTGCACTTGGCCTTGTTGAACCCCATTAGATTCTCATGTGCCCACTTTTTGAGCATGTCCAGGTCTCCCTGGATGGCATCCCTCTCTTTTGTTCAGGGAAGGAGATCTGAGTTATCTTCTATGTGGTTCTTTTAGGTAATTGGCCATTTTGTTTTGTTTTCCTGAAAGGAAAGGAGTAATCTTCTGTGTTGCTGGGGAAACATAGATGGAATGGAGAAAATGAACAGATTCTTGGGGTTTTTCTAGTCTCTCTGAGGCTTATCGTTGTAGTCTTCTGAATTTGGGGATGTGAATTTGGCCTTTTGTCTTCTGCACTTATTCTAATGTTAACTCCTCACTTCTGCTTATGTGACTAAATCTCCTGTGGCAGCAAGCCTTCTCTTCCAACTGTATTACATTGTCTCCTGGTATTGGGAGTGTTTTCTCATATGCTCTTATATGCTATATTGCATAGATTACTGGTAATGAGGCAAAAGAACAGTGCAGATCTGGAGGCTACTGGCAACACAACAAAACAGGCCTTTGAGGTTGGAGAGAGAGGTGGTGGCGTGGGGTGCTTGAAAGAGTGACCATACAGGATGCAGCTTCTTTCCTGCTCTGAAAGTGAACCACAGAGAGCCAAAGTTGGCTTCTGAAAGGTGCTGCTCCATCTACCCCTCTGGGAGAGGAGGAAGAGCAAAGCACAGGGTGTGGAGAGAACACCCAGCTCCTCTGTGGCTCTACCAGTGCCTGTGCTTCCTTGACAAAACTCTCTGCCATTGGGGTGACCCACTTGCTGAAGGAACTGCTCTGTAGCTATTGTCACTTGAAATAAAATACCCCTGTGAAAAGTCTTCACTAAGTGTTTATTTTGTAGGGAATGGAGCCCTGAAAGACAAGATTACATGTACACCATGTTTTCTAAAAACATCTACTTGACTGTTAGTGTTGCTCCCAGTAACATTGGTATTTGTTGGCACTGGAAAAATAATGCCCTGTTGGAGTGTTTCCCATGTATTTTCATTTGCTTCCTCTTTGTCTTTTCTTATCTTTGTCCCCAGGCTTTCCTATTTTGCCTTTTTTTCTCTGTGTTTCCTTCTTTTTACTCTTCTCCTCATTTCAGACAGCTGTCCATTGTTGCAGCAAGGACTTGCCTTATTTTGAACCATGAGGAGTTCTGATGGGAAGCCGGGAATCTTTTTTTTCCTCAATTGCCTCTCTTCCTGTTCCCCACCCCTCTCCAATGCCATTGCTAGTGATGTCCTATCTGAGTCTTGATGTCCCTGTCCCTTAGATGGCAATGGAAATATTTATTTATCTATATAGAATGTCTGGAGATTGGGAGGGGAGAAACACTTTACAGGTGTCAACAGTTTGTTAGTGGTTATAGCTTTCTTTCCTTATTTCTTATTCTTTCTAAATGATATTTATTTAAGCTGTGGAGAAGTAAAAAGATCCCCTGAAAGGCAGTTGATTCTGGTGATACCAGGCTGAGCCACGTTGTCTATGTTTTTACCAGTGTGCTTTTGATTGGGTACAGGTCTGTTCACTTAGAATTTCTACCTGAAATTTTAATGTCTGAATGAGGCATTCTTATCTCACTTGGTCTGTTTGTGCTCTTAATACAAGTAATCCTTTTTGTATTACAATTTGTCATAAACATTCCAACTAAATTTGAAGTTGGTGATCGTATGTTGCTGCCTGACAGCAGTATGCTTTTTGAGCAGATACATTCTTTATTTTGCTTCTTTCCTGAAGAAAGAATTGTATGTGCTGTTTTTTATTGTATGTGCATGTTTTTGTTTTCATGTGGTGGACACGGCTTATAGTTCTTTAGATCTGTATATGGCTATGTGGATACACAGGAGAAAGGAAGGTTGGAGGAGTGGTTCTTGAATTCCTAGCATCAGAGATTAGATTTGTGATTGCTGTGAGTTCCTGTGAGATTATTTGTAGCTTTAGAATGAAACCTCTATTACCCAATAAATAGGCTTTATCTTTAACAGAAGAGCCTGTTAGGAACTGCTCACCTAGATGGGTTACGGTTGACAATTCTACTAAAATCAGTCAGAAACATGAGATTGAAATGTAATGCAGGTGTCTGCTAAAAACACTAAGTCTTAAAAATAAGATCACAGATTCATGAAGGCTTTATTGAAACTTTCTACTCTTTTGGGATCTCAGGCATGAAACAGTTGTGATTTTCCTTCTGTTGGAGGAAAGAAAAATAACAAACCAATACCACCCAGGATTGATGCTGTTTGTTTGCTTAATCACTGTGTTATGTTTCTGTTATAATAAGGAATTCATTGGTTTGTTAGACTTAAAACTGTATCTTTCAGAAACAAAGGCCTGTGCTTGTAAATGAATGCTTATGTAAATACAAATCTGTTATTCAGAGACTAGCATTTGGTGATTACAAGATTCTTACAGAGAAATTAAGAATGATGCTTATTTTATGTTTGGAAACGTTAGTGATAGTGTCACAGTCTCCTGGGGTGTAAATTTGCTTTATTTTGAAGCTGTTCTGTAAAAACGACTGTAACATGCATCCTTATAAAAGTGTGTGATGCAGATTATAATTGTTAAAATCTGGACGACTGCAAAGTTCTGGTTTTCAATAGTAATGTAATTTAAAAGTATGACAAAACTATCCAATGATACATTTATATCTTCTGAAAGTTTTTCTGCCTGTGTTGTTGTTTTTTCAAATATGCAAGTAAGAAAATTGAGAGATTTAGTGGAGGCTTCTTTGATTGATTGTTTTTTATAATAAAAATTGAATGAAAACTATTTTTATTAAATGAAACCTATAATTTCCCATATCCTTTTGTTGATTTATTTCAGGAATTTGAAGCCTTTCAAACATTTGTGGAAAATCGACTTCCGTTTGATATCGTTATTGATGGACTCAATATTTCCCATATAATGCCCAGAAAGGTGCAGTGTGAAAATGTAAGTGCTGGTTAAATATTAATTAAGGATTATGTGTATGCTTAGGCTGATGGCAGAACAATTACTGCCTCATTGTTACTTACCCTCTTGAGAAAATGAGCAAACATTTTTGTAGCACATATTACAGTGAAATTCAAAGACTATCTAGACTTTGCAGATTAAAACAATTAGATGAAAGATGGTGGTTCTTACATATTTGACTGTATTAGTCAAATAAAATCATACCTGAATTTCCCTTAATGTGTCATGCTCAGAGATAGGCCTAACTTTATTAGGACATATATTGTATCTGTTTTCATAATAGGGAACAGAATAAATGTACTATATAGAAGACTTGGTCTAGTACAGTTATGCTCATATATTGAAATAACTCTTATTTCAACCTGTATCCTGTACAAGTTTCAATTTCATTTTGGTTTCTGTTGTCTTAAGCATTTGAGTCCTGTAGTAGCAAGGGGCAAACAAGCTTCATTTCTTTCTACTTTGGTGATTTTTAGGATAATCCTGTCTCTTTACCAGTGCCCATTTTTGAGAATTTTTGATACTCCTTTTTTAGTATTTCACTAAGAAATGGCTTCATGTTTTTTATTGTTGTTGCTTTTGTCCCATTCAAGATCTATTTTAAATTAGTAATTATGGGAAATAAAACTATTAGAGACCATCCAAAAGAGGGCTAGGAAGATGGTGAAGGTTCTAGAGGGGATGACATATGAGGAGCAGCTGAGGTCTCGTGGTTTGTTCACCCCAGAGCTGAGGGGAAGCGTCATTGCTGCAGCTCCTCACAGGGAGTGGAGGGCAGCACTGAGCTCTGCTACAGCGGTTGCTAACAGTACCCAAAGGATGGCATGGAGCTGTGTCATTATAGGGTCAGACTGGGGGGGTTAGGGAAAGGTTCTTCACCAGAGGGTGATGGGTATAGAACAGGCTTTCCAGGGCAGTGGTCTTGACACTGAGCTGTCAGAGTTGAAGAAGTGTCTGGACAACACTGTTGGATGTATGTTTTGGTTTTTGGGAGCCAGAAGTCAGACTCAGTGTTCCTTATGGTTTCCTTCCAAGTTGGGGTATGTCTTCCAAAGCCAAACTTTACAAAGAGTTTGAAAGTTTAATTTACTTCTAACAATTACAAGAAAAGCAGTTTAGTTCTTAGAACTACTTTAAAACTATTCAGAAGAGGCAGGATATCCTCTCACATATAGAGATAAAAGTGGTTGAGCTAGGAGCTAGATAAACCTGCTGAAAGATGTCTGAAAGCTGTGGTGAAGTTTCATGAGACTCTGGCTCATGAAAAGGGTACTTTCCTTAGTGTGAAAATAGAAAAGGAAGTTTACAAGTCTGTATGGGGACATGGGGAAGAGTTGATTACCTGAGAAGATTCCCAGGCAGTGTGCAGTGGCACAGTATTTTTAGACCTATAAAGACAGATTCATGCTGTCAAGGAGGGAAGAGAAATGAACTGTTGGCTTGTTGATGTGCAGCATTGGTTCATGCCTGTACCGGTGTGGGAGCTCTGAATGAAGTCCTGAGTATTCAGTGAACTCTCTGAAGATATTCAAGACTCGCCTGGACTCCTTCCTGTGTGATCTATTGTGATTTCACAGTGGTGTTTGGACTTGATTTCTACAGAGCTCCCTTCCAACCCCTCCAGTCTGTGTGACTGTAGGCAATGGGGTGAAGAGTCAAATTGGTTACTGCTGATTTCTGGTCAGAAGTCGTTCTAGGAGATATTGGCATGTTGAGCAGCATAAGCTACATTTTCCTTCCTGGCTTCTCCTGTGTTTGTTGGAAAGACCTTAGGATCTGCCATGCCAGGCAGCTCCAGGAGGGCAATATGGAGACATCAGCTTTCCATTTAGATGATTCTGTATTGGTACAGGTTGAATTCCTCATGAGTCCTAGGTACTTACAAATTAGGAGAGTATGTATGCTTTCTGCCTTGCGTAACAGGACAGCAACTGTTAAACAGAAGGAAAAGAATGAGCAGTGCAGAACAGTGCAACTCTTTCTTCTGCCTCCAAACTTTGCCTCTGGGTAAGGGAAAGACAGGCCAACTTTGCAGGAATGGCTCCCTATGTGTGACTGTTGATCTGGCTGCAGGCTGCCCTTTGAGGGCTCGTGATGCCACTACCTTGCTGGAGGCTGCCATCATCACAGCAGAAACAGCTGACTGGGAAGGTGCAGAGTAGCAGGTCTGGGGCTCAAAGGGCAGAACTGAGAGGATGAAATGAAGAAATACATGCAAGAAAGGTTGAAGGAAGTGGGAAGGATAAAGTTGACAGCGAAGGCTGCTGAGGTCGAACTGGATGTCCAGCACGGCAAGAATGGCCGATTTAGAGGAGCGTGTTGACTCTTTAGTGCTTCTGTGGTTTAGACCTTCTGTGCTTGTCCTGAGAAATGATAATACAGGAGCATATTTCCAAGAACTTGTGTTAAAAGCTGGACAACACAACGTGTTTTATTTGGAAAAAGTTAAATTATTTTACATCTCCAGGTGGGAATCATCTATGCTCTTCTCAAGGGTTTACTACAGCATCTGTCAAAGTCAGTCAGGATGCTGCATGGTAAATCTGTTTCCAGCCTACAAGGAATATACTATGATGGGTAGAAGAGCAAATGAGATTGTTGTTCTCTGTAAACGTATGTGTAAACTGTTGGCTTTTTGTACCACTTGTAACACAATTTAGAGAGAATACCGGAATAGAAGTCACTGTCAAATGTGGGAGGTGGCATAAAATCTATGTGGCAATTTTGATGCTTTCTTGTCTTTATTTAAATTTAATAAAAAATACTGTGCCATTTTTAGATTTAGTTGTAGGAAATGTGAATGTGGTGCTGAAGAACAACTAGCTAACTCTTGGTGAGATTATTGAAATCAGAAAACATTGGTAAAAATACTACTTTGTTTTTCAAACAGCTTAATATTTGTAATTCCACTTATGCATTTTGTAAGCATCCTGGAAGGTGGCTGGGTATGTGGGGAAGACACAAGTATCTTGTTTGTGGGATGAGAAGAAAAGACAAAACAGCAGAACTTGAAGGAATGATTTTTACTCATTTAATCCCAAAAGTATTCCGGTGTTCTATAGAATGAGATATGTGACTTCCAGAAGCCACGGGGACCTTCAGTTTTCACAACTAGCACTTAACAGAGCATGATGAATCTTATTGACTTAGCAGATTTACAGGAATACTCTGTGGTAATTTCTCTATTACACGTTATGGTCGCTTTGTAATTATAATCTTTTTTTTTTTTTTTTTTTAAACTAGAGCTGTTTTTCCTGACGCACATCACTATGCAGCTGCATCAATTACTGACAAAAGAGGAGGGAGCATGAGGGTGGGGTCAAACAATTTGTAGAGGAATAGAATGTTGGGAAGATGTCTTCTGAAGGCAGTCACTATAAAACTGCCATGCTAGGTATTAGCAGTACCTCTTTTTAACCCTTTGCAACTTAGCTTATCACTTTAAATTAGACATTAAAATTAATTCTAATTAAAAGGTATGATAGAGTAGAAATTATTCTGCTAATCCAAGCAGCAGAAACAGAATCCCATAAAGTGTGAAATAGTTGAGTCATGTATTTCTTGCAGTCTTCTGTGCATTATATTTTCTTCCTGTTTAAGACTGCTCCTGATGTCTTTGCCTTGATGAGTCAGTCACAGTTTATAAACTACCATTTTTGCAATAGAAACTGAAAAAGCCTTGCTGTTTGACTAAGCAAAGGTCACTGGGGCTGTGTTGTGACTTTAAGTTAATCCAGATGTATCTAATGACATAAATCCTCAGCTAACACAATATCAGTTGGAATTCCCTGTCCCTTGCTGCCCTGACTCCCTACAGTGCTTCTGCCTTTCACCTTGTAAAGGTCAAGAGAGGGAATTTCCACACATTAGCTGCGCAGTTCTTTTGTTAAACAAAAATGTTGCATAATTTTAAATGCACTTTTTCTGGTTTATCAGTTTTCTGTAGTATTCCCTGGAAGTGAGGGGAATCTAACTGCATGCAGGGATACCAAGGCTCTGAAGCATTCCACCTCCCTTGTGGCAGGGGAGTGTGGAAGCTCTGCTGAGCTCTTTCCAACTATTTCTGGATTGTAGGAGCAGGAGGTAAGAGGTAGGAAGCAAGCATGATGTGGAAAGGGCTTCACTATTTTTAATTTACATCGAAATTAGTTTGTTGTAAATGAGGTATGCAGCCATCTCCCCTCATAGCTGTACCCAGCTGGTCTTTGACATAACTGAATATATATGAAAAAAGAATATATACATACATATACACGTTTCAAATGTGTGCTGGAATAGATCAAAGCAAACTCACAATTCCGTTCTTCAAACAGTTCAGCCACTTAGGCCTGATCAACCCTAGCTTTTTACTCTGATCTCTGTATTGAACTCAGACATCTAAAAGATTGGTAAAATACTTCCAGATTGAGTTCATTAAGCACAAAGGAATAGTTCTTGCTCTTGGCATGGAGTTCAAAGTGGTTGCTTCCAAACTTAATTGGAATTTCTGTAAATGGACTACACAAGTTCACATAATTCCCATGCAAACTACAGTAGGCTTGTACAACAGCTGACAAAGCCAGACTCTTGCTGTTCCCCTCTCATCCCGGCCTGGTGGCAGCAGTTGGCAGCCAGTTCTACCACACCTCCTCCCCACAGCAGCAGCTGGGAAAAGAGCCACCAAAACTGCCTTTCTGCATCTCTCACAGCCTTCCACAGGAAAAAAAGCTGTGACTGTTCCTGTTGGGGGCAACTCTAGGACAGGCAGAGGGTTGAGATTTACCTGGTAGATACTTCCTCTCTCTGCTAGGGGGAAATAGCAAACTTGCTGAATGGAGGTTTAACAACAGGAGAAAGGTTGTATGACTAGATGAACTGTGTGGTCACAAGTAGCATAACAATCACTGGTTACTGCATTTGTTTTTCATGTTAATTAGTTTTCAAATTTTGTCAAAGTTTAAATGTAGTATTACAGTTTTAGTTGTTCCAGTGGTTTTGTGTTAGTTATACCTGTGCTCTCCGTCCTTGGCAGTATGGAAAAGAAAGAGAAGAAAGAGGTTGCAGCCTGTAAGGGAAAGCTGACAGTGGGAAGACTGGAATAGAGAAGTAAAACAGGATGAAGGATGCTAGCCTACAGGCAAATAGTGAATAGTCTTATTAAATTTTGCATTTATTAATTTTTAAATTTATTTTTTTTTAAAAAAAGTCTATGGAGTTGAAATACTTTGAAGAATTATTCTTTGTGAATTCAGCTCACAACTACTGTTTTGATATGAACCTTATTCACAATGTCTAGGCTCTTTCTTCATGTATGAAGATTAAAAATACAGCTCTTAAAGTGGGGAAAAAAAGAGGAGGAAAAGTACAGGGATGCAGTAACCCATCATTATTAACTCCAATCAGTTTTGGAGTATAACTTTGTTTCTTTGCATTCTCTTGCACCATGATGTAAGGGGAAAAAAAAAAAAAAAAAAAAAGCTATTGGAACTTACAGTATTTAAGTTAAACTACAAGCAAAATTTTCTCTCGCATGTCTGATGTACTGAATGTATTTGGAGGTCAAAGAATGAAAGAAGTAATACGTGTGCTTACACGTAGTAGACAAATTCAGGTACTAATGTACCCAGATTGTCATTTAGTAACTTTTCCCAGTAATTAAGTCTGTTTCTAGTGTACTACATGTGTATGAGATCTAGCGAGACAGTGATACTTGGTACAAAACATAAGCACTTCTGTATGAGCTGTCCTGCAAAACAAGCATTTATTAATGAATTTGCCCCAAATCAAGTCATGCGTGGAAAACTATTTTTTTCGTTGACTTGTTTGGCAGCATCTGTGATTTGTTCAAGTACTTTAGTGTCTTCAAATGAAGTGAAAATTGAGTAGATCCATGAGTCATTCTCTGTTCAGAATCAATACATCCAACAGAGGTCTTATTTGTCATACTGTGACAGTTCATCAATTCTTCCTCCCACCATCTCTTGTCCTACCACACAGAAAAGTTGTCAGACATGTTTGTCCATTTGCTCTCAGCCTTTTCCATCTCTCTCTTTTCTGTCTTTATAATGATAGTCCAAGTTTACATTTCCGTGATGACTGAAAGTTTGCCTTGTTACTTAAAACAGTAGGAATTTGTCTTTGCAGAATCTTTTTCAGTCTTTGGAACTGTGTTTTCAGTTCCTTTGAGTATTAGTCAAATGATGAAGATATTTGATGGATTCACTGAAAATCACCTCCAGCATCTATGTAACATGATATGATCCTCAGTTGATTTAATCACAGGATACCTCTACTAATATTCAAGTTTTCTCTTAGAAGAGAAAAGGAATTCAAATACTAGCAGGTACTCTTGCAACTTCACTTATTTTTAGTGTTAGAGGTGTGTGACTAGTGCTCTCAGCATTGCGTTTTATCTCTCCTCAGTTAATTTCTGAGGAGTGTGTCAGGAGGTGTACTGGGTCAGTTTCTTCTTCTAAGTCACATGTAAGAGACTGATATGCTAAAATCTTCCCTCCACACTGGGGCATGTAAAACAAGGTAGATCAAGTTCATACGTTTTTGGTCACCAGATCCTGAAGAAGAGCATAGCTTTTAAGCTTCTAAGAAGAGGTGGGTGAAACTAGGCTTGTTTGCCTCATACCTAGAGTGAAGACTGTCTTCTCACAATTCTTTGGAAAGGTCTGAGTTTCTACAGTTTCCATTTGTAGCTAAAAAAGAAATGAAAGGGCACTTAGCATACAGCTTCACCTACATAATAATTGAAAGCATACTTGTCACGAGTGTCACAGATTCTAGAAATACACCTCCAAGTTGTAAGGATGTATGCTTTCACTTTCCTTTTAGAGGTAGTCAGCCTCCTTTTGCATTCCTTGTTGGGGAAAATGAAGCAGCAGAAACTGAGCAGGTTAAGCCATTTGACCATCAGGGAACCTCTCCCTGTTGCTTTCTGCCCAATTTTGATAGTTTGTTGTGGTGCCTCGCCTTAACATTTGCAACCTTTGCTGCTGGTTACAAGGCTGAATAAGGATGATTAAATGAAGGATCTGTGTTGATTCCTCTCTGGCATTTATTATTTTCTGCCTTTGGCAGTAGCAGCAAATCAAATGTTGAGTGACGCAGGCACTCCTTTTTTATGAGAGGAATTACATCACATTTTTTGTAACTAAAACTCGTGTACATCACCAGATACATGAGCTTGAATTTCAAGAAAGCAGAATGATTCTGGCCTCATGATTTGTGTGCCAGTGAACTCTGTAACTGTAGCAACAGGTTGTTTGCTGTGCTTTAGAGAAGTCCCACTGAAATCTAGGTGATAAAGTCAAATGGCATCTATAAAGTGGATGAGTTTCAATCTGGCTGTTTCACTTCCCCCTTAAAAAAAAATGCAAGATGAGCTTTCTTTGGGCTGCCCAACAGATTCATCTAATTATGGAACTGTTACCTCTATGGCAGTAGTATGGTATGCCTCCAGACCTGAAACCCAGTCTTCAGGGAACTGAACTACATCCTTAGAAGGTATTCTTAATGGCACTGGTCCGTATTGAGCAGTGCCATAAAGATATGGAGAGTAGGCCAGAAAACAGGAAGTTTGGTTTATTAGGGGCTAATTCTATGTAAAAATAAATATTTGATTTGAGCCTGAGAAATACTGTGGGTTAATTTTGTGTGTTGTCTTAAAGATAATGTAGATAAAATCATCAGAACAGTGGTTGCATTCATTTATATGCATCTGAATTTATGTACTTCAAAAACAATCAATTTTTGATTCTCTCTTGGCTTTTATTGCTGATATGCTAATTTTAGCAGAAAGAAAATACACCTGTTTTGAAGCTGTGTTATCTGAGGGAGAAAAGGTACAATGAATCTAAAGCCTAAATTTCATTTTGATTTGTTTTTGAAGTTATGAAAGCCTAGACTTCCTTGCATAATCAGTTATTCCCAGAAATTTCAGTATATTGACATGCAGATTAATAATTCAACAAGTTATTAACCAACACTTTTGTTTTTTCTCTAGTTGAATACTACTTGTAGAGCTAGAGTGGAGTAAACATTTATATAGGCAGCTAAATCTATTTAAATTGATAAAATGGTTAGAAACTGCAGTGGAAATTAAAACCAAAGTTAAATAGTTTTTTTTAATATCTTCCAGAAAAATTGAGTAAAATTCTCCACAGCTTCTGATCTGAATTTATTCATAAGCTGATTTTTCACATTCATCTTTGAAACAAGAAAATTATGAATTCCTATTTGAATCTACCAAGATGAAGAAAGCGTGGTGAACGTGATCTCACTGACAGTGTGCTTGTTCAAAACCAATTCACTAGAATTCCTATTTCAGACTTCTGACACATTGTAAAAGCACTAAATGTAGAATACTGTTACCATTACAGGTGAATCCTGCATCAAACAGTTACTGTGAAAAGCATATTTTTTTCCAGTACTGATTTTGTATGTCAGATGCAGAAGTTGACGGGTTCTATCAAGTTTGGAGGGATGATTCCTGTTATTAGTCTCCCACAGTTTGTTACTGATATAGGAACTTGTGGATTAAGAAGTTGCATCCTGACCAGCAAATCTAATTGCTGTTGATGGAATTTACTCTGATAAATTTTGTTAATTACCTTCTTGGAATACTTCTGATTTTCATCCCTAAGGGTGATCCCCAAAACCACATTTTAAATCACTTGGAATGCTTCATCTCTGACACTACATTAAACTGCCTCATATTTTTAGGAAACCTACATCTTCTTGAGAAATTCTCCATTTCAATTCAAATCATTTACATATTTCATTTTGATTTTTTCAACTATGTACTGTTGCCCTTTTCTTTTTTTTTTTCCCCACACAGGGATACTAGCTTCTGATACTTGTGTTTCCTCCTGATCTCTTATTCACCATGCACATCTTTAATAATCTGAACTGTTCTTTTCATGGTTCTATTCAGAAACACACATTTAATTTATAGTGAGTCAAGTAAGCCAGAAGCTAAAGATTTTGTCAAAATTGTGTGAATGTAAAGACTATTTTCCAAAGAATTTTACCGGTATTAACTGATACTTTCTGAATTGTTTTATATCATTCCCAACTGCTGCTTTGTCCTGTCCTTGCACAACTTTTCCTTCCGTTTTTTTCTCTGGTTCAGTGTGGACCCATGCATGTCAGATTTTTTATGACACCAGCTTAGCTTTGATGTAAATGAAGAAATACTAGAAATACTACATCTTGCTTATATTGTGTCCTCATTGCTTTCCTGCATTCATCAATTTACCTGCTCACTTCTGTGATCATTGAAAAAGAAACGGGTTGGCAGTAATATTTCTACTGCTTGCAATATTTTAATCTATTTGATTTAAAAATATCCTTTCCAGAGTTCGTGTTGATATGGCTCCTTGAGCAAGTTATGTACACTGTGTGGCGTGAGCTCTCCAGCAGAAGTTAAGAATCAGTTCATTCCCACTGATTCAGCGGTGCTGTTCCTAACACACATGGTGTACCTGTGTAGAAGAATCCTCTTTGCTGGTGCCTTCTCTCCTTGTTTATTTCCTAATTGCATCATAATTGGGTAAACTAGGTAGTGCTTACACTATGCAGTGAAAAAATTAAATGTAGAAATATGAGTTGTGTTTCATTAGAATTTGAGCATTGATATTCAATATGAGTTGGGGGAAAGCTGAGTGGAAGACGGGTATTGCTTTGATGCTAATACTTCCTATATTACTACCTGATTGATTAATTGATAGGAATTTTCTTCCACTGCAGCCCTAAGTTGGCATTTACTTGAATAAATAAATGAAGTGGTTGTAAGTGGGATGCATGAGGTAGTCAGAGAACTGAACCAGACAGCCTTAATGGCGTTCATTTATCCTGCTCATTATTAGGAGTCATTGTCCTGGGCTTGTCTAATGTTAATTTTGCTGCATTGCTTTCAGTATCTAAGGTCATTTTTTGTTTACATGTTATTACCCTGAAAAACATTGCATTGCACTGTCTACATCCATTTATGCATGATGGCCCTAACATGCAGTGGTTGAACGAAGAGGTTTAAAATAAAATACTTGGAGGCTTTTGACATCATCACTTGTCATTGATACGTATGTCATACTTCATGTCTTCTTGCCTTGAAAAGTAGGAAGTTCTATCTTTCTGCTGAACGAGCATCTCCAAAGGGACTTTCAGAAGTGCCAACAGTAAAACAGGGATTTCTATTTTCTTGTCCCACTCACTCTCACATCCACAAGCTCCTTCACTGGGCTCACCTAGCCAACGTAACCTGTAATATCAAATAGTTTTAACACTGAATTATCAGATAAATTGGGCTGTATTGTCTGTAAGCTAAAGTTATCCCTTGCACTTGAATGCAGACATTGGGTCTTGAGTGCTGCAGAGGCCATTATGTGGTATGTGCATTCTTTCCACAGAAGTGGGCAAAGATGCAGTGGAATTCCTCAAATGGGCTGGTGAGTATAGTCACAGACAGATAGCTGGAAACAATTGTTCCAAGTCCTCAAAATGAAATCTCCTTTGAAATGAGAAAGACTTCCCTGAAACAATGGGCGGAATGTTCTTATTTTGCTTCTGTTGCCTGAATCTTTCTGGTGATGATATTTTAATATTCTTGGGCTTATTTTTCTGACCGTGACAAAAATTAACAAAGTAGACAAATGTTTTTATATAACCAGTTATTTCCAGGAGATAGAGCTTTCAGATAAATGTCAGATATCACCCATAATTAACTAGTGGAAGCTGACAATATTATCAATTTGTCAAATTACTTTATCTTATCTCCTTAAAGAAAAGTACTTAAGATAAACACTGACCCACCCAGTGCTCAGCTATTGAGTATTTCAGGCTGTTATCAACCCGCTTCTATTTAAAAGCATTGAAGTAAATTAGATCTTGTGGATCTTAGCCATGTCTAGGCCACTGTCTAGGATCTCTAGCCTCGGATGTTGGCAGCAGTGATACTGGTAGCAAAGTAGCATGAGTCTACATTGTTGCACAATGCAAGTTAATGTCTATATTGATAAGAATAATGCTGAAATATTGAAGTCCCCTAGATTTTCTCTAGCCTGATAAATATTAGTTATGCTTATGTTAGTATTAAGCAGATTGCTTCCTTGATCTCTCATTGACAGAAGCCTCATTGCATAGTCTGCCAGGTAGCTGGTATGTGTGCAGGGCAGGTGGGCCTGGCTCTGGCCATACAGCTGCTCCACCCTTGGCCTTTTTTTGCTGTAGTTTGTGTTTTCTAATTTTTGCCCTCTAGAAGGTGAACATTTGATATGTTCTCTGTCGGATTAAACACATTTTCATCTTTTAAATTGAAATCACCAGGTCTGAATAGTATTGGTTAATGTATTTATTTGTGTAAAGGACTAGAAGTCCTTATTGGAACAATGGTTTTTGGAGGTAGTGTCTTTAGCTGTGAATAATAATCTGTAGCAAACAGACGGGAAATAGTGGTAATGAGGAACAGAAGGAAAACCGTGTGAAAATTCTACCACAAATATTTGCTGCATGCTATAGAATTTTATTTATTTATTTTTTTAAATTGCAAGCTGTTGATTTACAAATGATTTTCCTTGTTATTGTGTCATTCTTACTGGGCCATAGGCCTGTTTACCTCTTGGCACAAAAACTGTCTATATTTTAAAGTTTTTCTGTAATTCTCAAGTTTATTGAGAGGTAAATTGTCACTGCAGAAGTACAGCTCTACTGGGCCTTGATCAGCATCATACCTATGCCTGCTGACCCACCGATCTTCCCAGCTTGTGCAGCTCCTTTCCTCAAAGAATAAAAGTACTGCCTGGGACTTTCTGAACCACAGATTGGAAAGGGGGAAAACACTTCACGCTGTACTGGGTCAGTGGTGCTTTACAGACATCTGCATAAGACAGTGGTGAGAACTAAAATATTGGTATCTTTTTAACTGTCATTTTTGGTCTTACAAAGCTGATTTCAGTCCTGCTCTAAGTTATTTCCTATCTATGGAAAAGATCAATCAAGCTTGTTCTTTCATTTTCATAACACCACTGCCACCACCACCTGGAGATTCTGCTCACATTTTGGATTTTCAGTACTTACATATAACTTCTGACCCAGCCTGTCAAAATGTAAGACTGGTGCAGCTTCATGTAGTTCACAAATATTCTTTTCTAATAACTTTTTACATTTTTTTCTGAAATGTGAAATGGTAACAGAAACTCTTCTGTGATCTAGAGGTTTTTGTATGTAGCTGCTACAGTAATAATAGAAATTCAAAAGTGACAATGCAATGGCAGATCCCTGAAATTGCAACTTCATTTAGGATAATTATTTCATTTACAGTTTGTGGCTCCAATAGATGAAGTTTCACTTCTGCATGCTATATAAAATAAATTAAATACCTTCTCATTTTCATAAAACTTGTTAGTTCATGAAAATAAAAATGGCGTATTTGCAGTATGAGGTGCCATTAAGCAGTGAGTAGTGAACAATAAGAAAATAATTGTTGAGGAAACAGCAATACAGGCAGGAAGAATTTCAGAATGAGGATAAAGGATAGTACTGAGATGTGGAAACGCTTATGTGACACTTCGTGTCTTTCGAACTTCTACGTGCTCATTTTCCTCCTGCTGTATAATCACTGACAGAATCATCTCACTCACTCCCCAAGTATGGAGGATTTATACCAGTGGCTCTTCTCAATACTTTGCATATCTCCAAGTTTTGGTACAAAATTGTGAATACTCAGTAGAAGTCTGGATTAAAAAAACCCTCCACGTAAGATTCCTGTTGTGGCTTAACTCTGCAGGCAGCTCAGCATGACACAGCTGTTCACCCACAAAGCAGAATTTATTGAAATTTGGGAAGGATGTTGTACCATGATAGTAGTATGTTGTACCATAGTAGTTTTATTTGTGTAAATTGACTTCCTAGATTTCATAATAAACCTTTTATCATTTTTTTATTTTTAATTGCAATGTAAGGAAAAAATGGCTCATCTTTTTAATTTATGGTATTGATACTTAACTCCTGGAAAGGAGTTATCTAGAATGGGAAACGTCCAGGAATTAACAAAAACAATAACATTATCATAAATTTGCCATTATTTCTAGAGAATTAATTTCTTAAACATGAGTAAAATGTGTATTTTTAAAACTTAGACATATCTAAGAAGGAGATTTTATCCTTAATAGTAAAGAGTTGTGTTCCAACAAATCATGCTATAATTCCTGGAGACTTGAGTGACACAGGTGCTCAGTGTTACTTTCTAAGGAGCTCCATCTAACAGGAGTGTAATTTTCAGGGAGAACAACTGAAGTCTAAAACTGTTCACGTTTAGAGTTGATTAGCCAAGCTTATGAGCAATGAATGATACCTATGTCTTTTTATTGCCCAGTTTAGTCTGAAAAGAACATATTAAAAAGTATAATTCTACAATAAGAATAAGCTTTGCATATGAATGTTTTAATTGCTTGGAGAGATGAGCAGCTCTGCCTCCCACAAATTCCTTTGCAGGAGAAATCTCCATGTTCTCTTCACAAGCCCCTTGTCAAGAAATCAAGTCAGTTAGATGGGAACATAGAATCAGGAGCCACACACCTAATCTTCCTGCCCCTCAAAACTGTGCAGCCAAGTGGAGAGTGTGGAGCCAAAACAGCAGGAGCCTTCTCAGCCTAGATTTGTAGTTCTCACACATGAAGTTTTTTTCAGGATGTAGAGAGGTGCAACTTCTGAGATTGCAGAAGTCAAAGCCTAGGTGTAGGTTTCAGATTATTGATTATGACTGCATTGTGTATTTTTGAATTCCTAAAAATCGTAAGGAAGTTTGCTACACTTGCAACAAAAGGAAAGAATGACTGTATTACATTATTTTCCTTGTGAATACAAACATTTCCCAGTTTTAGTTGTTGCTTTGTAAGAATGCTGCTTTGGATTTCAAATTCACTGCTTCTCTTGATCTTTATGCTACTTCATAATTACTGAGCCAACATCAATGAGTCTGCTTGCATGTATAAACCAATAGTATACATATATTTTTTTAAGTGACTGGGAAAAAATGGTATCATAACTGGTTAACAAAAAACTTCTCCATGCAACTCGGAGCTTGTTGCTACATAACAGAATAGTTTGTGGATTGGGAAACTTAACTGGCACTGCAGTGACTTTCAAAACTCAACTTTCAAAAATTCAGTTATGCAACTGAGGAATGTTTGTGTTTCCACATATTTTTTTAGTTGTTTTAAGAGTCAGAATGCGGCTGTTTTTCTCTTCTACAAATTCTGCTACAAAATTGAGCAGTTCCCTACCACTCTTTCTCTTTTTTAGCTGTCACTTCAGAGTTCTTGGCATTGTTCATTTAATAACATGCTATGCTAACTGTTGTCATTACGCATTTCTCTCATTTATCTATAGTTGACCTTTATTCATCTGAAGATCACGATGATGATGAAAATATTATCATTCAATAAGAGTGACATTCAACAAGTGTGTGCAAATATGATTTGTGAGGTGCAAGCTCTGAGAAGGGGCTGAGGTCTTCCAAAGTGATGATCAGTTCTGAAAAGCCAGAATACAAAAACCTCTCTTCCAACTGATAATTGTGCTCCTGCCTCCCTATCCTTCATGTCACACTAGCAAGTTAAATTGTGTGTATAGTTTGTATATATATATATTTATTTGATACCTACAAAGGTCCCATTTGATTGTTAATTATTGTAGAAAATACTGCTTCGTTATCCATTAAATGATTACTTGTTATGCCTTCTGAGTGTAAGAGCAGGGAATAGCTGTAATTGGATTATGTATTAGAAAATATCTACTTCAAAACTTTTTTTTTTTTTTTTTTTTTTCTTTTGCATGCCTCTTTGCTGGAAATTGTAGGGATCTGTGGCATAGGAGAAATTTGGAACAGTTTCCCAAACATAAAGGCAGTGTAAAGAGGTTTATTTTGTTGAGGTGGCTCTTCAAACTTGTTTGAAATAGGAAATTTACTTATAGTCTATAATAAAGCAGAATGGAATGCCATTGTCTAATTACAAACATACTGCTTCTGCATTCCAGACTGTTTCAGAGATTATTTTGAGGAAGTTCCACCCCCTTCACTTTAATCAAACAGAGTAGTAATTAAAGGTATCTCCGTTACTGGCAAAATACCCAGGGTAGCATGAATGCAGGGAAACATAAATTATGCTATTGCTTCTGTGCCTGAGCTTAATCTGTTTGGGGCTGGTCTTTGAAACTCTTGTTTGCATTTAGAAATCAAGAAGACACATTAGCTTGGATGATGTGCATGGAGTGTCCTCGTAGTTAGTTTCTACCTGGGTGAAGGCACGTCTGTATTTATGCAGTGCTGCACTTGGGCAAGTCTTGCAATTAGTATCCGTTCTGACTGTGATGAAACACCAAGTGTCTTGGTATACAGGTCAGACTTGGCTGCAGAAGCATCCTCAGGATGCCTCAGAAAACAGACTTTCTCAGTAATAACGTAAGGAATATAAGAAGCTTCTATTGTGTTTGCTGCTTTGATGCTGGTGTTGAATTCAGTGAAATTACCGGGCTCAGTGGGAAAGTCCAGCCTGTCTTGTGTGCCTTCCTGCGTAGCTGGGGTGCTGTGGGGAAAGTCTCTTTCCTCCTATTACGTGTAGCAGCTATGTGCACAGGTTTCTTGAGTTTCTTTGTCGGTATTATGTAAAAAAGGAACTAAAAATGATGAAACTGTAGTTCAAATGAATATATTAATGGTGGGAACTTGTTCCTTGCTTAACCCTGGGGATGCTTATGCTCAGTCGCAGCTGGCAGCGTGCTCAGGCCTGGTACCTGCATCAGCACAGTGGTTTCCCCTGTAATTCACAGCATAGGAGGGTGGGAGGCAGCACTACCAGCGGGGGAAAACAGCAATAGCAGTAAGAGCAGTTTGTTGCTGTTATTAGCAGCACCAGGCGTGCTTTGCTTTTAAAATGATGGTTAGTGACACCCAATGTTTAGAAAATGTTTAACATAAATTTATTAGCATCAAATGGACTTAAGCTATTTGTTTGGCTACTTCTTCCTGCTGTAGCTGTGTGCAGGTGAGCCAGCTCTTGCTGAGAGGCTGAGTGCTGTGCCTCTGAGTGATGGCTCTTAGGGGTTTCCCATCTGACAAATGGGAAAGCACCGGTAGTGTCTAAGGAAAAGTGCTGTGTGCAGAAAGCTAACCTTTGAAAATGTGACAGGTGGCATAGGGTGATCAGATTGGGTGGCTGGCAGTGAGGCCTTGGGAAATCTATATCCTGCCCTGTTCAAAGTCCCTTGTATGAGCTCATAGCCTGTCTTCCCAGTGCTGCATTGTGCGCCTGTGAAAAAGGAGATTTAATTGTGCATTTACTTCATAAGACTATTTTACAACTGAAGGGAAAGGATTAATCTTGCAGTGTGACAGACTGTCTGCTCCTCAGCTTAACTCCTGGGTTTGATCCTTGGTAAATTGTGCACAATTTTTGCGTGAACGTGGTTCTCTGCAAAGCTCCTTCCAGGAACTAGTGCTGGAGCATTCCCTTCCCATGGGAAACTGTTAATGATTGTTCCAGCACAGCTGGCAGCGAAGGTGCATTTTACTGCAAGGGCAAGAATGTGGTGGTGGTGGCAAATTCTTTCAAATAACACTGCATCAGGAACAAGAAAGAACTCACTTGGGGGGGAAGTAGCTGCATGCGCTTATCTCTGGGACTGTCCTGAGGAAAGATGAATGTACATACTCAGCCAGAGTGCTGATTTTTCTCTGATTCACAGCTTAGGGAGCAGAAATAAAAATTAGAATGCACACACTGTAAACATGCATCAATTTAATTATGCTTTTCCTATAAAAATTAAGCAATAACAAAGTGCTTCAGGGAGCCACATTGGGGATCAACATACATTTGTGAACCTGGTCTTCATTCCTGCATTGATCTGTAGTAGCTTCAGACTGACTTGTGGCTGCATCCTGGCTCCCTCAGAGTCTGGTCTACCGACTCATTATAAATAGATGTGTATAAAGGGTCATTCTTTTGTTTTGTAATCCTCATTCTCAAGAAATTCTTGAGTGACATGAGGAATGTGCGTGCTATATATTTTTTAACGTTCTCCACCCACTGCCTTCTGAACAGATTATTGAACAGCCAACATTTGCTGCAAGCCTAGTGTAGGAATGTTAGAAGAGTGCGTCTGCACAGAGCTTGTTGCATACAGGGTGCTTGCACTTTGTAGTGGTACATAACAGTAACTTTTAGATAACTCTTGGAAACAGGAGATTAACAAAATACTCCTTGTTAAGTGAGGTATCAGTGCTGCTGCTCTGTTAACAGTATTATGTTCATTTTCCTCTCTGACTAAAGCAAGTGTTACTATGTCTCATGTGTTCCTTTCTCAAGAAGCAGCTGTGGGTGGGAGTAGCCACACTCAGGAAACCCCCACCTGAGCAATGTGACTCTGCAGGCCACCTCTGCTAGTGCTCTAGCCTCAAAGGAGACACAGTGCTCTCTAGTAAAGTCACATCATGCAAGGCAGTGTGCAGAACAAAATTATCTGTATCTTGTGAAATTAAAAATAATACCTGCGTTCTGCCTTTCATTTGTGTAAGTCAAGCATAGTCTTTGTGGCAATTAGAGGAAGGATGGCATGCTGTTGGGCCATTTTTTTTTTAATGGTGAGTCCAGTTAATTTAGGGAAGTTAAAGGGAGGGAAAGAGTGAAAAAACAGGAAAAAAGAGAAAGGCAGTTGGAAGTATAGTGGGGGAAGAGAAAAAGGGGAAGAAGGAAGTAGCTAGCAAAGTAGGAAAAGGGATTGGAGAAAAATCGGGAGACTGTATCTACAAACAGTGGCAGCAAACAGTTGCAAATTAGGAAGCACCTTTCCCTGGAGGTTGAGCATACAGTCATCACCCTTCGGTCTGAAGAAACAGTTCTCTTTTTCTAGGCAGAATTCAGGTGGCAGTGCTTTGTGACACCTACCAACTCCTGCCCATGTGTACCCATGTGTAGGTTGAATATCAGAACCTTTGCCTGCTGAGAGCAGGAGGAGGGAGGACAGGAGCTGGAAACATGCTGAAGAACAGCTGGAAGAGGGAGCTGGGCAGAAATGCCTGCACGGTGCAGCATTTATGGCTCTGGGAGCCTGGCAAAAAGTCCCTTTGAAGAGAAGCTGATACAGCAGTGAATTTGCCACCTCAGGACGTTGGTTCATCAGTGGGAGGCTAGTCTGGATGTGGCTTTCATAAGCCCTTCATCCTGAGGCCATGAATTTCCTTTTGCTGTAGCTTGCTACTTCCTCACAGGGCAGTACAGATCAAATGTAGTTCTGTGATTTGGACAACAGGTGGAGCTGGAAAAGCAGTGTGGCTTAGGTTTGGTCCTTCTCTCCAGTACCAGCTAGGACTTCTCTGTATATCTTTTCCAAGGCTAGACATTATTTAAATTCCAAAGTGATCTAGGTCCCTAAGGTAGCTCAATGCAAAGTTGCAAGAGCTGGGAAAGCTTTATAGAAGCAGTGCATTTTCTGTGTTTTGAGAACAGCTTCCTGCGAGGAATTTTTATTTATTTATTTGTTTGTTTGTTTATTTACTTTTTTATTGAAGAATCAAATTAGTTATCTACTTAATTTGTGTTGCAGGTAAGAGCTGTGGAAAATGAGGGTGTGTCACAAGTCCCGCTGGCTGACATACAGATGTGAAAGTGTTTTGTGCCATTCTGTTTGCTTACAGCTAAGGAAATCTTTTTGTTTTGCTTTGTTTTTCTGCAGCTATTTGAGGCTGTCAACTGCCTGGCAAAGGACTATGCCCGTTTACTTGTGCTGGGCCGCAAACACATGCTGACCAACTCTTCCAATTGGAAAAGAGAGGTTATGAAGCAAATGCAGAATAAGGCAGACTTTTTCTTTGCTGAAAATATGTAAGTTGAAGAAATACCTAAATTTCATGGCAGTCAACACCTGATTTATGTGTGTTTTTAATTAGTATTAATAGCTATAGGTTTTAGTGCTATTACTAGTATCTCTAGTTTGCATGTGTGAAAAAGAAACATACTCCTTGCTATACTTGCTTTAAAAAACTACACATTAAATGATGCATTATTAAGAGTTACAGCACATGAAATTGTTCACCTGTCTCTGCTGCTTCTTCTGTGATCCCAGTTCCCAGACCTTCTGACCAGGTTCCATGTCCCAGCAGCCAGTCCGACACTCTTCTGTCTTGCTCCTTCTTTCAGATCAGTTCTCTTTCATCACCTTTCTAATTCTTGCTCTCATTATTTTTGCTGTCGAGTCAGTTGCTTTCCTTTCTACTGTCTGAGCACCAGCAAAGGGGACACTGTCACCCTGGATAGAGAGCCTTACTAATCTCATGTTCTGACACTTACTGTTACAGTAATCCACAGCAATCAAAAAGGAATTTCAAGCAAAGTTCTCAGCATCTTCAGCTATAGGGTAGCTATAAATTCAGTTTTAGAGATTTTCCCCTAAAGCTATTTTTGTTTAATAGCGGCTAATGTTGAATACCTTTTGCAAATAATCACCAGGCCTTTTTTGGAATTATATTCATCCATGTTACAGGGACTCACAGATTTAAGCCATTGCCTATATTATGCTTTGTTATCAGTGGTGATTGTTTATGTTTCTGCAAAGTTTTGAGGCTGCCCTTTCTGGTTTTAGCAGTTCTGTTCCACATAGTGCTGTATTGTAAAGTTTTCTAACAAAAGATTATGTTGTTACATTAGCAGATGGTAACAAAAGAGAAGAATGTTGTGTAGTGTGTATTTTATTGTACTCTCTTTCTTTTGGTGCCTTATGGTAAGCAGAAATTATTTTAACACAGAACTAAAATAGCGACGGGAATTTTGTGTTGCTGATGAATGAATCCCAGATCAGCACTTGATTCATTTACTGCAGCCAGTTACGACCTTGTGAGTGATCTCTGTCTTTTCCATTTGTTTTGTTAAGTTCTGAAGATGATGCCTTCTTGTTATATGCCACTCTTCGGTCAGGCAAACATTGCAAGTTTGTTACAAGAGACTTCCTCCGGGATCACAAAGCTTGTCTTTCTGACAGTGTTACTCGTCATCTGTTCCGTAAGTGGCAGCGTGGACACCAAATAGTGTTTTCTGCAGGAGGAAAACGCATAAAATTTTTGGTAAGTTTTCTGCTGCGTTCAGAAAGCACACAAAGGATATTAATTAACTGGAGTTTCTAACTCAGTAAGCAAAAAGTTTTTTGTTGGAGCATAAGAAGCAGATTTGTACCAGTGGGCTCAAAACTTCCATTTTTACTGAAGATTATATTCACAAAGCATGGCATAAACATGAAAGCTGTCAAGAAGTAAGAAATTGTCACCTTAAATGTTTATAATGTAAATGTTATATTTTTGTGTATAATAGTCTGTCTGCTGCTGTAAAATGTGCTAGAATTTTTTCACTTAATTTAAATTTTGAACTATAGAATTCTCTGTAGCACTATTATGCTTCTAATTGTGTAATAGAATTTCTCTCATATTTACGTTAAAGGAGAAGCCATAAGAAAATACTGCATTTCAGTATTCACTGTAATGTTATCCAAGCATAACTGTAAGGTTTCATGAAGGAGATCCAGAGTAGTCAGAGCTGTAGTTGGTATCCAGCTACTGAAATCACAGACTTCCCAGCACAATCTCATACTGTACTTTTTGTTTCTGTGTGTGTGTGTGTGTGTGTGTGCGCACGCACAGGAGACAGAAGTCCTTGTGAGTCTTGAACAGATTTTTCTGGTGAAAAATTAATCATGTGACATTGCATATCATGTGGTTTCTCGGTGGCCGGTCTACCTCCATTGTTACTGCTGAACTAAAGCAATACTGCACTTATTTAGATTCATTTTCTTGCTGCTCTAGTTAAAATTGTAAATGAATGTTCTTCACTGCAGTCTAACTGCAGAGACACAGGTTTATAAAGATGACAGCTATATACAGAAAGATGAATGCTATATACATTCCTATTAATGGAAACGAATATTGGATGTAGTGTTACTTGAGTAACACAGCTTTAGCTGTACTTTTTTTGTTGTAGCAGGGCTAGTAATTTTCAAATCTTAATTCACATATGAATGATTTTGGATGTTGGACATTCCCAATCATAGACTTCCAAGTGTATAAATACAGAGTGACAATATGTTCTGAGAATAATCGCAAACCAGTGATTTTTTATATTTGTATTGCACATGTTGAGTTAATATACCTGTAACACAGTAGACCAGAATTATATTTGTCTGACTGGCTGTTCTTGTAAGTGTTATTGAGAACTCCTTTTCTTAAAACATCCTTGGTACAAATCAGTTTGTGGAGGTACATTGGAGGGACAAACACAGGATGTCTTTAATGTGCCCTATGTGTTCAAGCTGCCAAACACTACATCCTGAACTAATTCCCATATGATTTCATTTAACTGAACAGAAAAAAACAGTTTTGTGTTTCTGAAAATGTAATGTGTTGTGCCCAAATCATTATCACCTGGTGGAGATTGAAGACAGAATTTTAACCATTTATAACACCACCTAGACCTCAAAATAGTAAAAGAGATTTTAACTTTTCCTCCAGTGCTAAATCTTATAATTTGTTTTCATGAGCAAATAATTGAGAGTTGCTAAATAACTGAGTCTGTGCAGATTTCTAAGGAAAATAACTAGCTATAATCAGCGTTTTGCTAATGTATTAGATAAAGTCTAAACAATTGTTTTTATTTTTCTTTATCCCACAGCCTGCTTGCAGTTATGACTGTGTGGTACAGACAACGGGTGACACATGGCATATCCCCTATAAAGACACTTTTGAGGAAAAATATTCATATCAAATACCAAGAAAATGGCTTTGCCTTCAGCAGAAATACAGAACGACATAATTGCACAAGCTGAAGCTTCTTCTGTGATGTTTTTTGTTTTTGTTTTTGTTTTGCTAGGCAGCTGCTGCAAATTAGGAGGACTCAGCAGTACAATTATGGGATTAATGTATGAGGCCTATAACTAAAGAAAATTCAGTAACTGCTTTTTGTCAAACTCATTCTTGTTATAAACCTGTGGACACAAATGCCAGTCCAGTAAGGATGAATTAGGTCTGTTATTTCCATCTTAACAAGCAATTTCTGTACCCTCTCCACGTGATTTGAATTAAAACTTGTTTTTCCCTCTGGAATTTCAGGTGATGTGTTTATTGTTTTAAAAATTTTTTTTAATCTTGTTTGCTTGTTTGTTTGTTTGCTGAAGCTTTTCATCTACACTGAAATTCATGAACTCTATTCTTCAGAAACATTAGGCAAGGCTTTCAGAGTACCTTCAAAATTGGCATGCTGATCTTGTAGCAGTTTTTAATAGAACCTAGCAAATAGAGCTTACTGAGGCAGATGGCATGATTGCCATTGGTCTGGCACATGTAGCTCTAATACTTCCTCACTTTAATTGGAATTCATTTGATTACATTCAATGCAAAAGATTTATTGTCACAACATACTTTAAGATTTTGTCTGTAAAAACAGCTGGTGAAATACTGTATTGTTCTTTCACAGTCTTAGATTTGCTACTTCTGACAAGATTTCATGCCACTGGACTAGTTTTCTTATGGAAATGCTTGAATTTTCTAAACAAAAATTGGCAGTAACTAGAAATTCTTATAGGCAACAACAAAAGAGCAAGTCGAGATCTACTTGACACTTGTTACCTTTTAGTGCAATAGTACTGTAAAACAAAACAAAACAAAACAAAAAAAAACCACAAGAATTTTAATGTTTTCCTTGTGTTACTTTATCAGATTGATGGGCTTGTGTTTAGATCCAGAAAGGCCAATTCTGGCAAGTCCTCCAAATGCAATAGAAGTTGGTATGCCTGCAACCACTGCAAACGGCACAGGTACCCTTTGATAGTCCACGGAGTGAGGGGAAAGGGGAATGAGGTGGAACGAATGCTCAGCTTGGCTTTTGGCAAGCCCTGGTTATGGAGACACATTGGAAAGGTAGACTGGAGGAAGAGTGGACTGATTGAGCCTGTATTGTAGCTATTGTGGAACAATTTCATCTCCAAGATCATCCACTTACTGTTTATAATGTTAAAAAAGATGTGAGAACATCTTTCTCAGAAGCTTTCAGCACGCACTTTGATTCTCATATGGCTGGTAAGAGATGATGGATATTACATGGAAAATGATGGATATTACATGGAAAATATTTGATTACTCATGTGAAACAAAACCATTCTTTGGAATTTGATGAAATTGCTACATAGATGGACAAAACTTCTAGAAGCTGTATCATCGAAGTGGCATGACTTCTGCTCTGCCATGTTGATGGTATTGAGCAACTGTTCAATCTCAGTCCTGGTCTAAGAAAAATATTGGATCTTTGAATCCAAACACTTAAAAGTCAAGGATTTTCTTGCTTGGTTGCTTTTTGGAAATCTGATGAAATGTTTGAGCATTCCTTCTGCTTTTCTTGTCTCCTTTTTCTCGTGGGGAAAAAACTAAAACATCTGCTATTAAAGTCCTATGTTGCAATATAAAATAGCTTCATGTATGGTAGGAGTTAGGAAGCTAAGGCCCAGAGGAAAAGAGATCTTAAAAGAAACAGAGGTCTTAGGAATCCTGAGTGTTCAGATGAAACTTCACAATACATTGTGCTGAGCAGGCCTTTGCTACTGCATGTTGTGGATGTAGGCAGTTCACAGGAGCTCAAAGGGAAACCAGCAAGTTCATGAAAGAGAACCCCAGCCCGGGCTATTAAATAACCAGATGCTATCACTGTTTTGGGAAGTCCCTGCAGACAGCAGGAGGCTGGGAGAATATTCAGGGAATGCATCGTTAAAGGCTCTCTGTAGCCTTAATGCTTTTCCTTGGGCATCTGCTTTTGGTCACAGCTGGTGATGGGGCCCTGGGCTGGAGACTTCCCACCACAAATTTTAAACGTTTTTCATTTGCCCACAACACTGTTCCAAAATGAAGGGGACAATTTTGTAATAAATACTCAGTGTCCCATTAATAAAGGATAGCTGCAAGGAAAAAATTAAAGCAGATCTCATGGGGGGCAAATGATGCACTCCAAAATGCACCTGTCATCCGCTATTTTACCAGGAAGTATTTGAAATGAAGGTGTGGTTATCCAAACAGCTTTCACAGCTTTCAATGGCCCGACTTAAAAAAAGAAGAAAAAAAAGTAAGACCCACCCCACTGAGCGGGGAAAATCCAGGCTGCTGAAAGGCAGATGTGTGTTCGTCAGTTTAAAGGGAGATTTCCCTCCGCACCGACACCGACTGAGGCAGCCTTCAAACATCGCGCTGCAATGCAGCTGTAGGAACAAGGCCTCCTCACTAGTACCCTAACCGCCCTCTTTGAGGCTGCTGTATTTCTTTAAAATTACGCTCACTGAGACAACGCGTGGAAGCGCTTTGTTAGGAAACCAAAGGGGCTGTTTTTCCGCAGGCTGCCCGCGCAGCTCACACCGGAGCTTTTCTGTTTCACGGGTGTTCCCGCGGCACCGCGGCCTCCCCCCCCCCTTTCCGCCAGGCAGCATCTTGGCTCCCGGATCGTCCGGCGGAGGCGGCGAGTCACGACGCGACGCCCCGCGACCGAGCCCAACCGCCCTACTGCGCACGCTCTCCGGAGGGGAGGCACGAGGCCGACGGGCGCCGCGCAGTTCGGGCATGCGCAGTGGTGGGGATGGAGCGTGACGGTGCGGGAGCTGGGAGGCCTTGGGCGCCTGCGCGCCGCCCGTGACCCGGAAGCGCTCCGGCGGCGGCCCGTTGCGGTAGCGGTGGGGTCCTGCACGCTGACAGCCCCTCGGTCGTGACGCTCCCGCCGCCGCCGCCATGTCTCGAGGTTCCAGTGCCGGCTTCGACCGCCACATCACCATCTTCTCGCCCGAGGGCCGCCTCTATCAAGTCGGTGGGTGCTGAGCCCCGGGGATGTCGCCGTTGAATTGCCCCGTCACGGGCCGGGCCTTCCCGCGGTGCCGGGCTGCGGCCGGCGAGGGAGAGCTCCGCCGTATCGGGCCGCTGCCTCGGAGGAGAGGGAAGCGTGGTGCTTCCCTTGGCCGGGCACGGGGGCTCGGTTCTGCCCTAGCTGGTACCGCGGCGAGAAGAGGGGCGCTGGGGCAGCCAGCTAGGTCGTGCGTGGAGGCTGAGAGGGCGGCTTCGCTGGTGGTGAGGGGCGGTTTAGAGCCTTGTGGTGTGTCCTGTGCCTCCGTGCCATTCCGGGGACTTCAGGGCTGCCCGGACAGCCGTTTGTTCCCCTTAAGTGTTTCTTCCAGTTAATCTTGTTACCAGCGTTGTGCTCTGGGATCTGAGAGGTACGATAGCAGTTTGGAATGGGACTTGGGCTGTCCCAAACAGTACCAGAACATCAGAGTCAGAGCTTGGCAGTAATCCATGCTCCCCATTGTTACACCTGAATACGGTGTGTGTGTCCTGTGCAGTATGGCCTGTGAGATAATAGCAACCAGCCTTTATTTCCAGCGTCTGCAAACATTCTGAGATTAAGCTGCAGCCAAAATTATTTTTCTTCTTTAGGTAACTGAATCTATTTTTCTTTTTCCAGTGCACCAGGTTCTGCAGAAGTGCCTCCTAGTGCTCTTTTTAGGGTCCTCTGTAACAATGTAGCCAATTTTTAGTAGTGCAAAGGCAGTTTATCCACAGCGTGTCTAAAAGATCTTCAGTACTGGACCAGATGAGTTACTTGTTCTTGCAGCACCATCCTGATGCTCTCTCCCTAGATCCCAGTGGCTCTTCCCCAGCTGCAGCAGCCTGACTGTGTGCATTACATAGCACATCTGTACATTCATCTGTTCTCCAGGAAAGGAAGTTGCTGAGATCAGTCTGCACAAGTTGTCAGTAGTAGCCAATAGTTTCTTTTGTGTCTGACCTTCTGTGTGGAATAGGCTTACCTGGGTAGGCTGTGCAGTCCTGGAGAGCCCTTTTCACAAGGTACAAATATGAAATTGCATGTATATGAATGTCTTTATGTAGGTAGAAAGTTACCTGTACTAACTACACACATATACGTGCGCTTTATTAATACCTGTAGTGCATGTATAGTTTGTATGCAACTTGGTTAGTGAGAACAACACTTTTTTGCATTGGTTGTTAGTGGCTGTGTAATGTAAGAGTCACAGGATACAGTCTTCAGTTGCTATTAAAGCATGCCAGTTGGTCTGGAACACCTTTCTGGCTCTCTTTGCTGCAAGTACTACCTGCTGGTCATAGTTTCTGCATCCTGTAGCAAAGAGTAAATTGAGGGTTTCTGCCTCCTGGATATGTTCATCAGTTAAGTTAATATATGAGGAATGTATGGCACTTGCGTATCTTTTGTCCAGGTCTGAGGAGTATCTGTATGTGTGTTTGAGAGTATTTACATGTAGTTTGAAGTTGTATTAAAGGTACTTTGAGTACCTGTCTGCTAGGGAAAGATGGGGAGATAAGTACTTAGATGCGCTAGTTAACCTCAAGTATGAGATCGCTCTGCCAGCAGCCAGGTTAATAAGTTGGGAATGATCCCACACAAATGTCTCTCCTGGCTAGTATCTAGACACAGTATGGGTAGAAGATATGTTTGCTTGTGGTCAACTATATGATTCCAGCCTTTTTCTTTTTTTTCTGAATTGTGTGGATCTTGGTATGTGTGCTAGATTCCAGTTAATCAGGTGCTGTTGAGGATAGGTGTAGGCACATGTGTTGCTCTAAGGCTGCCTTAAAACTTGATTTTTTTTTTTCCAGAACAGATTTCCAGCAGACTGATATCAGACTGAAATGCCAGCATTCTGCCTGGTTCTCAGTACTTGTGAGCAAAAGTTTCTGAAGGCGCTTATTCCTTCTCACACCTATGTGTCAGATTTACAAACTGGTTGAGACTGTCCGAGACCTCTGGGTCCATCCTCTCCAACCCCTGCTCAAGCAGGGACACCCAGAGCAGGATGTCCAGGGCCATGTCCAGGCTGCTTCTGAAGATCTCCAAGAAGGGGACTCCACAGCCACTGGACAGCCTGTGTCAGTGCTCAGCCAGCTGCACAGTTGTGAAGCACTGCATGATGTTTAGAGGAAAGATCTGATGTTCCAGTTTGCCACAGATTTTGCAGCTTTTAAAACAGCTTACCTTCTTTCTCATATTGTTTTAGAATATAGTTTTAGTGGATTGTTCTGAATTCCAGCCTCATTCACATAACTAAAAATAAAAAATAAATAAACATAAACATAAATAATAAAAAAAAAAAATCTACATCTAGTTAGTGCCTGAAACTTTCGTCTCTTGACTAGATATTAGGAAATTCTGGGTACTTATCATATATTACCAGATAAAGATTTTTTAAAGACCTTTGAGGCTTTTGAAATTGTTAATAAAGGGAAATGTATTTCTTTATTACATGAAGGGAACTTCAATCATTTGTCTGAATAATGCTTTTTAGTAGGTGTGTACACAGATTTTGTTTTATAAAGTAAATTAAAACTCTGTAGTATTTGAATATCAAGTCAGAAGATGTGATAAGATTAAAATTTCTCTTCCTTGCATGTTATTTCAGTTTTTGTCTGTATTGACTGAAATGGACAGAAGAAATCACATCCTTGCAATGGTAGTAATACTTGAAAGCTCCACATATTAAAAATTATGTGTAAGATTTACAGTTATGCTGGATTAATGTTTCGGTCAAGTGCAGAATTGCCATTTTAATTTAAAACAAATTGTTAAGTATTGTCGTAGAAGAAAAAGGCAAATTATTAGAAATACCTGAACGAAGCACTAATAGAACGTGGTGAGATTTCGAGGGCTGTAGATGTGACAGAGTTGCTAATAGTAACGTATCTAATAGAGTTTTTAATATCTTTTGTATATTTTTCTAGAGTATGCTTTTAAGGCCATAAACCAGGGTGGACTTACGTCTGTAGCTGTTCGTGGGAAAGACTCTGCAGTAATTGTAACGCAGAAGAAAGTACCTGTAAGTAGTCTATTTTTGAAAGAGGGCTGGGAGGAAGTGAGGAATAAAATAAGCAGAGGGTGTAGTGCCACACCATTATGATTATGTTTATCACTGACGTATATAGCTGTTTGATAGCTTGTTGTTCTGATTATCCTGAATTATAGCTTTGTTTGGTGCTCAGCTGTATGTTTTATCACTGAGTACTTCAATAATGTTTTTTCTCTAGAGCTGCTGAAGGAAAAAAAAATATTAGGGTCTGGTGTACTTTGACATGCATACATTGTTCTGAATTGTAAGGGCTGAGTTACCAAAGTCAGTTTTCTAATTTCTCTTCTTTAATTCCTACTAAAAAAACCAGTATGCCAGTAGCACAATAATGTTTTCATGAGTGTTTTAGCACAGTGGTGTTGTACTGTTGACAAAGGGATAAAAAAAACTCTTGTGTTTGAAGACAACGTGGACTAGGAACTCAAGTCTTATTGTTTTGTTTTCAAAATTTACTGAGATAGAAAAGGACTTCAGTATTGGTCATGCTTTAGTTGACAGCCTTTTCTAGATATTGAGCATCTGAAGGAGAGCTGCAAAGATGGTGAAGGGTCTGGAAGGCAAGGTGTATGAGGAGCAGTTGAGGTCCCTTGGTTTGTTCAGCCCATAACAGAGAACTCTGAGGGGAGGCCTTGTGGTGGCTTGCAGCTCCTCACAGGGAGCAGAGGGATGGTGAGGATCTTTGCTCTCTGGTAATGGCAACAGCAGCAGTACCTGAGGGAACGGCATAGAGCTGCAGCAGGGAAGGGTTGTGTTGGGGGTTAGGGAAAGGTTCTTCACCAGAGAATGATGGGCATCAAGCAGGCTCCCCAGAGCAGTGGGCATGGCCTCAACCTGCTGGAGTTCAAGGAGCATTTGGACAATGCTCTCAGGCATAGGGTTTGGATTTTAGGTTGTCCTGCGTGGAGCTAGGTGGTTGGACTTGGTGATCCTTGTGGGACCTTCCAGCTCAGGATATTCTGTGATTTATATTTCTATTTCTTCTTTAGGACAAGTTACTGGATTCCAACACAGTAACTCATTTGTTCAGCATTACTGAAAATATTGGCTGTGTGATGACAGGAATGACAGGTATTTAATTCACCATCTTTTTAACTATCTGAAGTGTCAGTATTTCTATTTAATTTACCAACTGTGCATTGCATAAAATTAATTATTCACTCAAGGAAGTTTGTTTCTCTCAGTCTAGTTTTAGAAAAATTGTCTAGTTCTCATGTGTGTGTATTTTAACTTAGAGTTGGGTGTGGCTTTCTCAAATGCTGGGAATAAATGTGGTACACAGTCAGTGCAATTGATACTAACTCTTTCTCTCTAGCTGACAGCAGATCCCAGGTGCAGAGGGCCCGCTATGAGGCTGCTAACTGGAAGTACAAGTATGGCTACGACATCCCTGTGGATATGCTATGTAAAAGGATTGCGGATATTTCTCAGGTCTATACGCAAAATGCTGAAATGAGGCCTCTTGGTTGCTGTAAGTACAGTGTATGGAATCTGTGCTGTTTCTGCTTTAATCGTGCAACAAGTGTAACTTATGAGATTCTTACCTGTTTTCAAATTGTGAAAAATTGCATGAATGTCACCAAAGAACTGAGAGGGATGAACAACCAGATGAGAATAATCTTGGAAGTCTTGAATTGAAAGCACGATTCTACCATTGTCTTAGGTTTTAAATTTAAGGGAATTATTTAAGTGCTTTTAAAACATTTTGCTATTTTATTTTAGCTTTATGGGCCTAGTCTGCTTGCTGGGTGATGGCTGTTAATGGAAGATGCTCTTCTTTCTAGCATATGTGGTCTGCATAAACATCACGGATATGTGGAGAATGCAGATTGTGCACACTTCAACTGTTTTGTATCTAAGTAATGTGTATAGGCTAAAAAGAAGCTTAACTGGTGCTTTTAACTTAATCTTTTTCTGTGTATTGTACGGAAGATGTATTTAATTTCACTTGTCTACGTTTCTGCACAGATATTTCTTCATAATAGCAAATGTAACTTATGTTTAAATGAGAAAAAAAATATGTGTGTGTGTGTGTGTGTATTTCTACCACAGTTAGTAATCCTTGTACTTTGAGGTTGGTTTTGACTTCCTTTTCTTTTTTTTTTTTTTTTTTTTTGGTTCTCTTACACTTGGCCATGAGCAAAGTGTAGCCATATTGGTAGATTGTCTGGGAACTGAGGTAAAAGACTTCATGTTTCCTCATTTGCTGTTTCATTCAACATTCTGTCTAAGTTTTTTTCTGTTGTTGTTGTTGTTTTTAATTTTTCTTTTAAAGAGAATATTTTTGGAACTAATGAATCACTTCTGGTAAGGCAGAAGTGTAGGCACTGGAACTTCTTACTAAAGCAGCGTTGAGGGTTGCACCACAGTTTCTATGATGGGGAAATTTTCCCATGCTTATATACTTGTAATGTTTGGGAACAATCATTTCTTTGCTTGGCACTTCCCATACTTTGATACTGATAGAAAGTGAACTTTTTTCTGCGCAAGAAGAAAAATGTCAAAATTAAGGAATACTTTTTTTTTTTTTTTTTTTGAGAAGTTGATAGGGATTTATTTTTCATCTGCAGTAGTAGTTGTTCAGAAGCTGATATAGCTGCAGCTACTATTTAAAAGTTACACAAGCGTAAAGCTAAAAGCAGTAGAAGATGCTTTCTTTTTGTTGTTGTTATTTTGAGTTATTTTTAATGTGTATGCTGAAACTTCGAAACTGTAGATCTGGAAGTGTAGGTGGACACAGATGCACTGCAGGGATTTAACCAGTTTATACCACTTGAAATCGCAAATGGAAAACACTTAGTCAAATGGCCTTCAAAGATTCTGTTTTGTCTTCTGATATTTCCTCTTTTTTTTCTCCTCACTGTTTAAAAATCTAAAAGTGATCTTTTAATATTTCAAATAACGTCAATGTGTTTGTAAAGTTGCTTTCTGGTAAAAAGCATCTTTACTGAATGATTTTTATGTTTTCAAAGTCTCATTGGTATATGATACACAGGATGTGAACTTGTATCAGGATTAAACTTCTTTATTTCCTGACTTTGTTGTTCTTTACACAGTGAGGCTGGCCAGAACATTTCTATGTTTAATGAATAGCTTTCTTTGGGTATGACACAAATCTAGTTTGCACAAAAGTGAGTTGCATGCCTGGTGTGAGTCACTGGTAAGAAAAGGCAAATGAGAGATAAAAAAGAACACTCAGCTCTAGATATTGAACTTATGTGTGAGGATCTACTGCTTTGCATGCATGTGTTTCTTAGGAAAGGAGTATCAAACTGTTCTTTGGTTCAGTAAAACTGCTAATATTGGAAAAAGAAATAATAACAAACAAACTTTCTCTTCCAGGTATGATTTTGATTGGTATTGATGAAGAGCACGGCCCTCAGGTGTACAAGTGTGATCCAGCAGGTTACTATTGTGGATTCAAGGCCACAGCTGCAGGAGTTAAACAGACAGAGTCGACCAGTTTCCTTGAAAAGAAAGTAAAGAAGAAATTTGATTGGACATATGAACAAACTGTAGAGGTAGGCTGGTAGAAGGCAGTAAAGATTTGTCAAAGTATTTTTAATGACTATGGCATACGTAGAATTCTGATACAAAGGAGTGCAGTTAGGCATTTCCTGTATTCTGACTGCTTTGTACTGTTGCCAGAGCAAGGATAGCTTTTCAACCAGAAAGTTCTTTGAAGGTATTTTGTAAGCATTTAGAGTCCTCTCATCTGGTTTTTCTGCGTTATATCAGCTGAAGTGGAACCAGTGGCTGTAGCACTCCTGCTGTAGTTGGTGGCTAGTTGTTGCAGTGCTTGATTCTGGGCATACCAGTCTAATATTTTTTCAGTGGTGCTTAAAACAATGTTAAACAGTGTTTCAAACAAGGTGAGCACCACTATTGCTTCAGTCCAGCACACGCAGCAACGGATGCTCTGCCTACTGTGAGAACTGTTGTTCAAGGCCCATTATAAAAGCATACCCTGTTTATATAACAGGTTAATGAGCTTGTGTTATAGTTATCCTTTTTCACCTACACCGTAGAGAGCTGTCTAAGCAGTCCTCTTCTATGGCCCACCTGTTTCTCCTGCCTGGTCTTGTTCTCTTGTAATGTTAGGTCTCTTGCTTTGCAAGATTAGCAGTTGAAATAAGGTATAAAATCTGAAGCAATTGACCCCACTGTAAGTTAAAACAGAGTATTGTATTAAGACATGTGAATGCTATGCAAAATAACTGATTTGGTAAGCATCTGGCTATGTAGCAGTTTTACAAAGCTTTTTGTGGTCAGTCATCATTTTAGGAATACATCTTCAGCATTATTATAACTTGACTTCAAAGCATGAGTGAAGTTGGAAAGAACACCTCTTAAAACAGGTGATGACTAAAGTGAAAAAAAATAAATAAAAGCCATAATTAAATGCAACTTCTAAAAACAGCCAATGTAATTTTAGTGACCAGAAGACAAGCCAAAATGGAAGCCACACAAGTAACATGCTTTGAGTAATGATTATATCTGTTGTTTGCCACTTAGGGAACATGTTCTGTTCTCAGGACCTGGGATGTTAATCTTTGCCTGATAAAGGTTTTGGTTTTGTCTTTTTTTTTTCTTTTTTCTTTTTTTTTTTTTTCCTGTTAAGAAAATGTATCCATTGGCTTTTTTAGATTGAACTTCTTGGAGAGAGAACTGGAGAAGCAGTATATTCTGTACCAAGCAGAAACTATTTGAAACTTTATGGCTGAGGTTTAGAGGTGGAAGGAAATAAAACTAGAAGAGAGAATAATTGTTAATGCTAAATCTACTAAAAATGCTTTCGTTCTTTCTGTTTATTGATAATTTTTTATCATCTTTCAGACAGCAATAACATGCCTGTCTACTGTACTATCCATTGATTTCAAACCTTCAGAAATAGAAGTTGGTGTAGTTACAGTGGAAAATCCAAAGTTCAGGTAAGTGATCATGATCGCTGTTGATAGAACATGAAGTTTGAGCTTTGTTTTCTGATTGTTATATTTTTTTTATTTGTAATTTCAAAATGTGTAAAAGACACTGTTCAATTAATAATAATAAATACTCTAAAGCAGCATCTTGTTTTTAAACTGGCTAGGGAGGCCAGTCTTTTTAAAAGAGTGTTGTTTTGTATGATGATCAAAACCTTGTTATGTCTGCTCTGGATATTTCTTTAATGCTTAAGAGAATTTCTAAAAAATGGTTTGTACTAGTATCTGGAATCTACTTTCAACATGACAATTAATGCAGTTATTTTGACAAGATTAAAATATTCTGGACAAATCACTGCAGTGATTTGGAACTGGCTGAACATTTACTTTCCAAGTACAGCACATTCTTACCCAGATTGAAAGGAAGACCTGCCATTTCCTCCCTGCTGCCTTCACTATTGTCTGAGTTGGAGTGCAGCCCTGTGTGTGCAGCATGGTTACGAGGTCAGCCTAGCCAGACAATACCTGGAAATCTTCCTGCTGCAGGCTGTGCCTCACATTAGATGAAGTGTGCTGGACTGCCTTCTCATACAGCATATTATAGTGTGAAAGAATGTAAGAATAAATCTGGAGGCATTTCGATTAATGCAAAAAGACCATCTAGGTATGTGTTACTAGTCAGGCTTGCCATAGAGTCATTCATTAATTTTTGCCTTAGTCTTTCATTGTCTCTTGGTTTGATTTTTTCATTAAAATAAAACAAAAAAACTGAGGAACAGTTGAGGTGAGGAGGAAATCCTCTGCTGTTTCAGTCTAATCACTTAGCAGGTGAGGATAGGAGAGAGGCTTCAAACCTCAGAGCCCTACAGGTGCAAACTTTTGAGTGCTTCTTAATGCTGTAAAGTTGACTCGGTGTTGATGAGTGATTTTACATTTCAAAATGGATGTTTAGGACAACAGAATAGTGTAGCATTTCTGAAAAAGCATACAAGAGCTGAATAATCCCTTTTCCAGTGCTACCCCTCTGCCAAACTTCATTTACCAGTCATGTCCTTTTCAGAAAGATGGGTAACAAACAGAAGGAAAAAGCTATAAGAACATGTGTGTTCCTTGGAGTAATTGCACTAATTACCATACCCATTATTTTCACCAGGTCCCAGCTTGCAAATGTATTGCATAGGAGAAATTACCTATTCTTTTTCTACCACTTGCTACTTAAAGAGTTAGTGGCTTTGATTCTTCCTTTGTTTTTCAAAAACAGTTGAAATGTTGGGTTGTGGCCTTGGCAGCAGGGCTCTAAAGGGCTGAAATGTATAAAAGCAATTTGAATAGATAGTAGGTTGGAGTTTAAGGGGAAGAATCATTGAAGCTATTCAGGATTTCTTTTTGTTCTTTCAGGATCCTTACAGAAACAGAGATTGACATGCACCTTGTAGCTCTGGCAGAGAGAGACTAATTAGCTTTCCTATTTCCATTGTCTGTGCTTCTGACCAGGGTATTTGGTGAAAAGAAGACACTTAATAATGGCTTTCGATTATGGGATGAAAACGATGTTCACAATACAATGTATTTTACTCTGTACAAATAAAACAGAGGTTTTTGAAATACTCAATGTCTCCTTTTAATGTATTTTTTTAATCTTTGTTTTATGAAGTTCTCATCAAAATACATGACTTTGAATGTTTCTATGGTGATTATTTGCCTGTTAATTTTATCTTAATATAAATTTTGTCCTCAGCTCTGTAGTTTTCATCTGAGCTATTTTAATCCTAATGTAATGTTTTGTATCAGATTGTGGTGTGTGTCTTGATAACTGTTACATTTCCATTTGTTCTCTTTTTCCCTGATGTTGAAAGTCTTATAACATTACTGTTTTATCCCAGGAAAAATTAAAAGGACATCAATTTAAATCCTGAGGATTTGCTCAGGTTTGTATGAGAAAGTATAACAAAAGCTGAAGAAAAAACTTGAGCTGTGATTCCCTGTGCATTCCTTCAGACAAATTTGTTTGGGAAGGGGAAGGAATAATAGATGTCTGTTACAATTGAACAGCTCTGAAGCTAGCACTTAGGGGAAACGAATTCTCTGTGTACTTTGGGATTTTGGATGTCCCCTACCCGGCTGGAGTCTTTGGGTAATGACAAAATCTGTGTTGGGCTGGATGGGGCTGACAGAAAAGATCCATGAACAAGAATGTCTCTGGGAAGCAATTCTCCTCACATCTTCAAAGATTCTAGCCTAGGAGAAAAGTTAAGACTGAAAAACTTGAGTCAAAGTGAAGGAAACTGCTTTATTGTTTTGTTAGAATTGGAGAGGCTTCAGAGTATCCATGCAAACAGAGAGGTGATGGAGCAGAGACTGAGAAAGGGAAGATTACTAGATTCTTGTAGCTGTTGGGTGGTTGTGTGGACATGAAAGTCCTCCTGGAAAGACACCAAGCTAATATGACTTTGCTCCTTACCTTCTTTCCACTGTCTTGCAATTCCACTGGTCTTCATTGCTCTAAAATTCTCTTTGATTTCTGAGACCTCTGGGAAGGCCTCGTGAGTTTTCAGAAGCTCGGATTGCTTGATTCTTTTTTTCCCTCCACTTTACACTTAAAGCCTCTTGAACGTGTATCTTTCAAGTTTGTTGTAGTAAAAGAGATGCAGTTCATTGTTTGGCTTTAATAAAATATATTGCTAATTGTTTAGCTGACTTGAGATTCTAATGCTCAAATGTTTTTTCTTATGCTTCCAAAATAGTATGAAATGCTGACTTTGTCAGATTCCCTGAATTTTTAGTACTGCCCCTAGATTTCAGCTTCTGTCATGTCAGATACTGTTGTACAGATAGTAAGATGAAGCCATTTCTGCTTTTGGGGAGAGTAGAGTGAGTGGATTATTTGAGATCTATGGGGTTTGTGCAACAGTTGGCTAAACACTAGTGGCACATTTGGGAAGTTATACATGTCTTTGTGAGTGACAGCTGAGTTTCTGAACTTTCCTAGAATCTTTCCTAATACAACTATAAAACAAACCTGGAATTTTGAGTATACTGGAGTCATTATTTACTTTGGCATAAAACATAATCCACTGATACTTTGTTCTTGATTGGCTTTAATTACACATAAAAACTTGAACAAAACCAGTTAAAAGGCGTATGACAGTCAGGGAGTCATATGACTAGAGTGTATTTGCATGGTATTCAGTATTAAAGCTCCCTGCAAGACCTTTAATTCCAAATTTTGGAAGCTTATATGTGGTTGTGTAACTTGCACCGTTTTTCTGAGGGCGGTGGGCGTTTGTTCATACCTCATGTTTTTGCATGCAGAACATTGCACCTCGTGTTTAGACATGATGAAATACATTGTCTACAGTACATTGTTTGGGAATGTTGCATCCTTTTTGATAGCAAATTTTAAGTTGTGGCAGCTGAAATGCCGTTTTTGCTGGTACCTTGTCCTGCAGTGAAGATTCGTGGTTCTCTCTTGATCTACTAATGGGGATTTTCCTTCAAGATTTTTATTGCTTAAAGCAAAAAGGCTGTGAAGAAGATCGATACCTGACCTCATGGGAAAACCCCTTGTTTGACGGGTATATGTGTATCCCATTTCTCATGCTCTTTAGCAGATAGCATCTGCAGCCAATCTGTTTCAGCTGTGAGCACTGTTGAATTGTACCTGGTGTCACCTGCTGGTATGTGTGACATACAGGTATGGTACCTGTATGACATACAGGTATGTCACCTGTGTGGCACATGCAGAGAAACTTGGGATGTATGGTGTGATCCTAACAATTCTGGTTTTGGGTAGAGTGCCTCAAGAGTAGTTTGTATGACAGTGCTGCAGGCTGGTAGAAATGGTTAGAGTGTGAGTGCACGAATTGTTAAGCAGAAGTAGGATTGAGTCTGTCTTACTTGACCTAGATGAGCATTAGCTGTACTAAACTTGGGCTGGCCCTGCATAGCCCCGTAACTGCGGCCATGTTATATTTATTCCCTGTGCTCTGTTAGTATAGAGCATAAAGGACACAAATACAAAGTACATGCAGTCTGCTTAGGTAAATCAGTATTTATTGGACTCCTTGGTGAAAAGCAGTTGAATTACTTACGAGCAATGTCCCCCTGCCCCTGAGGGAGCCACAGTAGAACAGTAAAGGCGTGTTTTATAGGCTCAATTAGTTTAATGGGAAATCATCATATAAATGGATCATCAAGAGTTGTCTGTGTACTCATCCAGAAACAAAATATTAAGGCAGGCAGTAATGAACCTTCCTAGGATTTCAGGTACTTTGTAAATGCAGCATATGGCACTGAATCAACTTGTGATGCACAGTGTTGGACCATACCTTCTCACTATAAAGCCTTCAGTGGTGCCAGTCTTCTTAAGTATAGAGAGCTGAATTGGGAATTCATGTGGAGTGAGTTCTTGTGTATATGTAAACAGTGCTTGTTAGTGTCATGGAATAATGTGCTGCATTCTCCTCTGCCTTTTCTACTCCTTTCCTTTTTAAGTACTAATGAGAAGTACCAAAGAATAAATGTTTTGACTCAGTGTGTGTTTTGTTAGAAGTAACATGGAAGATGTAGTTGATCTGAAGGAAAAAAAAAAAAATCCATTTTTCACCTGACATGGAATGAAGCCTGCTATTTTGAATTTTTCAGAACTTGTTGGTTCATGAGATCAAGTTTGTGAAGCATATCTGTGGGAGTATTCATGCTTTTCCTTCTAGGAAAAGCACTATACTCCTCGGGGTAATAATGGGAGAGCGAGTTGTTCTTTGTTTTGTAATGAGTTATTTTTTCAGATGGAAAGTTCATAGACTGTCACAGCTTGTTCCAGCCAGTTCTTGCTAGTAACGATTTGTTCCGTCCCTTGTTTTGGAAGCAATGTGAGATATCCTGTAGTTCAGGATTTGTTGGAACAGTGAGCTTAAGGCTCATATCCACAGTAAAACCCAGAGAGTCACGTGCTTATTGTGCAAGGCTGCTTAAAGCAACTGGTGTCAGGATTTTGTTTCTTCATTATGATTCTTCCATTAAGAAATAATTACTTAAAAATATCCTATTACGTTGTATGTCTGTACAGATAACCTTGCATTTTTTAAAATAGCTATCAAAAATCTCTGCTAACTGCTGCTGCTCACCACACCTTTCTTAGCATAGCAACCTTTTCTTCAGAAGTAGTCTTTCCTGTGTCACCATCTAGGAGAATTCTGTGCTGCAGCATTAAATACAGGAACTGTAGTGCATCTGACTGTTAGCCTGGAGGATAAATAGACTTAGCAGTATCAAAATTCAGTTAACTGCGTTTGGCAGAATTGAGTAATCCACATTGAAGTGCTTTCTGTCAGCTACAGTTGAGTGTTTGGTCACTGTAGATTCACCAGAAGTCCTTGCTATGCAACTTGTCACGTCTCAGCTGATTTAATGCATGTTGCACCAGCAGCCTTTGGAGTAAGTTCTTCTAGCTATGACTTTAGCAGCACAGTATGCAGGGCAGGTTAAGAAACCCAAGCCCAAATAAATTTTTGCCAGTAAGTTATATCTGTTTTCTGGGAGGGGGAGTAGAAAAGCAAAACAACAAAAAACCCTTACCTTCTGTGACACCCTGTACAGATGGTTGTTGAAAACGGATTCTTTAGACTATAAAGTCACCTTCTCTCAAGTCAGTCAAAGGCAGTTGTGAATGGGCTTGGGGATGAAAGCCATCCTGTCTGAAGGCAAAAGAAGCATGTCGTTTACACACAGGCTGAGGAATTGCCTGCATATTTAGGGTTTCTTTGAGGAAAAACAAAACAACAACAAAAAAACATGGCATGAGTGCATACAGGCTCAGATTGCGTAACTGGGAGTGGAGATTCCTTTCAGTGACAAATGATCCTCTGTGATGGAGGAGTTACTCCTCCCTGTTTTGATCCCAGCAATGTCTGTTTGCTTCCTTCAGCCAGCAGCAGGACTCTTAAATTTGTAATAAGCCACTCTGTTTACTAAACTGCAGGGAAGGTTTGTTGTTTTGCATTCATTCTCTTTTGCATTAGTGGCCTGGATCACTGTAGGATTGAAGTAGCTGTAGGGCTGGAGTAAAGGCAAATGAACGGCAGACACTGTGGAAATTAGTCAACATCACCACAGGAGAGAAGGAACAGATTTCTCTTTTATTCCTCTGATCACTCTTAACTTAAACTCAGGCAATGATGCCTAGTCCTCCAAAGTGCAGTGTACACCTGTGAGCAGGTGACACAAGCTGTAACTTGACACTGACATCCCTTCTGTAGGCCGGTACAGGGCTGAAGGAGGTTTCTTTGGGGATGGTGTTATTTAGTTGTTTCTTCTTGGCTGGGCCACGCAACAGGTATAGGAGCAGAGAAGCAACTTCCAAGGTTACCCAGGGAACCTGACTCAGAAGTGTATCTATTTAAAAAAAAATAATAATCCATCCAGAGAAGTTGCGTTGGCTCCTTGTTCAGCCTTGCTGCTGGTCCTGCACCAGTCATACCAGCCCAGGGGGCAGTGCAGGACAGGAACTGCAAACAGGTCTGGTTCAGCTAGTGGTGCGTCTGGTAGGTGTGATAGACTCTCTGGTAGGCTCTCAAATGAGTAAATACTTTCCTTGGGAAGGGGAGCGATATTCATTCTGTGAGTATGTGGAAGCCTTCTTTCTGGAATCCAAAAAGAGAAATGCAGGCAGCCAGGAAGAGGTCTCAGGTCAGTGCATCCTGAGGTGTGAGGAAGGTAGAGCTTCCAGCAAGATGCTAAGAAAACCTACAGCAAGTTGGGTACTAGTGGAGCAGCTGCTTTGGGTTGGATTTTAGCACAAGTGGAACGTATGAGTTTCTTTCCCGCCCCTTTCCATCTGTGTCCTTTAAATCATCTGCACCTGTGCATACCTTTTGGCACCATGAAGAAGTTGATTTGCACTTGATGTTAGCCTTGTTTCAGCTAGCAGCATTTGGAAATGCCTGACTGGCAGAAAAACATTTCACCTAAGGATGTGGTGAACCTTGAAAATAGGCTAGCGGAGCAGCTTAGCTTCTCACTGCCCCAATGTAGCCTCTGGTGTCTGAAGGTGACAGGATGTGACTGTGAGAAAGCCAAGCATTGGTCTCAAGGCTGTTGGCAAAAGAAGCAGGAGATAAAAGCACTTTTAGTGGTGGCCAGGGAGGTGGCCTGACCTGCAGCAAGGCGGAGGGCAATGTGTCCTCAGCCTCTGGTGGATTTTCAGCCTGTAGTTCTGGGTCCTGAGGGAATGAGGGAGTTGGACTCGACGATCCTAATGGGTCCCTTCCAATCAGGATATTATATGATTCATGCTTTCTGAAGATGTGCCTATTGACAAACAGCAGTATGTACAGCGCCGTCAGCAGGAAGACTGAGAAACTACTTCTGTTGATAAAGTGCGTGTTCAAGTGTAAGTCATTTTCAAAATGACTTACAGCCCTGGTTTCAGGCGTAGGTAACAATGTATATGCTGCCCCACTTCAGTAGCAATTCAAAACACGTAATCAGTGTGTGAACACTTGTGCTTTGCAACAAGAATGAACGTGTGTAGGCTGGATGTGCTGAAAGCCAGTTCTGGGAGGGGGGTGTGAGGGTGGAGGGCTGGCAGTGCCAAGTTCTGTAAGAGCAGGGCAGCACGTGGCGTTGTTCCAGCCCCAGGCTCAGGTTCACTGTGTTCAGCTTGACATGAGCAGTGTGGTGCGCAGCCACAGCACCTTTACAGACCCAGTGGGAAACACTGCCTTCCCCCCTTCTTCCATCCTGCCAGAGTGTAGAAAGCACACTGATGCAGACGGACGTACTGCAGGCTGTGTGGCTATGCTGCGTTGGCACTGTAAATCTTTCTGTGATGGTTGGTTGGTTACCTGGGAGAATCAACAGCTGCTCTTTGCCAGCCTCACACGCATCGCTAGCCTATGACACACTCCAGCAGTAGAAGCATGATCCCCAGGCTGCATTGCTGCGAGCAACGTGAGGTGTGTGTGTGTTGTCTGCAGTGCCAAGGGTCATGCAAGGGTACCTGAGCTGGAGAGGATGCTGTGTGCTGCTATTGCTCTACACATGTTGCTGAGCAGGACTCACAGCAAAGTTAAATACGGTTGCAGCAGAACCTGCCCACTTTGTTTCAGGTGGGCATTGTTTGCACACCTGTGATACACAGATGACAAGAAGTTCTGTAGAAAAGTAACATAAAATGTCAGGATAAGAAGTCAATTGAAATTTGTCCTATCAGTGCTTCTCCTTACCCTGTCCCCTCCAAGTTACACGCACCTTTGCAGTTAACTGCTGCTCTGATAAACAGAATGCTGGCAGCTGCCCAAAGACCCACCCTGCGTGCAGTAGCACAGGGCTGCTCTGTGCCCACACCGCACCCAGGCCCCACCCAGCAGGGAATTCCCACGCTCGGCAGCTGCAGGGAGTACTGAGCCAGCACAGCATGCAGCCATGATATGGATCCTGCGAAGGAAAGAAAGGGCTGTGGGAGAGTGCATGGCTTTCAGCCTCTGTAGGGGATTTGTTGTGCCACTGCCTTTGAATCTCTTACAGTGAAGCCTAGCTGTATCCGCTCAGCACAGAAGGGCTTCTTGCAGCAGGGCAGTGTGGTGTTTGCTTTGCTTCTGTTTTTACAAGCAATGAACAATGGTTTTCCTCTGTTAAGCTGAGTCTGCTCTGCTCTCAGCTTTATCTCTCGTGGTCAGAAAGGCAGTGACATCTTCCTGCCTGGGGCTGCAGGTCAAACCTAATTGTGTTTCAGCCGCGGCTGTGCAGGATAGCAGTTTGAGATCTAGATCCTCTTTGCACTGGGTGCTGCAGCTGAGCAAGGTCCTCAGGCTGAGGGCTTTAAGGTCTGCAGGGTGCTGCAGTGGCCCCATCCAGCCTCAGAGGTGCTGGGAAGGAGGGTGAGCACCATGCTCAAGGGTGCTGGCAGTATTTCCCAGTGCCACAGGTCTGCAAGCAGTCAGTGCAGGTCACTTGTGCACTGTGTGCACATCTTTCAGCTCTCAGTATCTGTATTTACATGAACCTGCAGTACACTGCCCGAGGCAGGGAACTGTGCCATGGCCTCAGCTGGAACCTGGGTTTTGGGTTCAGCAAGGAGAAGTGAAGGCAGCAAAACCCCCTCCTGGTTGTCCTGTTTCCAGACTCCTCCATTCAAAAGTACCTCGTATGAAGGTGGTGTCGCAGTCTGGGAAATCCCTGTCTTGCACGGTTTCCTTCTTCTTTTCTTCTTCCTAAAATGTGGTGGCTTTGTCATTGCACAACCGTACAGGGCCTTCTAAGTGAC